>NC_091621.1:102894405-103197436 GCF_027580195.1 Bos mutus
AGCACCCCTTGGCAGCGTCTGCAGAGTGAAATGAGCTACGTGAGACCCAGGGCCCGCAGGCAGCTCCACGGAGGCGCCCTGCACCGCAGCCAGTGGCCCTGACGCCTCCACAGCCATCAGCCCTTTTCCAGGAGGGGGTGCCCGAGGCTGCCACGTGCCCACATGAGAGTCTGCACACGTGTCATCAACGACGCTTCCAGCAGCCCCAACAAGGCAGGCCTCCTCAGCCCCGTGTCAGCTCTGAGCAAACGAAGGTTCAGGAGGTTTAAGCCCAAGATTCACCACTCAGAGCGGCCGACCAGCCTGGGCATGCTGGCCCCTCTCCGCACCAGACCACACGCCCTCTGTCCTCCTGGGGACCTCAGCAGGCTGCATGAGCTCTTTCTGACAGCTCTTCTCAGGAGAATCTGATCTTCACCCTACGTAGAGGAGGGCTTTGGCAGGGGTTCCTATCCCCTCCCCATGTCCGTTCGTGTTCCATGGACAGAATTTCCAGTTGACTTAAGAGCCTCCCTTCTGGGGTGCCGGTCCCGGCAGGCTGGACATGCTTCCAGCTCAGCTTTTAAGTGTCTCGATAGGTACATGTTTCCAGCTCAGCTTCTAAGTGTCTCGATAGGTTTTGGAACAGAGCCGACTACAGGAGAGAAGCTTCCCAGGAGAGCCTGTGGGAAGATGGTGCTCACGAATGAAGGGGCTTGAGCGGCGGGCATAGAAAGGGCTTGGCCCTTTTCCGTTCCCACGTGGAGAGGATGCCCACATCGTGGGGGGTGGTGGGGGGTGAAGCCCAGCACCCTCTGCTGTCTTGCAGGAACTGCCCCACCTCCTTTATTCTCCTTCCTCCTACGAAGAAGGACCAGATGCTCATCTGACTGCTCGACCTGGGTAGTCCCAGACAGGGCCTCTGGTGGATCTTCTCCAAAAGTAGCCCCACTGACTCCCCGCCAAATCTCTGCTCCTCTGTGCATGACTCTCAGCTCCTGTTATCAAGAAGCACAGCTTGTCTCCACCCACTGGTCTGGGCCGAATGGTAGAACATGCTGGAAGGGATGGACAGTGCCCCAGTCTGAGCCCAGGCCCCAAGCGGTCACTTGTTCTTCTGGAAACTTGCTGGTGGCCAGGGGCACAGCAGGGCCAGCCTGCCAGGTAAGAGAGACACATGCCCCACCCTCTACTGCTCCAGCGGACAGTCTGCCAACCCTCAGGAGCAAGGCCACCCTGCTGACCCAAGGCTGACCACCAACAGGGGAGCGACAAGCCCTGAGAGGCCCAAAGAACCGGCCAGCAGAGCCCAACCCAAACAGCTGACACGCTGCATCGTGGGCTGAACATCTGCTTTGTGTTAGCCTCTAAATCACAGGCGCTTGGGCAGAGGGAGGGGGCTGAGCCCAAGCTGGCCCGAGGCCTAGGTCCCCTGCCTTTCTCTGCCCAGCCCCCCTCCCCACCCCATGTCACAGGAGCCTTGCCTCAGGCCCAGCCTCAGCTCAGCGGTAGCCATGGCCATGCTCAACACACCCTCCTCACAGGCGGGCCATCACCCCCACGCCACCTACCATCCAGGGTTGGCTCACTTGGTAAAGAATCCGCCTGCAATGCAGGAGACCCCGGTTTGATTCCTGGGTCAGGAAGATCTGCTGGAGAAGGGAACGGCTACCCACTCCAGTCTTCCTGGGCTTCCCTGGTGGCTTAGCTGGCAAAGAATCCCCCTGCAACGAGGGAGACCTGGGTTCGATCCCTGGGTTGGGAAGATCCCCTGGAGAAGGGAACGGTTACCCATTTCAGTATACTGGCCTGGAGAGTTCCATGGACTGTATAGTCCATGGGGTCTAGTCCATGAGGTCGCAGAGTCCGACAGGACTGTGCGACTTTTTCACCTACCATCCAACAAGGAATCCTGAGGAGGGAGGGGACCCAGGGACCCCTCTCAAGTCTCAGAGCTAAGCTTCAAACCCAATCTGGACTTGTGTGGAAGGTAACCCTAGACACTCGCATTTGGGTGGGGCTCACGGAAACCAAGCTTCAGGCCACAAGTCACCTCTTTCAAAGGGAGCCCTCCTGCATGGCTGGCGGGGCTGTAAACTGTGCACCACTGTGGCAAACAGTGTGAAGGCCCCTTAAACACCTGGAGGCAGACCCAGGGCTGCCGAGCGACCCAGCAATCCCGCCCCCGGGCATGGATCTGGTGTGCGCTGTGCGCTCAGTCCTGCACGACTCTTTGCGACCCGTGGACTGCAGCCCTCCTGGCTCTTCTGTCCATGGGATTCTCCAGGCAAGAACACTGGAGTGGGTTGCCATTTCCTCCTCTAGGGGATCTTCCTGATCCAGGGAATGAACCCATGTCCCCTGCCTTGGCAGGCGGATTCTTCACCATGGCACCACCGGGGAAGCCCCATATATCTGGAGAAAACTATCATTTGAAAAGATAACACGGCCCTGTCTTCTTCCCTGGAGAGCCTCACAGAGGGCCAGGCAAATCAACCCTACTCACCAAAGTCTCATGAGACTGCCCAAAGCCAGAAGACCATCATTCCTATATCACACTCAGGGAATCTGAGCTTGGGGGTCACAGCACCCACCCAGAACCACAGCTCAGCGGCGCCCAGTTAAAGCCAAGTCCAGCCTCCTAGTCCTCCAGCCACATCACCAGTCACAGCTGCCCACACACCAAACTCCCGACCACTTCCCCAGCCCCAGCTCCCACCCAAGTCCTGTTTCCTGGTTTCTTTGCCCACCACGCGCCCCATCCAGCTCACACACAGGTCTCCCCAGACGTCACTGCCTCCCGGGACTCTAGCCCCACCCACCCAGCATTGCCTCCTGGCCAGGGCTCCTGGCCAGGGCTCTGTCCTCCCAGCCCCTCCTTACTGGGCAGCCAGTGGCCTGCACTGCCCCAGCTGCACACGCTCAGTCCTGGGCTGGTACCTGAGGGGCCCATGGAGATGGGACGCAGGATCAAGGTGCTGGTCTGACTGCTGCTGATGCTGGAGAGTTTCCACTCATCAAATCATTTTATTCCTCAAATATAGGGAGGGTGTAAAACAGTTTTACTTTGGTATGAAGTTCATGTTTTCAACTCTTACCTTGAAAAAGTTTTCCTTCACAGACAGAATATGGGATTAGTTGAAAAAGTTGATAGTATCGTCCTTCTGGGATTTCTCCTTGAGGCCAATCAATAAATCGTTTCTGATGGCTTTAACATAGATTAACCAACTAAATAAGTCAAGCCAGGGTTTATTTAGCTCCTTGGAAGGGAGAGATTTTCAACACTGAACTTTAGGAAAGTTAAGAGAGGTCTGCAAGCCGTGACGGTCTGGGGTCTTTACAAATGGCTGGATGAGGTATGGGGTGTGGGGGAGGGGGCCTGTCACTTCAGCTGCTACCATCCTTACACATCCAACCCCTGCCTACCACGTGAGTCGGAATCGGGGTGTCTGGGAGTTGGGGTGTCAGCCGCAAGCACTATCGTGGACAGCCATTCTGAGTTTATTCCCCCAGAGGTGCCCAGAGCACTGATGTCTGGGGAGAAGGAGAGGCCATAAGGCAGGAGGGGACAGAACAGGAGTCGGGTGGACAGAGGAAAATCAAGGCGGGCAAGCCAGAGCAGGAAGGCAGGAGGCCCTGCTGGACGAGCCCCATCTGACCACGGCCGCTCCCGGACGGGCAGGGTGGGCGCGAGCTAGGACTGAGCCAGTGCCCTAGACTCCTGCCCGACGGAAGCTGTTCTAATTTCCAGGACATGACATCTCTTCCTCGAAATTCAAAGCCCCCGGAGGATCCAACTGGCCCAGCTCAAGTCAGACGACCATCCCCAGACCACCCTGCTGTGTCCAACAGAGGGCAACGTGAAAACATGGCCACCAGGAATCACACCCATCTGCAGCCAGAGGACCTCTAAAGCAGGACCGGACACCTCCTGTAGGGGTCTACCGCCAAGCAGGAAGTCTTCCAGCATCTAGAAGTCTCAGGGAGGCATGAAGTGACCCGAACAAAGGAGCGTGGAGGGGGTGAAGATGGGAACTCAGGCGCCCGGGGTCGGGGAGCTGGATGCTCAAGGGAGGGACTCAGACTTTGGGGTCGTGGAGCAGGGTTCACACTCAGCCCTGCCATTGTTGCTGTGACGATGTCTCCAAACATCAAGGGTTTCATCTAGGAAGTGAAATGATGAGGTCATTTCCAAGGCAGGGCTGGGTGTGTCCCCCTAAAGATGCTGGGGTTTTCTCACCCCAGCACTCTGCTTAGAAACAGAGCCATTGCTGATGTAATCAGTTAAGATTATTGATTAAGATTAAGATTACTGAAGCAGGGGTCCTAAATCCAACGTGACTAGTGCCTTTACGAGAAAAGAGACAGACGCACAGAGAGAAGCCGCGTGAAGACAGAGAGAGAGACTGGAGACACACAGCTGCAAACCACGGGCGGCCGATGGTGCAGACACCAAGGAAAAGGTTTGGGACAGTCTCCCCGGGGTCCTTCAGACAGCGCTGGCCTCCCAGCACCCTGATCTGAGGTACCAAGCCTCCACAAGAGCGAGAGAAGCTGTGTCTGTTCCTTGAAACCCCTCGGTTGCTACAGGAGCCCCAGAGAGCTCGCACACTCCCCCTGCGCTTGCCCACCGGCCACAGAATGGCTCTTCCTGCTCCAGCATCGCTTCTGTTTTCCAGACGGGAGGCAAGGTTCCCACCAGCAACTTCTCACGTCTTACCAGAGAGAACTTGCATCATCCAGCCTGAGTCCCAGGGGAGGATAGAAAGTAGAATCGTTGATGTTTTCAGCTGGACACATTTCTACACCCAATGGGTTCAGTATTCTGTTGGTAAGAAAGCAGGGTAAGATGGACACTTTGAAGGCAACTAGCAGTGATATCAGGGAGGGTGGATAGTGTCCCCAGATATATATGGGCTTCCCGGAGGCTCCACGGTAAAGTCAGCCTGCCAAAGCAGAAAATGCAGGTTCAATCCCTGGGTCAGGAAGATCCCCTGGAGAAGGAAATGGCAACCCACTCCAATATTCTTGCCTGGGAAATCCATGGAGAGAGGAGCCTGGTGGCCTCAGTCCACAGGATCACAAAAGAGTAGCAACTAAACAACACATATATATACATATACATATATATACGTACATAAATAAATACACATATGTATTCTGTATAATGTAGTACTTATCAGGCATCTAATGTTTATTGTGCGCCACATGCTCCTCTAAGAGCTTTACCTGTACAACTGATTTAATCCTCACAATACATGTATGAGAGGCGACCTCTCGTCCCATTTTACAGATGAGGTAACTGAGGCAAAAAGCAGTTAAGAAACTTGCCCACAGTCACACAGCCAGAAAGTGAAGGAGCTGGAATTTGAACCCAGTCTCTGTCATCTCTCTGCAGTGCTTATCCAGCTCTGCTAACATCATAACTGCTCAGAAAAGCATTTATTTGATTAACTGGATTTGAATTTGTTGTTGTTCAGTCTTTAAGCTATGTCCATGCTTTAAGCTTTGCAACCCCATGGACTGCAGCACGCCAGGCTCCTCTGTCCATCACTATCTCCTGGAGTTTACTCAGATTCATGTTCACTGAGTCAGTGATGCCGTCCAACCATCTCATCCTCTATCGTCTGCTTCTCCTTTTGCCTCCAGTCTTTCCCAGCATCAAGGTCTTTTCCAATGAGTCAGCTCTTCACATCAGGTGGCCAAAGTATTGGAGCTTTAGCTTCAGCATCAGTCCTTCCAATGAATATTCAGGACTGATCTCCTTTAGGATGGACTGGTTGGATCTCCTTGCTGTCCAAGGGACTCTCAGGAGTCTTCTCCAGCATCACAATTCAAAAGCATCGATTCTTTGGCACTCAGCCTTCTTTATGGTCCAGCTCTCACATCTGTACATGATTATTGGAAAAACTATAGCTTCGACTATATGGACCTTCATCGGCAAAGTGATTCCTCTGCTTTCTTAATACACTGTCTGTGTTTGTCATAGCTCTCCTTCCAAGGAGCAAGCGTCTTTTAATTTCACGGCTGCAGTCACTGTCTGCCGTGATTCCGGAGCCCAAGAAAATAAAACTTGTCACTCCTTCCATGTTTTCCTCTTCTATTCACCGTGAAGTGATGGGACTAGATGCCATGATCTTCATTTTTTTAACTGGATTGAATAGGAAGAAAAATAAATTCAAAACTCTCATTTAGTCTCTAGTGAAAACCACACAAAACCACATGAATATGCTTTAACCCTCAGAAGCAGTGAGCCGGGCAGTCAGGGCCCTGCCCATGGGAAAACCCCGGAGGCCAGCACTCACCACACAGGCTGTGCCCTTTGTGACATGGAAAGAACTCCAATTTCCGAAAATTACAGAAGAAAATTCTTAGGTCAGCATCAGAAGCGTCTAGGAAGCTCTCCTCAGCCGTAAACCAGAAGCAAATACTTAACCAGATTGAGTATTTTCTCATCTGCTGTGTCAGTCACAGCATCTCTGCCCAAAGCCACTTGAATTTGGGCAGACAATTTGCATTTTCAAGCATCCCGCCCGCCTGCCCACCCAGCATTGTTGCAAACCTACAAATCCCGTCTTCCGAGTCGCCTCAGGCGCGTCCCGGTTTCCTGTGTGGATGGCACAGGCTGCACACTTCATCAGAAGGGTGTTATCATAACCGTTATTAGTGTATTATTGCCATTATTAAATGAAATCTTGCCTCCAGTTGAGTTTCTGCCCGCTCCCCTGTGGCAATGAAACCAAAGCACCGTGAAGTTTGTCCTGATTTCAGAGAAAACAGCCCAGCTTTTCTACCAGCAACACCACCGGTGTGGCCCAGCCCTGCCCTGGGCTGTCCATTCGTTCCCGAATCACAGCGGGGCCTCCACTCCCTGGCTCACAGCTTCATCCTGAACCTTCTTGGCTCAGTCTCGCTGGCTCCCAGTCTGCCCACAGCTCCTGGCTCCTCGCCTGCTCCTCACTTCTGTGACTTCTTCTTGTGCCTGGACCCTCTCCAGGCTCCCAATAACCATTCATTTCTTTATCCAGAGAGAGTTCCGGAACACAGCTACGAAGCACACTATCATAGGCACCAGAGGGAGCAAGAAAGACAAAGACCCATCCTCCTAGAAGCAAACATTCCGGTGTGTGAGTCAAGCAACACACAGGGAACAAATCGACGAACTTTCATTCTGGTGGATATGTGTGCATGCATGCAAAGCAGCTTCAGTCGGGTCTGACTCTTCGTGACCCTACAGACCGTAGACTGCCGGTCTCCTCTGTCCATGGGACTCTCCAGGCAAGAATACTGGAGTGGGTTGCCATTTCCTCCTCCAGGGGATCTTTCTGACCCAGAGATCAAACCCGTCTCTTGCGTCTCCTGCATTGGCAGGCAGATTCTTTACCTCTAGCGCCATCTGGGAAGTCCAAACAAAGCAGGTCAAAGGCTTGACGATGAGTAAATAGGTATTGGCTACAGTACCCAGACACGGGATGGCCCCCTGGGATTCTCACCTCCTAAATGCACCCCCTGCGTACTGCCCTCCCACATCAACAGTGGTGGCACCTACTACCCAGAGCAGACTGTGGAAAGGACAGGGAGAATGACAGTGGCTGAAAGGCACTGACATGGCTGCTGCCACTCGCTCTCGCGTCTCTCTCTTGGGAGGAAACCAGCGGCCGCGCGGGAGGGCACGGGAGCACGCCCATGGAGGGCTCCTGCCGCAACCAATCTCACATCTCCAGCCAGACGAGGGCGCCAGCTTGGAACTGGCCCTCCGCTCCAGGCAAGTCTTGGGGTGGCCAGAGCCCTGGCTGGTGTCTTCAAGAAGTGACAGATGGTGTTGAGATGGAGCAGGCCGATCCCCTAATTCCTGACCCATGGAAACTGTGAGAGGTTATAAATGCTTGCTGTACTTCTCTGGTGGCTAAGATGATGAAGACTCTGCCTGCAATGCAGGAGACCTGGCTTCTACTCCTGGAGAAGGGAGTGGCAACCCACTCCAGTATTCTTGCCTGGAGAATCCCATGAAGAGAGGAGCCTGGCGGGCTATGGTCCATGGGGTCGCGAAGAGTCAGACACGACTGAGCAAGTAACACTTATGCAGCAACGGATAACACATGGAGGTGCTCTTCTGGCTAGGTGATGAGGAAAGTTCTCTCCAAGAGCTGCCCTATGAGCAGAGATGTGCATGAAGTGAGAGAGGCCATGGAAAGTTGTGGGGAAGAGCATTCCGGAAAGAGGGCACCAAACAGGCACAGGCTCTGAGGCGACTTTAATCACTGAGGCCTTTTTAATGAATAGCAAGGAAACCATGTGACTAGAGTGAGTGAGAAAAAGAGATGATTGAAAATAAGAAATAGAACATAGGTATAACAAAATACTTATCGCATAGTAAAAATGGAAACCATTTTAAAATATCAGTAATCACCTTAATTGTCAATACACTGGGACTTCCCTGGCTATCCAGAGCTTCCAATGCAGAAGACAGGGGTTCAGTCCCTGGTCAGGGAACTAGGATCCCGCATGCCTTGTGGCCAAAACTGTAAAATGTGGTTTAAAACAGTTTAAAATATAAATGGATGGCTATGAACTGAATCGTGAGCCCCTCCCGTTCATGTGTTGAAGCCCTAATTGCCAACATGACAATATTTGGAGGCAGAACTTTTAGGAAGTAATTCAAGTTAAATGAGTTCATAAGGATGGAGCCCTAATCCCATGAGACTGGAGGCTTTTAAGGAAAAGGTAGAGGTGGGCTGCCATCTATGGGGTCGCACAGAGTCAGACACGACTGAAGTGACTCAGCAGCAGCAGAGACCTCTCTGTCTCTCCCCACACGACAGACCAGAGAGGGTCCATTTGAGGACATGGTGACAAGGCAGCCACCGCAGGGCAGAAGGAGTGTCCCCCAGGGAAGCACGTTGGTTGGAACCTTGACCTTGGACTTCCAGCCTCCAGAATTATGAGAAAATTGATTGCTCTTGTTTAAACCTCCCAGTCTGTGGTGTTTGATTAGGGTGGCCCGAGCTGACTAAAACATGAACGTAACCCTTCAATTAAAAGTCAGAGGTTGTCAGGCAGGATTTTTAAAAATCTATATGGTGTTTCTGTGAATCACACCTAAGCATAAGAAAACAGAAGGGTTTAAAGGAAAGAATCACCGTGCGAGTATGCTCAGTCACGTCCGACTCTTTGTGACCCCATGGACTGGAGCCCACCAGGCTCCTCTGCCCATGAAATTCTCCAGGCAAGAATGCTGGTGTGGGTTGTCATTTCCTCCTCCAAGAGATCTTCCCCACCCAGGGATCGAACCCACGACTCCTGCATCTTCTGCATTGGCAAGTGGGTTCTTTACCACAAGCACCAGCTGGGAAACCCAAAGGAAAGAATGGGGGATGATATATCTGCAAACTCTCACGAAAGGGCACAGCTGACGAATATCAACATTGGATCGATAAATCTGAGGGTAAAAGATCACCAGAGACATACACTGGCTGTTTATATTGATAAATGTTTTAATTCACCAGGAGTATATAATGATTCCTAAGCCTGCACCTAAAAAAGTGACCTCAAAATATGTAAAGCAAAATCTGACACATGTACCCAAAAAATAGGCAGATCCCTAATCATTCATGATTGATACCTCAATCAGAGTGGGCTAGGCGGGGAGGAAGGAGCAAAACACTGAAGCGTGTGACCAAAAGGTGACACAGTAGAAAACACGTGTGTGGGGAGTGTCGCAAAGCCAACAGCTAGTTCTGCAAAGAAACAGACACAATCCATCAATGACGAATCTGGTGACTGAAGGGACAGACAGGGAGAAGAGAGAGAGGGAAGCCCAAAGCAATATTAGGAATACGAAGGTAATGGCTACAGAACCTGCAGACAGAATCTGCCTTTGTGGCAAGAATTTTTCACAATTTAGATGAAATTCCTAGGAAAATACAAGGTACCAAAACTTCCAGAAGGAAAAAGAAAACCAAAACCGTGCTATAAATAATAAAAAATACTGAATTAGCAATATAAGAACTTTCCCCACAAAGAAAACTGTAGGCAAAGATTTAATCAGTGGACAGCTCTACCAAACACTGAGCAAATAAAGAATTCCAAGTGTACACAAATTAAAAGAAAGTAAAAGGAGATGGACGAGAGTAAAAGGGACATTTCCCAATTCACTTTACAGAACTAGCCTGCCTCTGCTCCTAAACCTGACAAGGGCAGTAGGAGGAGAAGCAAAAGAAAGACTAACCTCAATTACGAACATAGATGCAAAAATTCCAAATGAAACATTAGCACACTGTGTTAATAATTATCTAAGAAGGATGACAACTACATAAGGACCAAATCTGTTATCTGTTTACTCCCAGAGCGCAAATTTGTTCTTAACACTAGAAAATTGATCTATATAACTTGCCACACTGACAATCAAAGGAGAAAAAGCATGATCATCTCAAAACAAAGAAACTATGATTTGAAATTTCAATATTCATTCATGATTTTTTTAAGTAACTAAATCAATTTTAAAATGGAATAAACTGTCATTAATCTGAGAAGGTGTGTCTTCAACAAAACCTATACTAAGGATTCTTCTCTTTTTCAGTTGAAGTATAGTTGCCTTAGAGTGTGCAATTTCTGCTATACAGCAAGGTGATCCAGTCACGCTTATATACGTTCTTTTTCTATACTTTTCTGTTATGGCTTGTCATTGTTCTCTGCTATAGGGTAGAACCTCGTGGTTGATCCATCCTGTATATAACAGCTTGTATCTGCTAGTCCCAAATTCCCAAGCCTTCCCTCCCCCAACCCCATCCCACTTGGCAACCACAAATCTCTCTGTGCAGGAGTCTGACTACGTTTCATAAGTGAGTTCATTTGCATCATATTTTAGATTCCACGCATAAGTGGTAGTACATGCTGCTTGTCTTTCTCTTTCTGACTCACTTCACTTAGTATGACAATCTCTAGGCCCATGAACCTTGCTACAAGTGGCATTATTTCATTCTTTCTTACGGTTAAGTAGTAGTCCGCTGAGGCTTCCCTGGTGGTTTAGCGATAATCTGCCTGCAATGCAGGAGACCCAGGTTCAATCCATGGGTTGGGAAGATCCCCTGGAGAAGGGAATGGCAACCCACTCCAGTACTCTTGCCTGGAGAATCCCATGGACAGAGGAGCCTGGCGGGCTGCAGTCCATGGGGACACAGAGAGTCGGACACAACTTGGCAACCACACAACTCCATTAAGTGCTCCATTAAGTCAAGGCAAAGAAATAATAATACACGTGAAAACTGGCAAAAAGTTAAAGAAACTGAACTTTTACTACTTGCAGAGGCTATAACATAAAGATAGTGCAAAGGAATGTGCACTACATATTCTGAGCTAATACAACACTTTCTAACACAGCAGGATATATAAATCAATATTAAACATCAATATTTTTCTGCATACCATAAAACAATTTTTTACAGATAACATACATATGCTTTTCAGTTTCTGATAATAGTGGACAAGCCTATTTCAAGCTAATCCTCTTGCTGATAACAATGATAAACTCTGGGGAAAATGTAAAAAGCAACTTTTTGAAGTCACAGGCAAGCAAACAAAATTCTATAGAAACTGGTTGGAGATCTCACACACAAAAGCTGGGCACTCTAAAGAAGTTACAGCATACCAAAATAACAGAAAAAGAGTCTATAAGCTCAAACTTATTAGAAGGAAGGGAATTATAAAGTTGACAGCAAAAATAAAGTGGAAAAAAGACAGAGAAGATGGATGAAACCAAAATTTGTTTCTTAGAAAAACTGACTAATTTGATAAACATCTAGTACATCTGATGAAGACTGTACAATAAAATACACAAATTTGTCTTCAGAAATGAAAGATATGACAGTTACAGACCTCACAATCATTCAAATGGCAATATGGAAACATTATGAAAAAGGGTTATATGGTGTCAATAAATTCAACCACTTCTATGAAACAGACAAATTCCTTGAAAGACTCAAATTATGAAAACTGACTCAAAAAGAAATGAAAGATCTGAAGAGCCCTCTAACTGTTGAAAAAATTAGATTCACAAAAACCTATCTACCAAAATAACTCCAGGCTCAGATGACTTCACTGATAAATTGTACAATACAATTAAAAAAAAATTGAAACAATTCTACACAATTACTTTAGGGGAAAAGGAGGAAGATGGAATACTTCACAGTTTATTTCATAAAGCCAGCATCAGTTCAGTTCAGTTCAGTCGCTCAGTCATGTCCGACTCTTTGCGATCCCATGAATCGCAGCACACCAGGCCTCCCTGTCCATCACCAACTCCCGGAGTTCACCCAGACTCACGTCCATCGAGTCAGTGATGCCATCCAGCCATCTCATCCTCTGTCGTCCCCTTCTCCTCCTGCCCCCAATCCCTCCCAGCATCAGACTCTTTTCCAATGAGTCAATTCTTCGCATGAGGTGGCCAAAGTACTGGAGTTTCAGCTTTAGTATCATTCCTTCCAAAGAAATCCCAGGGCTGATCTCCTTCAGAATGGACTGGTTGGATCTCCTTGCAGCCCAACGGACTCTCAAAAGTCTTCTCCAACACCACAGTTCAAAAGCATCAATTCTTCAGTGTTCAGCCTTCTTCACAGTCCAACTCTCACATCCATACATGACCACAGGAAAAACCATAGCCTTGACTAGACGGACCTTTGTTGGCAAAGTAATGTCTCTGCTTTTGAATATGCTATCTAGGTTGGTCATAACTTTCCTTCCAAGGAGTAAGCGTCTTTTAATTTCATGGCTGCAGTCACCATCTGCAGTGATTTTGGAGCCCAAAAAAATAAAGTCTGACACTGTTTCCACTGTTTTCCCATCTATTTCCCATGAAGTGATGGGACTGGATGCCATGATCTTCGTTTTCTGAATGTTGAGCTTTAAGCCAACGTTTTCGCTCTCCACTTTCACTTTCATCAAGAGGCTTTTTAGTTCCTCTTCACTTTCTGCCATAAGGGAGGTGTCATCTGCATATCTGAAGTTATTGATATTTCTCCTGGCAATCTTGATTCCAGCTTGTGCTTCTTCCAGCCCAGCGTTTCTCATGATGTACTCTGCATATAAGTTAAATAAGCAGGGTGACAATATACAGCCTTGACGTACTCCTTTTCCTCTTTGGAACCAGTCTGTTGTTCCATGTCCAGTTCTAACTGTTGCTTCCTGACCTGCATACAGATTTCTCAAGAGGCAGGTCAGGTGGTCTGGTATTCCCATCTCTTTCAGAATTTTCCAGTTTATTGTGATCCACACAGTCAAAGCCAGCATCACCAATTACTAAAGCCTGACAAAGGCATTTCAAGAAAAGGAAACCAGCAACTGATATTCCCATGCATGTATGTATTCACGTATGTCTGTGTGTGTGTGCATGTATATATGTGTGCATGTATGTATGTATGTATGTATGTGCAAGTTCAGTTCAGTGGTTGCTCAGTCATGTCCATCTCTTTATGACCCCATGGACTGCAGCACGCCAGCCTTCCCTGTCCATCACCAATTCCCGGAACTTGCTCAAACTCATGTCCATCCAGTCAGTGATGACATTCAACCATCTCATCCTCTGGTTGTCCACTTCTCCTCTTGCCTTCAATCTTTCCCAGCTCTTAACAAATCAAATTCACCAAAATATAAAAGTTGCATATTTCAGAAATGCAAGTTTGTTTTGGCATTCAAAAAAATCAAGGCAATTCGCCATACTAACAGAATCTAGGAGAAAAATGATATGCGCTCCTCAATAAATATATGCTAAATGGTAAGTCACTTCAGTCGTGTCCGACTCTGTGCGACCCCATAGACGGCAGCCCACCAGGCTCCCCCGTCCCTGGGATTCTCCAGGCAAGAACACTGGAGTGGGTTGCCATTTCCTTCTCCAATGCATGAAAGTGAAAAGTGAAAGTGAAGTCGCTCAGTCATGTCCGACTCTTAGCGACCCCATGGATTGCAGCCTAACAGGCTCCTCCATCCATGCGATTTTTCAGGCAAGAGTACTGGAGTGGGGTGCCATTGCCTTCTCCACAATAAATATAGGAAAAGCATATAAAACATTTTGACATCCACTTGGGTCAACAATTATCCACAAACTAGAAATAGAAAAGAACTTCCTCAAAATGTAAAAAAAAAAAAAAAAAAAGCACCTACCAAAAGCCTACAGCTAACATGACATTTAATAATAAAATATCAAACTCTGTGCCCTAAGACTGAGAACAGTGCAAGAGTGTCCATTTTCATCACTTCTGCTCAGCGTGACTGGAGGTCTAGCTAGTGCCATGAGGCGAGAGTTAAGGATGAAAGGCATCCGTATTGAAGAGAAAGAGCAACACGCTTGTATTCGTAGACAACAGGCCTGTACCTGATATCATCAACTGAAATGAATCAGAGAATTACATATAAGTAATAAAACGACAGAAGTTCTAGACAAAGATCTTTGCAACCTTGAGAGCAAAGATTTCTTGGCTACGACACAAAAAGCACAGACATCAGATGAGCTGTTGATACACGGGACTTCGCAAAATTCAAAACTTCTCCTCTTCAAAAATATCACAGAGAAAACAAGAAGGCAAGTCACAGACTATAAGCTGATATTTGCAACCCAATATCTTAACAAAGAACTGGCACTCAGAACATAAAAAGAACTCCTTCAACTCAGTTATAAGAAGACAAGTGAAAATGGAAGATATGAAAACATCTTTCATAAAAGAAGATAAAAATAGTCAATAAGAACATGAAAGAAATAAAGAGAAGTCGCTCAGTCGTATCCAACTCTTTGCAACCCCATGGACTGTAGCCCACCAGACTCCTCCATCCATGGAATTTTCTAGGCAAGAATACTGGAGTGGGTAGCCATTTCCTTCTCCAGCGGATCTTCCCAACCCAGGGATTGAACCTGGGTCTCCTGCATTGCAGGCAGACGCTTTACCGTTTGAGGGAATCCCATAAGAACATGAACAGACACTTAAATCACCAGCCATCAGAGAAAAGCAAATTAAAACCACAATCATATACCATGATACATCCACAGTAACGGCAAAAATATGCCAAATGGGGAGGATTTGGAGTAACGGAGACCCTCACAGTAATGCAGTACTAGAATTAAATGCTAACTACCATCGCTTGAAAATACCTTAAATACCGACCTGATGGGTATTTAACCATATACCCGCCCTAAGCCTCAGACATTGTACTTACCTAAGATACACAAAAACACTTTCTAAGACTTGTACATAAATGTTCGTAACAACTTTATTCAAAAGAGCCAAATACTGAATGCAACCCAAACAACCAACAGGTGAACAGGTAAACAAACTGTGATACAAACACACAATGGAATACACAAACAAATACCAGGAAACCACCAGAAAGAACTAACGCACCCACAGAAATGAATGCGTGTGCAATATACCAGCCACCTGCAACAGCAAGTCTAGAATCATCACCCAGTGAAAAGCTCCAGATGCTGAACAGTGCCTGCTGTAGGACCATTTATATAAAATTCTAGAACAAACAAAAGCTATCTCTAGTGATGGAAAGGAAACCAGAGATTTGGGGCCAGAGACCGGGTGGCAACTGACTGCAAAGAGGCGGTAGGGAGTTTGATGTGATGGGATATTTTACGTCTTGGCAGGGGGTGGTCATACCTTCATGTGTACCATTTGTCAAAAACGCGTCAGGCGGCACACTTAAAGTGACGGTAATGTATTGCATGTACAATGTGACCTTCTAAAGCTGCTTTCAAAAAGAACAAAGGACTTGACCAGACACATCGCAGAGAAGATGTCTGAGTGGCCAATAAGCCTATGAAAAGATGCTCGAGATCATTTAGTCATCGGGGAAATACAGATTAAAATCACGATGAGTGGCGCTTAGCGCTCACTTGGGAAGGGTGAAATTACAACCCCAGACAACACACGTGAGCACAGGGGGCCTGGGGACTCTCAGACACGGGCGGCGGGCGTGGAGAATGGTGCAATCACTTTACAGCTTGTTTGTATTTTCTCATCAGGTACACATCCCCCCATCCCACAAACCAGATATTTCACTTTCAGATATTTAACCAAAAAATGAAAATACACATCCACGCCAAGACTTCTACCACAATGTTTATAGAAGCTTCGTTCCTAATTGCCAAAAACTAAAAACAGTGTGAATAACCATCCACAGGTGGCTGACAAATGGATATGCTCATCCAATGAAATGCCACTGAGAAATAAAAAGGCCTGACTGCAGACACACAGATGCAGACGGAAAAGGCAGCCTCCTCCAGTGCTCTTGCCTGGGAAATCCCATGGACAGGGAGCCTGGCAAACTACAGTCTATGCGATTGCGAAACTGTCACACACAACTCAGCGATTAAACAACAAAAACAAACCACAGACATGCAGAACATGGCTAACTCTTACAGGCGTTGAAGGAAGAAGCCAGACACCAAAGGGTAAATGCTGATTCTGTTTATACAGAGTTCTAAATCAGGCAGATCTGATCCACGATGACAGAAATCCAAATAGTGGTTGTCTCAGCAAGAGAGATGGGACAACTTCCCAGAAAGAGGCACCAGGGAACTGTCCTGATTGAGAGCTTGTTACCTGGAGTGTGTGTATATGTCAAAACTCATTGAACTGTACTCTAAATTCCGTGTAATTTATTGTACGCAAATTATACCTCCCTGAGACAAGCTCAGGAAACGAATTTACAACAGCATCTAAAAATATGAAGAAGGGATAAATCTAACAAAAGCGTCAAGGTCTCTATTCAGGAAATGATAAAACATGATTGAGACATTTAAAAGAAGCTCTTAAAACAGAGAAAATACCGTTTGCACTGATGGGTGGACGCAAGATCACACACACGTTAATGCTCCCCACACGTACATTCTCTGTAATACCAAGCAAAATCCCAAAAGCATATCTGTGGATCTCAGTGTGCTAGTTCTGAAATGGTTATGGAAATTCAAAGGGCAAGAATAGCCAGACCGTTTTGATAAGCAAGAAAAATACTCGAGAGTCTTTGCTCTGCCAGATGCCAAGTTTTTTTATAAAGCTCCTGTAATCAGCTGAGAAGCAGGCCATGGATATGTGGATGCTTGATTTAGAGCAAAGATGATTCTGAAGAGCATTGAAGGAGAGAAATGGTTCTGGTTCAACTGGTTACTCACGGGGAAAAAAGGGACTCGACCCCTCAACCTCTCGTGGTACCCAAACATTGACCCCATGCACACTGAGATCTCAATGTGATAGTCAAAACACTTAACGAAGCTTTTAAATGATGATATACGAAAATAGCCTCATGCCCTTCAGATGGGGAAAGATTTTTGAACAGGATTCAAAATGCAATAACCATCAAGGGAAAATTGGATGAAGTTGGCCGCATAAAAATTAAGTATTTCTATACATCCAAAAACACCAGTAAAAGAGTGAAAAGGCAAGACGGGTGGCAGAAGTATTTGCAACACGTATAACAGGCAAAAGTCTCATATCTGAGATATATAAAGAACCCTTGCAAAGCCAGTCGAAAAATGAGCCTGACACATGAACCAGAACATCGCAAAAGCTGGTCCCCAGCTGCCGGTTAACTAGAAAACAGTGGAGCATTAGCCATGAGGGACGAGCAGGTCTAAAACCTCAGGGAGAAATGACCACAAACCACCAAGAGATTGAAAGCAACTGGCTAACTACAAAGAGACAGGACCCTCCCGAGACGCTGTGCACCCTCAACAGAATCGTCTAAGAAATGTACAGATGCACGTGCTCTGTGACCGAGGGTTTCACTCCAAGGTATATATACAGCCAGGAGAAAAATGTACACACTCATTTCTGGTATTGTTTAGTAGCTATATCATATCTGACTCTTTTGCAACCGCATGGACATAGCCCACCAGGCTCATCTGTCCATGAGATTCTTCAGGCAAGAATACTGGAGTGGGTTGCTAGTTCGTCCTCCAAGAGATCTTCCCAACCCAGGGATTGAACCCACATCTCCTGCACGGGCAGGCAGATTCTTTACCGCTGAGCCACCTGGGAAGCCCTGCACGTTTGTACCAGGACCCAAATATCATTTACTAGCAAGTAGGTGAGAGTGTCTCAGTATCAGCAATGAAAATGAATGTTCACAGCCACACACAGCCCTGAGGATCAAACATAAATTTTAGAACATAAAGTCGGGTCGAGCCAGCCAAACCCCAAAGCACCTCCTATACAGTTTCATCGGCATAAATATTTAGAACATGCAGAACTAAACCATGGTACCTGAAGATACCTCCACAACATGCTGGAGGATGGCAAAACAATAGAAGAAGCAAGAAGGTGATGGTATAAAGGGCAGGATCGCAGTCACCTTCCAGGAGGACAGGGCCTGGGAATGGAAGGGCTGCTCGCGGGCGTGGGGGTCCGGTGACTGGCTGGAGGTGGGAACATGGGCAGAAGACGGGGGTGCTTCAGAGTCAGAGTCAAGGAAGGGTCTCTTTTTGACCTGGGAGCTGGTGCAGCTCATGGATGCTGGCCATCCTGGAACAAAGGAGCAAGATGGTGATGCAGGAGGGCTGCGGGAGGGGACCATAGGGATGAGAGTCTGGATACAGGAAGGGCTCTGGGTGGTTCATCCAACAGAAAACAGGTCCAGGATAGGAGGCTGTTAGGTTCAGGGGTGGGAAGATGAGGGGATTTACTATCTGGTCCCTCCTCCTTCCTCTGAGAAATAAGAAACAGGGTCAGAGGCGCCACACCAGAGCTTCTGGAACCACCTAGGCTTCTCAGCATCCCTGGGCTGGGTCCAAGAGCAGATCAGGAGGTCTGCCCTCCAGCTGCTGCCCGCTGACAGGGAGCAGGGTCTCACCAGGAGAGGAGGGTCCACAGAGAGAGCACGGGGCCCCCCGACATCTAAGGGTCACACTGGCCCCTGCGTCCAAGTGAAAAAGCCAGGCTCGGGGCTGTCACCTGGTACTGCAGAAACCCATCCCTGAAGAAAAACGCTCATGAGAAAACACCATCTGTGTTTCGAAAAAAAAGACACAACCAGCTGCTGGGTGGATGGAATCTTCCACGCGTTCGATGATCATGTTGAAGACTTTGCAGAAGCACCGGGCACATCTCATCAGGAAGTCCAGGGGCAGCGACAGGAAGCAGGAATGCTTGCTCTGAAAACTCCAAATTCAAGTTCTCACACGCGAATTTGCCTGTACGTCGGAAATGATAAACCTGAGGAATTTGGTAAATACCAGCTGTTTTCAGCTTTCTGGGAAGAAATGCGGTCAGAGCCCCAGCACTGGTCCCTCACAGCAGAGAGATTCAATCTGGAGTTTAGGACTAAAATACAGATTTTTTTTTTTTTACTGATTTATCAAAGCAAAGTCACTGGCTTCAAAAACAGCTTACTTCATTGCCATTTGTTGAGCACTGAAATGAACTTATTTGAAAATTGCAGGAACTGTGTGAAAATATGGTAACATTTAATGATAAAGTTGATGGATTCGAAGCAAAACCATCAGCAATGCTCACCCATGATGTTTAGTGAGGGTTATAATTTGAATCCTAAAGAAGAATTATTAAGATTCTGGGAGCAACATCTGTGGATGCTGAGGGAAATGTCATCGTTATTTTGAAATATTTGATATAAAAAGTTCAATTAGATTCAAAATCCATTTGCATTATCACCAAAAATCCCAACATTATATTTGTCAACGCAGGAAAAAGACGATTGTTAGATCAGAAGACGGAGTGCTCCCTTGGAGTTCAATTTAGACACGAAATGATTCGGATTCTGGTTAATGGTGAGGAAGGAGGTTCTGCCCGGCTGAGAAATGCAATCAATGATCAGATCGGCCGTTCGCCGGCGGCCTTGCTAGGGTGTCTTACGGCGGGGGGGGCGGAGCTGCAGTCAGACAAGCTGTCCCCAGAACTGCCTGGAGCCATCTCAGGTAGAAACCCGCCATGACGTGGGCCACGTGCCAAGCTCTGCCTCTCGTTCTTAATTTTTGAGAGGGCTTGATTTGGAAGTTTGATAGCAATTCAATGTTCAATCTGTCTACTATTGCTTTGCATCTTTTGCTAAAAATTACACAGTATGAAAACCCACAGACCTTTCACCGTGACCCTGAGTCCCACGCAGCGTGCCCGAGCTTGGTGCACAAGCGTGGAGAGTCTTGTGTCTACAAGACACGAACAAGGCCCAGAAGGTTTTCCGTCTCAGGCCCGGGATCAGAAAGGCGGGCTCCAGAGACTTCCCTTAAGTGGTTAAGAATCCACCTTCCAGCACAGGGCACGTGGGTTCCATCCCTGGTCTAGGAACTAAGATCCCACCTGCCGTGAAGCAGCTAAGCCTACACGCCACACCTGCAGAGCCTGCATGCCACAACTAAGGCCAGCACAGCCAAAAATCAAAGTGAAAGAAAAGTCACAGTGGGCTCCAGACACAGGGGGCCCACATGGAGAACCCTACTCCCTCCAGAGACCCTCGGGTTAGCAACTGGGCCCCTCTGAGCCTCCATCTGCTCCTCTGTAAAACGGGTCAGGTAAGTCAGCAGGTTTCGGCAACATTACACAGGCAAGCCCCGACCCCAGGGAACACGCCATCTGCGTCCACCACATCTGTGCGGAAGGCGGGCAGACAGGCCCAAAAGGCAGACCCAGGCTGACCTGCGTGACCAGGTGTTCAGGTGGGAATGCTGTCCCGAGTCCTGGCTGAGTCAGGGCAGAGCCTGGCCAAGACCCCCAGGCCTGCCCCCAGGTCAGGGCTCAGCCCCCAGTGATTCCTGGGGAGGCAGCTGGGTCAGAGGCCGGTCTGAAATGACCCCAGCCCATCCACACACTACACACCTGGGGGGCACACAGGCCCACTGTCCCACCCCCTCCCCATCTCAGCTAGCCTCAGGGGGCCGGGCCAGCTCTCACTGGGGCCTCCAGCATGGGGAGGTGCTCAGGGAAACATCCGGACATGATGGTGCCCGCGGCATTTGAGATACAGCTGGGCCGGGCGGTGCAGGCCACAGGCAGCGGGAGACCCTCCCTCAGGGCTCCTGACCAGCCAGAGCCACCCCTAAGAGCCCACCGTCACCATCCTGACGGGACACAGGCACGCAGGACAGTGGCTTCTGCCCCACCGTGGCCAAGTGAACAATTTGTATCTAAAGCGTTTTTTTTTTTTTTTTTTGCAATCTATTTATTTTTATCGAACTATTTGGCTGGGCCAGGTCTGAGTTGCAGCATTGGGCATTCTAGTTGTAGCCTGTGAGCTCTTAGCCTGAGCACATGGGGTCTAGTTCCCAGACCAGAGATCGAACCTGGGCCCCCTGCATAGGGAACACAGAGTCTTAGCCACCGGCCCAGCAGGGAAGTTCCTAAAAGTATTTTAAATATCTGTATTTTTCTATCCCAACATATATACACACTGCTAAGAATTTTCCCTGGAGACATTCTCATGGATTTGCATAAAAATGTCCCTGTGAGTCCGTCATCTTCACAAGAGGGACACGCAGGGAGCAATTGAAACGGCACGTCTGCGGGACAGACAGCTGCAGACAAGCGGCGTGAGGCAGGAGAAAAGTTTAAAAGAGTTTATAAAGCGGAAACAGCGACCTCAAATCAGCTGCAATTAAATTGTCAACATAGGCTTACCTTCATGTGTGCACAGGGACTTCAGGCGCACAATTAACCAGAAAAGGAATCAGAGGAACTTAGGGAAACTTAAAAAACTTAAAAAAAATCTTAGTGGTCATCCTGGGTGCTGAAAGGCAGGGAGGTAACTTGGTGGCCCCAGAGACTGCTGGTGAGCAGTCCGGGCTCTGAAATGCAGGCACTTTTCCCCTCTGGGCTGTTCGCTGTGTGCTCCAGCCCATGTGTGACGGGCACGAAACGCCTTTGCACCCCAGAAACAAGTGTTTCAAGAAATTAGTAGGATCTAGCTGCTGTGACCCGTCACAGCTTCGTTCTAGGTGTCTGGGGCCGGTGGGCCCCACCCAAGGTGTGTGCACACCACTGGTGCAGGAAACGCGGGGACGATGCCCGTGGGACGATGCCCGTGGGACGACAGTCACAGGGACAGCACAAGGGCGCACCCGCTCGGGGCCCGGCGCCGCTCCCACACCTGCAGCCCGCTGACCGCTCCTTCAGCCCCATTGCGGGGCTGGCGGGGGTGAGCCCTGGGAGCCCAGTCTACCACTGAGCGGCCTGACCCACAGCCAGGTCCCGCTGCCCGGGTGACCCAGGCTCCGGGTCCCAGACACACATGGTCCAGGTAGGCGGTCTGTCACACAGTGACGCAGGCGCCAGCCCAGTGACCTCGGGCCCAGCCACCTCCTCCAGGATCCAAGGACAGGCAGAGAACTCAGAGGACCCGGGAAGGGGCTGGACATGGAGCAGGCCGTGGAGAAGGATTCAAGGACCTGCCCATGAGAGGCAGCTGGTCACCCCCACCATGGGGCCCTTGCAGCTTAGAACCTTCCTGCATGAATGGCACGGTGTCCCTCCCTCGCACACCTAGTTGGCAGGGGGGGGGGAAGGGGGGGAAGGCAGTGCACAGCCCTTATCCTTTAGAGTGGGGCTCAGCGGGCTTGGGCGCAGCCAAGGGGGCTGGCAGGAGAGGCCTCTCTTATCTGCCAGGCCAGGGCGGGCCTGCAGCAGAGACCAGGCAGCCAGCCTGTCTGTGTAGGAAGACAAAGCCCAGCCGCAGGGAGGAGGTGGAGGCCCGTGACGGACTGGCAGAAGCCCCCGAGCAGAGCCCCCGTTGCCCCTTGGAGACCACAGGTAGCTGTGATGGCTGCTCCCACACCCTGCACGGAGGATACTGAGGCTCAGAGAGACAGTGGGCAGGCCGCCCCCACGTGTGGACCAGGGGCTGCCAGGGGTGGGTCTCAAAGCAAAGGCAGAGCTTTGTCAAGCCCCCCGTGGGCCAGCTCGGGGCCACACCTGTGTTCTCCCAGCACCTCGCCTTGTCACCTGGCCCATCATCTCTGCTGGGGCCAGGGAGCGGGTGCCCACGTGACATGGCTGGCCAAAGGCTGAGCAGGTGTCAGACCGGGAAGGGGACAAGCCCAGCCCCATGCTCCCACCCTGGGTGCGGTCACTGTGAGCACCAGCTCAGGGCAAGGGGAGGCTCTTTGCTTTGTGAGCCTGCAGACAAGCCAGACACGGACAGCAAGAAAGCAGTGACCACACGGCAGGACAAGGGTCAGGACGGGGCATGCAGTGGGCATACCCAGTCCAGACCTTAGGGGCAAAGGAAGGCTTCCTGGAGGAAGTGACATGTCACGTGAGACAGCATGAGTGCATGGTGTAGCCAGGCCCATCAGTCAGCCTCTGCTGCAAAACAAATGGCTCCAAACTCAGCTGCTTCTGCCCAGAGGCATTGATTTTCATGCCCCAGATCTACAGGTAGAAGCAGTGGTTAAGAACCCACCTGCCAATGCAGGAGACATAAGAGACGAAGGTTTGATCCCTGGGTCGGGAGATCCCCTTGAGGAGGGCATGGTAAAACACATCAGTACTCTTAATCCCATGGACAGAGGAGCCTAGTGGGCTGCAGTCCATGGTGTCGCACAGAGTCGGACACAACTGAAGAGACTTAGCAGCAGCAGCACAATCTACAGGTCACCTGCCGATGGGCTGCCAGGCTGGGTCCAGAGCGGTCCCTCCAGGGATGAGCAAGTCCGTCCACATGAGTACACGCCACATTTGCGTCCTGACATTCCTGCGGTGGGAGAAGAAGCCAGGAGGGACTGGGAAGAATGTTCCAGAATGTTCCAGAGTGTTCCAGCCAGCAGAACCAGCAAGGTTAGAAGCTCAAGATGAAGGAGAGCCCAGGAGTGGGTGAGGCCCCGATGTGAACAAGTGGCCTGAAGAGGTCAGAAGGACCCAGAGCCCGGAGTGCCTCATCCTTGCACTTGACTCTCTTCCAAGAGTGGGACGGGGCTTCTCCAGTGGCTCAGCTGGTGAAGAATCTGCCTGCAATGCTGGAGACATGGGTTCAATCCCTGGGTTGGGAAGATCCCCTGGAGAAGGAAATGGCAACCCTGTCTAGTTATTCTTGCCTGGGAAATCCCATGGACAGAGGATCCTGAAGGTCTACACCCCGAAGGGTCTCAAAGAGTCAGACACGACCGAGCACACACGCAATAGCGGGCCAGCAGTCCTGGAGCAGGATCTGGGAGCAGAGAGCCCAGTGGCCACCTCCAGTCCGCCTAGAACACCCTCAACGCCCTGCCCCACCCCGGATGGGCTGCCTGGGGACCTGTCTCTGAGCCTCATGGAAAGTCTTCTGAATGCTGCAGAAGGCAGGCACGGAACACCTTTGCACACCCTTAAGGTGTCAAGTGGGGGGACCTCGACTGACAAAATCAGTATTGGCAAGTACATTTCACTGCATCTTCCCAGCGAATTCCCAGCCCTCCCCACTTCAAATATTGAAAGCTTGCCCGTCATGGCAGGGTACGGACCGGTAATTAACTCAACCAAACCTCCGGTGGAAACCAGTCCTCTTTGATTCTTGTCAAATTCCTTTAATTATGAATTTGCAATTGGCCTGCTCATAAACTCATCTTACATGGGAGGCAGCCTGCCTTCTGCCATTCCAAGTTTTAAAGAAAAGTTTAATGAGCCTTGAATTTATAGCAAAGAAACCGAACTTTGTAAAACACACTGGTGGGTAGAGACTGGGGAGTCCCAACCCTGCAAGATACCTTCCCTGACCAGCCGAGCACATCTGACAACTCCTCCTGGGGGCTTCTACAGAACATCTGCCGGCCCACCCCACCCCATCCCCAAATGCCCACCCCTTGCAGCTCCTCCCAGGAGAGGCAGAGTCTGAGCTTCCCTTTGAATCTGGATGGACCTCTTTGGACAAAGCAGCCAACAAAATGACGTCACCCACTCTGAGACTGCCCTCAGGGCCTCCACACCTCCCAGCGGCCAGGCCGGCCTGCCGCAGGGTCAGAGACGAAACAGAGAAGCAAGCTGTCCCCGGCAGCCCAGCCGGACCTGAGCTGGCCCGCCCTCTGAGCACCAACGCAGGAGGGAGCCCAGCCCAGCCTGGTCAGGGCCGGCCGCGCAGACCTGCAGACCCAGAGAAAGAAGCGATTGCTACTTTGAGTTAGTGAACGCGAGCATAGCTGGTTACACACTGAGAGCTAACTGATAGAGTTCTGAGCCTCAGCTTTCTCATCCGTGAAATGGAGATGCCGATACCAGCCCAGCCCAGGGCAGCCGCTGCGTCCTTCTAATTTGGTCACTTAAATCCCTCCTGGGCTGTGAGTTCCCAGCCTAGGTCCACCTCACACACACACACACACACACACACACACACCCGTACTGTGAGGGACCCTGGGAAAAGCCTTCCAAAGCACAGAGCTGGCCCTGATGACCCCCCAGCTCAGGTTACCCCAGGGGCGCCTTGGGCCCCAGACAAGTTCTTGAATCTTGTGCAGGACACTGGGCCCTTCCTGACCCAGCCCCACCCACAGCACCCTACCCTGCCCCCTTAACTGCCCCCTAGAGCTGCTCCACCCTACCCCACCTTCCTGACGGCCCACCGCCAGCACCAGCGTCTGCAGAGTCCCCAGTGGGCAGCAGCGGGCAGAGCGGTCAAGAGTGGGCGCCACCTCTGCCACTGACCAGCTGATGACCTCAAGGCCCTCCCTGTGCCCTCTGAGTGTCGGCTGCCCACCACTCATGTGGTCATGATTCTTGAAAAGTCCCCACCATGTCGTCACGAGGAGGGGGCCGTCCACATGAAGGCCTGTGCCAGCAGAGAGGCTGGGGCTGAACACCAAGACCGAGCCCCCATCCCTGCGCCCCCTCCTGGCCTGAATCCTAGTCGCCTTAGGGGTCCTCACAAACGCACGGAGGACTAAGTGGGGGATATTAAGGAAGGCGGTTCGAATCTGGCCTTCGAGCCACAGGACTGCGCTGGGGGAGACTTGGGCGTCCAGCCCTCACCTCCTCGCCCGGTCAACCTGCCCCAGCGGGTGGCCCACCTCTCCTTCCACCCAGATATACGGAGACTCAGACACGATCTGCGATCCCATCCGTGCGAGGCAATTAGTGCACGACCCGCAGCCTCTGCTTTTTGAAATTCATCCTGAGCTCGCGCAGCCTGCTGGGTTTCATCTCAAACGCCAGGCGCCCTTTCATCTTCCCAGCCGCCTTCATTAATCCTCACACCCTGGCTCGGGCACCACGGCCGCCTCTCCTCCCCGGGGCCTCAGCCCTGCAAATTGACAGGCGCCTCCTCCTCCCTGGCATTTGCACCCCGGGAGATGGTCCGCGCGTCTGCCACCGGGCCGATCTCGCCCTTCCCTGCGATTTGCAGGAAGCCCGAGGCCCCCGGCGGAGGGAGGTGAGGGTGAGTTAATTGGCAGAGCCAGAGGAGGTCTGGTCCGCCCCAAAGCGGCCGAGCAGCCCTGGAGGAGTCACCGTGTAATTGGCTGCCTACGACCCTCTCCTTTTGTTTTGGATTTAATTCTAACTTTTAACATTTGAAGCCGCATCAATATTAATTACTGCCGCCTCTTTCTGAGGCTCCGCTCACCCAGGAAAGGGCAGGTCCATTTCTCAAAGGCAGGAAGGCAGCTGCAGCCTCTGTGGCTGAGGGCAACCTCGGAGACTCTGCATCATGGGCCCCAGCAGATGGGGAAGCCCAGGCCGAAGAAATGACGCCTCCCCAGGCCTGGCATCACCCTGACTCTGGGGCACCCCCTCCACCGCCCTGTGCCTGCGCCTGACCTCTGCGGGTCACAGCGGGAGCAAGAGTGGAGGACAAGTGGACAACATTTGGCTCTCCGGCCCTCCAGCACCCCTCAGATTTGGGAGGACACTCTCTGGCTGTTTCTGAAGGACCGCAAACTCAGTCTGCCTCACTTAGTGCCAGCCAGCTGGGCTGCTTTTCCTAGAGCATGTTGAAAGGGCTGTGAAGGCCTGAGGCCAGGCCTGGGCGGACGATCTCGGAGCTGAGCCCTGATCCCCAACATCGGAAAGAGCCTGGCGCCCCGC
This sequence comes from Bos mutus, assembly GCF_027580195.1. NCBI lineage: Eukaryota > Metazoa > Chordata > Mammalia > Artiodactyla > Bovidae > Bos > Bos mutus. The sequence goes on from NC_091621.1 coordinate 102,921,369, forward strand.
CCGGCTTTCCAGGTCTGAACAGGGCCAACAGGTGTCTGGCTGCTGAGCGTGTGCCCTCAACCACCCAGCATGGCCTCCCTGCGGTCCCTGCCGCTCAGCACACATTAGCGAGAGATGTGATCAGAAAAGGCCCTCACCTGTCTCCATCCACCCCGCTGCCCCAGCAGGATGCCTCAGGCCAGACGGCTTTCCTTCTCCCAGCTGTGGGGGTTGGGGGGCCGAGCTCAAGGTGGGGCCGGTTGGGTGCCTTGGGGAGAGCGCCAATGACCGCCACCTGCTCTTGCCCTGTCCCCTCATTGAAGAAGAGGAGAGAAGTGAAGTTGCTCAGTTGTGTCTGACGCTTTGCGACCCTGTGGACTGTAGCCCACCAGGCTCCTCCATCCATGGGGTTCTCCAGGCAACAGTACTGGAGTGGGTTGCCATGCCCTCCTCCAGGGGATCTTCCCGACCCAGGGATCGAACCCAAGTCTCCCGCATTGCAGACAGGCGCTTTACCCTCTGAGCCACTGCTGCTGCTGCTGCTGCTGCTGCCAAGTCGCTTCAGTCGTGTCCGACTCTGTGCGACCCTATAGACGGCAGCCCACCAGGCTCCCCCGTCCCTGGGATTCTCCAGGCAAGAACACTGGAGTGGGTTGCCATTTCCTTCTCCAATGCATGAAAGTGAAAAGTGAAAGTGAAGTCGCTAAATCCTGTCCAACTTCTAGCGACCCTATGGACTGCAGCCCACCAGGCCCCTCCGTCCATGGGATTTTCCAGGCAAGAGTACTGGAGTGGGGTGCCATTGCCTTCTCTGCTGAGCCACTAGGGAAGCCCTAATGAAGTCCCCTCATTAGAGGACAGTAATCCCAGCCCCGTGACCCTTCATCTCCCACAGGCCCCATCACCTGGGGGAGGGGGACGTTTCAGCACAAGAGTTGGAGGGGACACGTCCAGCTCGGAGCAAGGACTGAGACGCACACTTGCTGTCCCAGAACGCAGGTGTGAAATCTCTTCTGACCTCAGCAGAGGCCCACCCAGGGCCGACCCCTGTCTGCCTGATCTGCAGGGGAGGCGAGGCCAGCGCCCTCTGGTGAGCAGCTTGTGCAGGACTGCGAGCCCCGCGCTCATCCCTCCCTGCCAGCCGGGGGCTCTGGAACAGCCACATCCCCTCTCAGGGAGGGGGGTCCAGGCTCCCTCTGCTCCCCCTCCAGGCCTTCACCACTAGACTCATGCTTCTAGGCTGCCCCGGGTCCAGGTGCGGGGACGTGGGGTCCTCACGGCTGCAGATCTGCCAAGGGTCCGACAACCATCAGCAGAAACCGGTGCTGACGGATCGAAGTGCAGAGAAAACCCCCGGGAGGATGTGGGGTGTCTCAGGACTGAGAAGCTGGAGAGGAGGGTCTGGGGTCGGCCAAGGGAGGTGGGCGCTCCCTGTACCAGCCTCATCCCCAGCTCTGGGGCCGACCAAAAACGCAGGGAAGGATGAAGCCCTCCAGTTCTCCCCCGGGTAGCTCAGCAGTAAAGAATCTGCCCGAAATGCGGGAGACCCAGGTTCGACCTCTGGGTCAGGAAGATGCCCTGGAGAAGGAAAGGGCAACCCACTCCAGTATTCTAGCCTGGAGAATCCCATGGTCGGAGGAGTCTGGCGGGCTACAGTCCATGGGGTCGCAGAGAGTCGGACAGGACTGAGCGGCTAACACACCCCAGTTCTCCCAGGCTTGCCCTCAAACGCAAAGTCCTGGGGGAGAGAATCAGATGATGGAGCTTTGGGCTCCTGCTCACCCCTATCCCCTCCCACCCACCCACCGCTCACACCAGGGTGACCGGCCTCCCAGTCGCTGACTGACCCTATCCAGACATACCGGGGCCTGGAGCTGCCCTCACAGCTGATCGCGGGGATGCTCCTCCCCACGGGACCCCTCGGCCGCCTGCCTGGAGTTTCAAGCCTGCCTTTTCCAGAAGCCCCACTGTCGGGACAGAACGCGGCCCTCTGAGCTGCCTGCCTTAATTGCAGGCAGCGATTACTCCCACAGCTTCAGGGCCAACAGCCGGGCTAAGTGGCCGTCCCCAAAACCCATTTCCTGCCTGGCTGGGCACCGAATGTTCTTTCCCTCTAAGTAAAATAAACAGGCCTCAGCTCCCTGGACTTTTCTATTTGCCGTCCACTAAAGCCTTCTAGCTCCTGGGTTTTTATACAACGAAGATTTATAGTATCTATTCTCACCAGCGCCGAGTCCCCAGATAATGTTAATAGATGGCTAGTTTTGCCAATAAATCCCTCCAGCAGTGGAAAGAAATACCTTTTTCAGATGAGTTTTTCTGGAGCGAAATCCACATTCCAGGTGGTGGACGGGAATGGGCTGAACTGACTCCACTCAGCAGGCCAGAGCCCCTCTGCATCCTGTGTCCCCACCTCGGCATCCTGGTACCCAGAGGGATGCCAGGGCCTGCGGGGGAAGCCAGGCACCCTGGCGTAATGCCCCTGAGCTGGGTAGACCAGATGGCCCCTCCTACTACCCAGTGACCCTGCCCAGAGCAAGGGTTTGATGAATGTTCAGCAGCCGGGCAGTTGATCAACCACGCACAGCGTCCCCACTCTGGGGCAGCTCCCTTGAGCAGCTCAGGTTTCACCCAGGCGACAATCTCAGAAAGAGCACTGACCCCTCCTCTTCCAGACGCCTGCCCCCAGGCAGTCAGCTCTCTCTGCTTCCAGCTGATCCCTCTTCCCGGTCCTCGTGGCGGGATCTGCTAACCTCAGACTCTCCCTGCCATCCATCCTCACCCCATGGCCAGTCCACTCATCCCAAAGAACTGACCATCCTTGGTAGAGACCCTCGGCCTCTCCAGGTCTCCATGTGAAGCTAGGACAGTAAGTGCCCAAAGGTATTTGAGGTGATGCTCCCAGGGCGTTCAAGGCTCTGCGAGGTGAGGGTGCAAGCCAGCTGTCCATCATGGCCACCAGTCCCCCTCACTCCCCTTGGACACACAGACCCACACTGGACCCTTCTCCCTCACCCGCCGCCCCCCAGCTGAAGCCGCCCAGGTTCCTGAGACCCCCACAGAGGCCACCACCCTCAGGCAGCTTTCCCACTCGTCTGGTTGGCTGAGTGCAAAGACGCACAGTGCCCCGTCCCTGTGCTGGGAAGAGGGCACACACCCGCCTGTCCCTCCCCCCGTGGGTGCCCTGCTTAGAGCCGGGAGTGAACCCCTGCGGGACGCCGACGGCCAGAGCGGTCAGAGCTCTAGGCTGGTCCCGGGGGGACAAACTCTCTCCTACCTGCCAGGTGGCCCGGGGTGGGTGAGCCTTCCAGAAATGGGGCCGAGGACTCAAAACCAGCTGCCACTCCTCTGCATGCAGGAGACCTTCGTTCCCTAGGGGAAGGCCCCCATGGAAGCAGAGGGGCCCCAACTCTGCCCCCTGGGGAGTCCAGGCCATTGCTGGACTGAGAGGCTGGGCATCGCGGGGACCCCTGAACACCCACCCAGGCTTCAGGGACCACACGCTCAACAGCATTGAAACCCTCGACACCCACGGCCAAGGCCCCCGGGGCACAGTCTGACCCCTCTCCCCTGCCAGCTGGCTGCCCTGCCAAGGGGCTCACCCTTCCTTCTCTGCCCATGGGCCAGGCGGCCTCTCAGTGTCGTGTCCACTGCGGGCAGGTCTCGGCTTCCCTCCCAGGAAACAAGCTTCTTGGTCTTTTCTGAGTGCAGGGATGAGGGAGGGGACTGTCTCCCACCCCCCACACCCCCGCTGTGCAGCAGTCGCTCTCCTTGCCGATACCACCTGTTGGAGCCCCAGAGCTAACCTGTGATTCTGGGCGCTACAGCTCACGGTTGCCGGGGGCCTCTGCCGGCCCAGGCTGGCTGGGCCTCCAAAGCTGGGAAGACGGCAGAGCCCCGGGAGATGGGAGGGAGCGCTGTGGCCGGCCAGTGGTGAGGGGCCTCCGACGAGGCGGGCAAGGACCACCGGTCCTGTGCCGTGGGGTTCTCAGGGAGAGCCCGCCTTCGGAAGGCTCAGAGCTAGCGATCTGGCCTGACAACCGAGAGGAAGGGCCTCAGTCTCCTGGGCTCCCGGCAGACTAAAGAGCTGGAGGACCTTCTCCCCCAGGTCGGCTGTGTCCTGGCCACGGGGCCACGGTGGTCAGATGGGCTGGAGTCAGGGTCTAGAAAGGGGTGGTTGTGGCGGGGGTCTGGTCCAGCGGCTCCTTTCCTGTGCTAGGAGAAGGGACAGTCTGGGCCAGCATACAGGAAGGGACAAACGTCCTTCCCCCAACGGAGGGGCTCGGGGCCTGGGCGGCCTACACAGGATCTCTCAGACGCTATCATTGCCCTAAACCGTCCCTCCCTCTCTCACAGGAAAGGAGCCGCTGCACCAGACCCCCGCCACGACCACCCCCTTTACAGGACCCGACTCCAGCAGGGTGAGGCTGATGGGGCGAGGAGTGGGCGGGGGTCCATGCAGGCCCACATGGACCTTCTCTCCTGAGCCCCAGGCATCGAGCAGCAGAACCTGAGTCTGTAAGAAGGTCCTGATGAGGGGCTGTGGGGCTGAGGACCGGGCAGGGAGGGGGAGGGGGGAGGAAGGGGCAGGGAGGAGGAGGGGGGGGACGGTGCAGGGAGTGGGGAGGGGAGGAGGACGGGCAGGGAGGGGGCCCTCACTGGCCACGATGCCACCTGAGTTCCCACCCTCAGAGAGCAGCCACCCAGTCAACACCGCTTTGAGAATGGGGACGGTGGCGCTGCAGCCATCCCAGCTCACTCGGGGGTGGGGACACTCTGATGGACAGCCAGGGGACCCTGAGGCTCACACAGCCTCGGTCTGGCTCCCTGGAGGAGTGGCCCCTGGAGGCAGCGGTGGGTGCACGGGGCTCAGCAAGTACAGAAGTCCCCCCACCCAGTGATGCCAAGCTGGGCACAGAGCCTGCCCTGAGCTCCCAGCTGTGCCCCGGAAGACCAGGCTCCATCCAGCTCCACACCCGGAGGCTGCTCATCATGGGGGCTGGTGGCCCACCCCTCAGCTCACATGCCCAGTGTGACCATCGCCTCTCAGTCTCCTTAGAAGCTCAGGGTCATCCGTCCATGAGACAGCCGAGCCTCATGCCTTCCAGATGAACTGGCTGCTCCTCAGGGCCGCAGGCTCAGCTGTGCAGTCCTGGGGGCGGCCCTGGGGGCCCACAGAGGGGGCGCAGGGACACCGCAGGGGGGCCTTCCTCTCTCCCCTGGCCTGACTCCCGACCTTTGATGGAATGGTGTTTAAGGCCGTTTTATCAACTTCCCCTCTGCGGGGGGACTGCCTTGATCCGGGAGCTAATTGTATTGACATTAACCTGTTTTAACAGGTCTAAAGTACCAATAAATCATTTTTTAGTAGCTCTTCTTATTACACCACTTTGTTAATGTATTGCACTTGAAGTGACAAATAGCCCGAGAAATCATTGCTTTCCTGGAATATACTTTGTCTTTTTAAGTCCTTTCTTTCCTCCTGGTAGTTCAGAGACTTTCTAATGTTGATTTAGAGGTGAATAAAAATGAAGGCAGGGCCGGGGCTGTGCGCTGGGCCGTAATCCTCATCACCCGCCAGGGTCCCATTTCACCCGACAACAGCCACTCGCTCTTCCCTCCACAGGCATAAACAACCAGAATTTGAATAACTGCATGTTATTTACTTGTTTCTCTGTGAGAAGGGCCTGGGGATGTGTATAATCAAGGACTTCTGAGAACTGCAAAGAACAATCTTCATTTAGGCCATTTTAAAATATCAAAATCAATAGATGAGCAAAGTGATGAAAACGGCGAAAGCTTCAGCAAACTTAGAGGATGCCAAAACCTGGCTCTGAGCTTACCAGAGGCCACAGCAAGAAGAGAAATAATACCTTTTCATTTTTTTAATGGAAGTACAGTTGATTCACAATGTCTTCGTTTCAGGCGTACAGCACAGTGATGCAGTTATACACACACGTATCCCTTCCCATGTTCTCTCCCGTTGTAGATAACTGCAAGGTGCTGCACGCTGCTCCCTGTGCTATGTGGCAGCACTTGGCTGTTTATGATTTTATGCATAATAGAGCGTAACTGCTAATCCCAAACTCCTAAGTTACCGCTCCCCTGAACACATATTGCCCTTTGGTCACCATAGATTTGTTCTCTATGCCCATGAGTCTGTTTCTGTTTTGTAAGTAAGTTCATTTGTATCATTTTTTAGCTTCCACGTGTAAGTGATATGTGACTTTTGTCTTTCTCTGGCTTACCTCACCCAGGATGATAATCTCCAGGCCCACCCATATCACTGTAAATGGCATTATTCCGTTCTTTTTATGGCTGAGGAGCGTTCTGTTGGGGATGTGGACCGCGTCTTCATCCATGCTTCCGCTGATGGGCATTTAGGTTGCTCCCATGTCTTGGCTGCTGTGAAAAGTGGTGCAGTGAACACTGGGAGGCATGTATCCTTTGGAATTAGAGTTTTCTTCAGGAGAAGGCGATGGCACCCCACTCCAGTACTCTTGGGAAAATCCCATGGATGGAGGAGCCTGGTGGGCTACAGTCCATGGGGTTGCAAAGAGTCGGACACGACTGAGCGACTTCACTTTCTTTCAGGTGCATCCCCAGGAGTAGGGTTGCTGCCTCATGTGATAGGTCTGGTTTTAGTTTTTTAAGGAACCTCCATGCTGTGTTCCATAGCCGCTGTACCAATTTACATTCCCAGAGAAATACTTTTGGGATTTAATTTGTATTTGGAATAAAATGTAAGATGGCTGTTTGTGCAGGATCAGTGAGCTTTTGTGTGGTTCTGAATTATAAGAGGAAAGCGTCAGGCAAGTCCTTCTGGAAGGCATACCACGGACAGATGAGAAGTTATAGTGGTTCATCCATACCCGGCTCTCGTCCACCCGCGGGGAGGACGGAGGGAAGACAGGGAGTGGGAAGGCAGGGACTTCTCCACCCCCATGCCTGCCTCGCAGCCTCTGTCTCCCTTGGCAACGCCTCCCTACCCCAGGAGCCCATGGCCTCCCGGATCCACGTCTCTCTCCGCAGCAGGTGCCCAAAGCAGATGCGCTTCTTGTTGGAAACTGCACGAGTCCAGCAGGCGGGACTGACGGGGGTCTCACTGTCAGCCCAGCAGGTTCCCTGAGTGAAGGAGGAGAGGATGCGCTGATACCACACACACACACACACACACACGTGCATGCATGTGTGCGGTTCACATGGGGCATATGCACACATGCAGGTGAGCACGCGTGTGCATGTGTGAGGGCCCATGTGCACACACATGAGCACATACATCTGCACATGTGCCTATAAACGCAGGTACACGCGGGCACACAGGTGGACACACAAAGATGCATGTGGGCACCTGAGTGTTTACGTCCATGCAAGCCTGCAGACACGTGTGGGCACGTGCACATGTGTGTGCCGATACACACGGACATGTACGAGCATGAGCACACACGTGTGAGCAAGTGCAGACACGCAAACCATGAGCTCCCGTGACTGCTCTGGTCTGCAAACTCGCTCCAGCCCGAAGGCAGGCCTGCACTGTAAGGGCCGAGCAGCATGACCACCCTCACCCATCCTGGGTGGGTGAGCGAGGGGGTCAGAGGGCCCCCGTCCAGCACTGAGGCCCCTCTGCCACCACGGTGCATCCCACCTGTCATGTCATCCGATCCACAGCAGCTCCATCAGGGACCGGCCATTCCAGTTTCCTAATGAGGGGCCCTGAGGATCAGAGAGGGGCAGCAGCAGACACAAGGGTGCTCAGCCAGCGAGACCCAAGGCCAGCCCGGGCCCAGGCCAGCCGAGCGGATGGGTGTTGGTCAGTATAGACACTTTCCAAAGCAGCTTCTCCTATCTAGAGCCAAGTGTGAAAGGTGAATAGACACCCTAAATCAAAGGACATGCCTCTATTAAAGCCCCACATTGCTTGGTCTGCAGGCGCATCGCTCACAACCCTCATGACCCCCATGAGGTCACAGCCACCAAGCCCAGCGCTGCACGCGGTTGGAAACATGTGACCCTGTGGCGGGGGTCGTAAACAAACCAACCACAGGCTGTCTTTACTTAAAATCTTGATATTTTGTCAATCACAGATTGTTTTGCATTAATTTTTTTTTTTAATTTTGCTTTCAGTATGATCAACATATCCAGTGAATACAATTTGATGAGTTTGGGCATAGGCCAACACCCGCAAAACCATCCCACATCCACGGAATAGCAAAAGGCAAAGTTTCCTTGTGTCCTTTGCTTTCTGGTTTTTGTCTCTTGTGCATTTGGGGGCAAAAACTCAGCACAGGAAGGAAATGTCCTGTCTCCTGCTGAACATGATGTTCAGCGCACAATATAGGTTTTGTTCACAGCAGGCCCGACGTGCACAGCAGAGCTCCGCTGTGTAGCCATCACCTGGTCCCCACCGACCAGAAGCCCCCTCCCGCCTCCAGCCCCAGCAACCCCCATTCTACTTCCTGCTCTGTGAGTCTGGCTGCTTGAGATTTCCCAGGTGAGTGGAACCGCAGAATTTGTCCTTCTGCGTCCGACTCGTCTCACTCAGCACGCCGCCCTCCAGGCCCATCCATGTTGTCACAAATGGGAGAGGCTCCTCCTTTCTGACGGCTGAGCGATACTCCCTTGGATGTAAAGATGACTTTGTTTATCCATTCATCTGCTGACGGACCCCTGGGTTGTCTCCACGTCTCCACTCTTGTGAATAACCCTGCAGTGAACATGACCATGCCGATGTCTCTTTGAGACCCTGCTTTCGATTCTTTGGGGTTTATTATACCCAGCTTCCCAGGTGGCGCTACTGGTAAAGAACCCACCTGCCAATGCAGGAGATGCAAGAGACGCAGGGTTCAATCCCTGGGTTGGGAAGCTCCCCTGGAGAAGCAAATGGCAACCCATCCAGTATTCTTGCCTGGAGAATCCCATGGACGGAGGAGCCTGGCGGGCTACAGTCCATGGGGTTGCAAAGATTCGGACACGACTGAAGCCACTTAGCATGCACACATATCCAGAAGGACTTGCTGGGTCATAAAGAGACTCTATTTTTAATTTTTGAGAATTCTCCATACTGTTTTCCAAGGTGGCTGCACCAGTGAAGACACCCATCAACCCTGCAAAGGGTTCCAGTCTTGTCACACTCTCACCAGCAATTGTTAAATCATTGCACTGAAAAGTCTTTATCTTGATGACTGAGTCCTAAAACCTCTTCAATTTCGTGCCTGGAGTGCATGCCTGCCTGTCCCTTTGGTCCGTTTACGGGTTTCCCTTTTGGAGCCCATTTTCAGCAGAGATTTGATTCTCTGCAGGGCAGTGTGGACAACCAGCCCCCACCAGCCAACATATTGGTTTAAAATTGGCCTTGAACATTTAGCAGGGAGCTGATAGCTCGCGGCCACCCAGGTCTATTAAAATCCTGTCTCTTTCCTGCTGTGAGTTAAGGAGATCCATTCCTCTCGGTTCCCACTTCCTGATTTCAGCCCAGAGAGAATAATTGATTCTGTGGATCCCTAATTGACTTCAGGTGGTTCCAATACCAAACACTGACACCATTCCCTTAATGAATAATTTCTTTGCTTAAACTGATTTCGGTCTTATTTGGAAGAAAAGAATAAGAAAATTAAAGCCACGGGAAGATAGCACAGCAAAGAAGCATATTTACGTGTACAATCACCACCCCCTCTGTCCTGGGAAAAGGCTGGGGAGAGAGCTGCAAGCAGAGACAGAACAATCCCCGCCGGGAAAATGACACGGGAGCACGTGCTGTAGGCCCAGGAGGCTGGCGCTGGAGAGCCTGGGTACTGGGCGCCAATGCCACCAAGGGCCCGGAGTGGCCAGGACACCTGGGAGCCAAGCTACTGAGCCACAGCAGCATCAGACACCTAGAATCTTCCACGGCTGGGATGGCCATGGGGATCGTAAGTCCTCAATGGCCACCGGCAGGGGCCCTCAGGCTGCTCTCCTGGAAGGGCCGTTCTATGGAGGCACAGCCTGCCAGGGTGTGCGCTCCCAGCAGACAAGCAAGGAGATGCTCAGAGCTGGAAATTGGAGGCAAAGGCTGACCATAAGGGTCCAGGCCTGCGAGCACAGTGGCCAGGGATGGCTGTCGGGAATGAGTGGCTGCCGTGGACAGTCATGCTGGCCAGTGACCGCCCACCACCATACCTGCAGAGCCCGCCTCCTCCCTTTCCACAAGGGATGCGCCACCCACAGCCATCCAGCTCGCACCGTTAGGTCTCACTGCAAGGCCCTCAGGGTGTGAACCCTGCCCTGCTTCCCCTTCCCGGGTCGCAGCGCACTAGGCCTGGGGCCAAGGGAAGAATTCAGACCTTATGTCCGCACTGCAGGGCACAGGGAGGCCTGCTGGTCATTTCCAATGATTGGTTTAGTGAATAAGACACTGAGGGACCGAAACAGACAGGGCAGAGGCCCTGCCCACGTGGGGGCTTCAGGGAAAGCTTGACTTGGGTGTCTGGTCCCGGGCACCTGGGTTATTTACATCTGTTACCGCAAGATGGGATCTCCCCAATAAGCATCGAGGCGCAGGGCAGGGCCCCTGCTTGAAGATGAGCAGACTTTGGCTCAGAGAGGCTAGACGGCCTGCCCGAGTTGACACAGCGCATAGGTGACCTTGTCGAGACAGGAACCAAGGCTGTCTGACTGCTGTCCTCTTAGCCACGAGACCTCAGCAAACAAGTCCCACAAAGTCCCAGGCAGAAAACACTTCACACGCTGCAGACCACTGCTCAGCTCTGCTCTTGTAGGGTGAGAGCAGTGTAATGTACAAGGGAATGAACGCTCTTGCGCTCTAATAAACCCTTATGGACAAAAACAGATTATGCATGGGATTCAGCCCGTGGGCCACAGCTGGCCAGCCCCTGCCCTGCCATCTTACCAGATCACTTGCAGCTCCCTGAGTGTGTGGCATCTTTGAAGAGGTCCTGGCTCAGTTAGGGGAGTATGTGGAGCAGAAAACAAAATAGGGTCAGGAGACAGAAGGGAACCAAGGCAGTGCTCCAGCGGGTGGGCCTCTCTGAGGAAGTGCGGTTCCCTGCTGAGAAAAGGAAGCAGATGGCATGGCCAGCAGGTAGAATGTAGAGAAGACAAAGAACTGGTCAGGGATCTTTCAGTCGTACTTGGCAGAATTTCAAGCCAAACCAGACCAGACAGAATCACAAGCACAGGATCCCTTGGCTCACGTCTGTGGAGCAGCTTCAGGAGTGGCTGGATCCAGCACCTTTCTCGTCTCCTGGAGTTTTCTCATCAAAGCTCCGCTTTTCTTTACCCAACAGGTTCTCTTTGTGTCACAGTGTCGTCACCACCAGAAGCTCTCGACCTGCCTAATCCTCGCTGGTATTCTCCATGAGAGCAGGTGGGCTTTTGGCAGCTGAACTTTAGAATGCAAGAAAGCATTTCACTCCCTCCCAACCCTCCACACAAACATCAATAAGGAGGAGTTTTAAGGAGGATAGGAGAACAAGAAAAGAGACTCCAAAGCAAGATGACAGAAGCTGCAGAGCAGCCTATGGCTGGCAAGTGGGTCATCTAGCCTGAGAAAGTCAGATCCCAAATCTGCAGCCTGAAAGTTTGAGAACTAGTCAGACCAACAGGGCTAGAAACTGAGACGCCAGGCCCTTCTGGAGGTGGGGATGAAGGGAGACTGGCAGACATGAAGCGGGTGGAGGAAAGCTGCGTGAGAAGTGGTCACATCCGCTTGGTGCTGGTGATGCCCCATGTGCCCCCACTACCCCCCACCCCGTGGAAGTTTGGAGGATCACTCCCTGGACAAGGTAAACAGACTCTGGACTGGGCACTCCTGCTGCGTTGAGGGCACGGGCCCCAGGAGGGCACGAACATGGGGTTCTGAATGCAGGAACCTCCCCAGCACACGAAGACTGGCAGCCAGCCCTGCTCCCTCCAGGAAGGAGCCTGGAAGATCCATCAACCCCAGAGGGAAGTCCAACTGCTGACCTCGGGGGTACTCCCAGACACGGTCTACCCAGACAGCCCTGCCCTGAGGCTCAACACTGGCCAGCCCCACTGACACACAGTTTCCAAAAGCTTCTCGGACCTCCACTCCTGACTCTGAGCTGGGTGCCAGGGAAGAGCAGACATCTGCCTGCTGCATAGCATACGCACGCCAAAGCTGAAGCACTGCAGGTTACTGTGGGGCTCCCGGGCACAGGGGCCTTTCAAACAGTTGCTAATCAGGGAGAGGAGGGGATGCAGAGACAAGGGAGTAACAGTGGAGAAACCAGAGTGCAGCCTTGGGGCAGGTCCCAGCTCCCCCTCAAGGGACACACAGAACAGTGTCCTTGGCTCTTCTGCAGAACTAAAGTGTGTTAGTTGCTCAGTCGTATCTGACTCTTTGCCACCCCGTGGACTGGAGCCCGCCAGGCTCTTCTGTCCCTGGAATTCTACAGGCAAGAAAACTGGAGCGGGTTGCCATTCCCTTCTCCAGGGGATCTTCCCAACCCAGGGATTGCACTCGGGTCTCCTGCATTACAGGCAGACTCTTTAACGTATGCCTGAGAGAAGAGCCACCAAGGAACCCCCAGCAAACAGAAGATGTTAGCATCCTTCATTCCAGAGAAGATCAGTTCAGTCAGTTCAGTTCAGTCGCTCAGTCGTGTCCGACTCTTTGTGACTCTGTGGACTGCCGCACGCCAGGCCTCCCTGTCCATCACCAACTCCCAGAGTCTACCCAAACCCATGTCCATTGTATCAGTGATGCCATGCAACCATCTCATCCTCTGTCATCCCCTTCTCCTCCTGCCTTCAATTCTTCCCAGCATCATGATCTTTCAAATGAGTCAGTTCTTTACATCAGGTGGCCAAAGTATTGGAGTTTCAGCTTCAAAATCAGTCCTTCCAATGAACACCCAGGACTGATTTCCTTTAGGATGGACTGGTTGGACCTCCTTGCACTCCAAGGGACTCTCAAGAGTCTTCTCCAACACCACAGTTCAAAAGCATCAATTCTTCAGCACTCAGCTTTCTTTATAGTCCAACTCTCACATCCATATATGACCACTGGAAAAACCATAGCCTTGACTAGACAGACCTTTGTTGGCAAAGTAATGTCTCTGCTTTTTAATGTGCTAAGATCATGGCATCCGGTCCTGTCACTTCATGGCAAATAGATGGGAAAACGGTGGAAACAGTGTCAGACTTTATTTTTCTGGGCTCCAAAATCACTGCAGCCACGAAATTAAAAGACGCTTGCTCCTAGGAAGAAAAGTTATGACCAACCTAGCCAGCATATTAAAAAGCAGAGAGGTTACTTTGCCAGAGATCACAGTTTGGTGACCTGGAGCAGCTCAGCAGGAGAGCAAGTGAGTCTAGCTGAAAGGAGGGCAGGCCCTGCCAGCACCCAGACGCTCCTCAGCGACCCTGCCCTGAACCCGTGCTACAAAGCTCCTCACCAGCTCTCCCAGACCAGGACGCGGTTCTCAGGGCCGGAGCCCACCGTGTGCCTCTGCCTCTCGAAGCAATGGAGCTCTTCTTTTCTGTGTGTGCTGTGCTGCTCACTCGTGTCCAATTCTTCAAGGCCCCGTGGACTGCAGCCCACCAGGCTTCTCTGTCCATGGAATTTTTCAGGCAAGAATCCTGGAGTGGGTTGCCATTTCCTCCTCCAGGGGATCTTCCCCATCCAGGGATTTTTTTTTTCCTACTTCCCCCAAAATTCTGTCTCCAAGATTCGACTCAGCACTGAGGCACAGAGGCCAAGTTTTCGGCATCAAAACCAAACGTGGGAAAGGTCCCCAGGGAGCAAGCCAGGCTTGAGGGAGAAGAGGGTTCCCTTTCTACCCTCAGAGGAAGAGCTATGGCGTCCAGGAAACAAAACCAGGAGCGCCTGTGCAAGTGGAGGCATAAGTGGAAGGCGCTCAGTCGTGCCTGACTGTGCGACCCCATGGACTATACGAATTCTCCACGCCAGAATACTGCAGTGGGGAGCCTTTCCCTTCTCCAGGGGATCTTCCCAACCCAGGGACTGAACCCTGGTCTCTCACATTGCAGGCGGATTCTTTACCAGCTGAGCCACAAGGGAAGCCCAAGAATACTGGAGTGGGTAGCCTATCCCTTCACCAGCAGATCTTCCCGAACCAGGAATTGAACTGGAGTCTCCTGCATTGCAGGCGGATTCTTACCCACCTGAGCTATGAGTGGAGGAGAGGATGTCATTTAAAAGGCGAGAGGGGGGTGGGGCTCCGTCGGGAAGCTGCCTGGGCTGGTGAGTGGCCTGTCTTAGGCAGCCTGCCTGCCAGCGGGTGGGGCTGTGTCCCTGCCCAGCTGCTTGCCTGGCCTGGAGCCTCCCTGCGCCTGGGTCTTGGCACTGCTGGGCTGGAAGGAGCAGTCCTCCGTGGAACTGCCAGCACCTGGGTCCCCTTGGGAGCGTGAGTTCCCAGGGGCAGCTGCTGCCAGCGTGTGCGTCCCCAGGGTGAGCTGTTGTTACCTCCTCTATCTGCAGGAGACTCTCCAAAACCAGCAGGTCAGGGGCAGAGCGTTCATCTTTAATGTCCACTATTTTCCGGCGGCCTCGCTTCTCGGCCTTGTGGCTAAGATCACATGTAGTGTGGGGGTTTCCCACATGGCTCAGTGTAAAGAATCCGCCCGCCAATGCAGGAGACACAGGGGATTAGGGTTCAGTCCCTGAGTGAGGAAGGTCCCTTGGTGAAGGAAATGGTAACCCAATCCAGTATTCTCACCTGGGAAATCTCAGGGACAGAGGAGCCTGGCAGGCTACAGTCCATTGGGTCACAAAGAGTCAGACACGACTGAGTGACTGAGCTCAGCACACAAGCCCTGAGAATCCAGGGATGAACAAAGTAGACCCTCGGTGCCCTCAGGGAGCTGACCATCTCCTGGTCTTCTTAGCCGGAGTTCAGCCTGGCAGAGGAAAAGCACCTTGGGAAAGGAGCCTTTGGAAACACAGGGTCTTGCTGATGGCCACCAGGGCAGAAGAGGCCCAAGTGCAGAGTCAGGTCTGCCGTGGCCCCCGGGAGCACACACTGTGTACAGGAAGAGGCTGGGCTTAGGCTTCTGACTTCTTTTCAGAATGGAAACAAGGCAGCCTTCCATTTTCTCCCCATCCATTGAATGCAACGAACAGTACAGTAAAACACCAGTTTGCAAACTCCAAAAATAACAGTCATGAGAATTTCCCAGAAAGGAAGATCATTAGTTGGCAAATTTAAGAGGCTGCCAAGTGCCCAGGACAGACAGATGAGAAGGGCTGCACGGGGCACACCACGGGGAAAGCGCAGCACCCAGGACACGGGGGAAGATTCTTCAGCCTTCCAGAGGGGGCCCAGAAGGGACAAGAAAACAGGTCACACGCAAAGACTCAGAAAGCAAAATGGATTCGGACATTTCGGCGACAAGCCTGATGTCCAGAGCACAGCGAAGCGAAGCCTCCCGAGTTCTCAGGGGAGCTAGTTCCCAGCCAGAGCCCTTTACCCAAGAAAACACTCAGACAAGCATGCAGGAGTGTGGTGACATTTCAGACGCACAGAGACTCAAAATCTAACTTCCTCGCTTCGGTCCCCAAGCAGCTCCCGGTGGGTGACTCCGCCAAAACCGACGCGTAGAAGAAGAAAAGAGACAGCTGACTCAAGAGGTGGGGGTGCGCAGAGAACCGCCAGGAGGGGGCAGAGGGAGATGGGCCCCGCATACGGGGTGAGAGGCCAGGCTGAGATGGCCCGACCCGGGGAGACAGACACGCTCAGACGCACAGACCAAGATGCTCACTGCAGTCACACTGGCCTGTCAGCCTAATGGCAGACACTGGCCCATGTCATGACCTGAGCTGGACTTGGCCACCTACAGAAGGAGCCCCAGCTCCCCTGCACCCTGCTTGCAGGACGGCAGAGCCCTCAGGGCAGTCCATGGCCGCGCTCTGCAGGCACCTGGTCCAGAAACCAAGAGACAGAAACACGGGTAAGCACGTCTGGATGCTGTCAACGTGGGGAGCCCTGGGTTCCCCCACTCAGGCCTTGCCCATGAATTTCCCCAAGAGGGACTTGGAAACCCTCAGGGTGGCTCCAAGGCTGTTAGCGTCTCTCCATCTGATGGATGAAACGCCCTTCACCTGTGCGCTGCCTGGAGAGTCTTCAGTACTTCACAACAGATTGTCCTGGATGATCCAGAAAGACAAGAAGGGACAAGTCAGTCTCCTCTCACAAAGGATCCCCAAAGAGGGGTCCCTCCTCTGGGCTCGCCGCTTTGGGGGCTTCAGATATTAGAAACATCCCCCAGAACATAACCGAGTCCAAGCTCAGTCTGCTTGCCACACACAGGCCAACAAATCCGAGAGACGAGGTGTGGAGGCAAGCTTATTCAGTCCGACTCTTTGCGATCCCATGGACTGCAGCATGCCAGGCTTCCCTGTCCTTCACCATCTCCCGGAGTTTGCTCAAACTCATGACCATTGAGTCGGTGATGCCACTGAGCCATCTCATCCTCTGTTGTCCCCTTCTCCTCCTGCCCTCAATCTTTCCCAGCATCAGGGTCTTTTCCAGTGAGTCAGTTCTTTGCAGGTGGCCAAAGTATTGGAAATTCAACTTCAGCATCAGTCCTTCCAATGCATATTCAGTGTTGTTGAGACAAGGAATATGACTTTATTTGGAGAGTCTGCTGACCAAAAAGATGGCAGACTAGTGTCTCAAAACCATCTTTTCAGGGCTGGATGCCAGGTTCTTGTATAGAACAGAGATGGGGGAGGTGAAGAGGTAAAATTAAAAGGCCATTAATCTTACAAATAATCTCCTGGAATGGCTAGGCTCAAGGAGGGGATGCTCGAATTCCTTCCTTCCTATAGCTATCCTCGGGTGGACAGGGTCCTGGACAAAGGCACTCTGGTTTAGCATTCAGGCAGAGGGGCAGGGTTCCCCAAGGCAGGCCATTATGCAGGAACAGCATCCTTTCGGTGAACAGAAGCGTGGGAACTAAAGGTTAAAGTGAAATAAACATATCCAGCGTGGGGTCAGCTCTTCCCTGTAACAAAAGTCATCTACTGAAGAGCCCCTGGGCTCACCCCTCACTCCTATCCAGTGAGACCCTAGCCCCAAACCCCCAGAGAAGAGCTTCCCACCTCCCTGCTTCGGAGGCCAGGGAGAGGGGCTCTGATGCCCTCTCGTCAAAGGCAGATGCTTATTTCAGGGAGATTTCAGGCTTTGGGAGGAAGAAGCACAGGAGCAGGAGAAAAAGCAAACCATCAGATTCTTCCCTCGGAGAGTGAGGATGTGGTCCACTCTGCAGACCCATCGTTTTATCCATCTTTTCAGTTTGGTTTCTGCCCCATCATCCTGAGGGACCACTTTCTTATCTCTCTTTGGACAGCATCTCTGGATTCTGAAGGCCCCCACCAGTCGGGAGGGACTGGAAAGTGTCACACACGGAAGCTGGGGACCATTTTGCAAACTTAAGTAACTCTTCTCCATTTACATCTATGTAGAATTAAATAGAGCATGAATGAGGCTTGGCATCTATTCTTTGTATTGTCGCAGGAATCTTGACATTGACAATGAAACATGATGAAAACCATGAGAGAAGTGATTGTGAGTTTCCATGATGAAATTAAAATAAGATGTTTCCCGTGTTAACGATTATGGGTAATATGCAACCTCATTACAATAATTAAAACTTGTAAGTAAAATTTCAAAGAAATTTGGTTAATTTCTAAATCAGTATCTTTTTTCAAGAGTTTTATAGACCGTCCCAGCTACGACTGCCTTGGCAGATCAAAAAGTTTCTCCAAACTGAAATTAATTTTCAAAAGCTTATCTAAGAACTACAGTGACTCAAGAAAGGGTGTCTAATTTGTCAGTACTGTCAATAAAATGCAAATTGTGTGAAAATCTTAATTATAGTAACATAATTAGTGATATTGTTGAAATGAAGGCAAGAAAATAAATTTTATAGAATAAACATACAATAATTTATAAATTATGCATGCTTTTGTTTTATTACTCTTCGAAGCATTATTGGCCTGTCAACAGAACACCCAGGCATCCCCAATAATAATTAAATGCAGTTCTCTTTGATACTTTGCCAGCTTTCAGTTATCAAAACATAACTTGTAGTTTTATACATCTTTTCAATTTTGCTGTTATGAAGATATATTTGTCAAAGCAAAAGCTAGAACATTTTTTATTTTTAACAGTTCGTTAACTTGATTTATAATTTCGACATGTGGTATGTGGGGCTGTGTATGCACTCTTGCCCTGAAAATGTTAGTGAAGGAGGCAGACAGGATTAGGAAGGGGTTTGGAGAGGCTCTAAGGCACCAGAATATTCTATTTCCCATCCTAGCTGGCACATGCGTGGGTGTTTGTCTTGTTACTTTTCTGTAAACTGTATTTATATGTTATGCATTCTTTTGAATGTATGATATATATGACAGTAACACATAAAATAAGGCTGAGAAAAAGAGCCCGCCCTGTCTACCACACAGAGGCTGTCTGCTCACTCGATACTCACATACAGCAAAGCACAGTGTAAACCCCAAACCTTGCTCCAGTGCAAGCCGCCCTCGTTGTCTACCTGCCTCTGACCTGGGGGGTTGGATATCACTAACTCAGTCGAGAATGAGAATCCTGTTGACATTTTCCTTACCAGAATTTTTAATATCATGTTTTCTTCTGCACGGACTCTAAACACGATACTCACCCGTCTTGGAAATTTTGGAAACTATGAAGAAAAAAGAAGCATATGTCATACCACCCAGAGAAAACCGCATGGAAACATTGGCCTTTTTCAATCTTAAAAAAAAAAAAACAAAGATCTATCTTTCAATCAATCTGTAATTTTGTATGGATG
Organism: Bos mutus; assembly: GCF_027580195.1. Classification (NCBI taxonomy): domain Eukaryota; kingdom Metazoa; phylum Chordata; class Mammalia; order Artiodactyla; family Bovidae; genus Bos; species Bos mutus. The sequence goes on from NC_091621.1 coordinate 102,940,158, forward strand.
AGATCAGCCTCCAAATAACATTTTCTATCTGGTTGTTTTTCTCACTTAATATGCTAGACATTTCCTCCTGTTATTACAAACTCATTGTAAGCATCTTTGGCTGCATAATTTACTTAATCATTCCCTCATTACAGTGCATTTAGGCAGGTTCTAATTTCCCACTCACAGATTACCCCGTGATGAATAAACAGTACTCTTCCGAAGTCTTTGTGTGGACTTCAGATTCTTTTCTTAGGATCAGTACCTAGAAATGGTCTCAAGAGATATTTTAAGTCCTGGACATTTATTTCACCTTGCACTGACCTTTCTCACTTGGGCATGGGCGTCCTGGCAGCCTGGAGGGTGAAGTCAGTTACTAAGGGGTCTAAAAGCCACAGAAGCAGATCAGCCCGGGGTCCATCCTGGCCCTGCAAACACTGTCAGACGACCTCAGGACAGTCACCATCTGCACACGCCTTGATTTACTCGCCTGTGACAAAGAAAGAACTGTGACAACGACAGGTACTGTGCTTACAAGGATGACGAGCAACGTAGGCAAGCCCCTAGTCCAATGCCTGGCACACAGCAGGTGCTCAACAAATGACCGCTAACACTAAACTTTTTTCAAGAGCCCTTTTACGAATGTTTCTGGAGAAAGGGTCCCGAGCCAGACTCTGACTGGCCTGCCCGGAGTCCTGTGCCCTTCACTGAGCCGGTTACCAGTGGCTCTGACTGGTCAGCCCTGCGTGTCTTGTGCATCCTGATATAGGAGGTGGACATGGGTCAGCCTAGCAGAACCATAAGGACTGAGAGCTGGGGTCCCACAGGGAGGAATTCTGCGGCCAGAAGGGCTAAAGGGGCTGGACCACAGATGCCTAGGCCTGAGGCCCAAGACCACGTGGGCACGGGAGAATAATCCTCATAGTAAGCGTTTACATGGGGGTAAAAACCAAGGCAGACTGAAGGTGAAGGTCACTGATGGCTATCACAGAGGGGCCTCAAGGCCTGGGGAGCAGCTGACCCCAGTGAGCTCGAAAATCTTTCCAACCTTGAAAGACTAGAGCTACAGGCAGGTCTAGAAAAAGAGCAAGTTCACCACTCGGCTGACTCAAGATCTCCTGGGCCCTAAGGCTGACCCCCTGGTACTGCACCAGGCCAGAGCTCAGGTCAGCAAGAAAGCCTGCTTCCTCCAGCCCAACCAGCGGTCCCCTGCTCACTCAGGGGGCAAGATCATTCCCAGTCATTCCCGAGTCCCCACTTAGAACTCAGTTTTGTCCAAACCACTCCTTCCATGGTAGCCACAGTTAGAAAGGCCTGAAGAGCATCACTCCGTTCAGGAGAGAGGATCCCACTGCTTCTCCCAAAAGCCCATCCCCAAGCCTCATCTCCTTCATGTAATCCAAAATTTGGGCATCACCACCCAGCACATGGTGCTTCGTAAGGTTGACTATAAGTCAGTTTAAGGGTTTGATTTTGAAAAACTGTAGAAAACGCATGCTGACATTTGCCTGCTGTGTCCGTGCCTTGGCGGCATCTCAGATTCAAATTCAAAACTGTACTAATGTTCAAGCTGGAAAGAAATATTCAGAGGAGAGAAGTGGACGGAAGGAGACTGAGGACAATTGCAGGGCTCTGTGGGCACTGCAACAGCCGGTTCTGTGCAGGCGGAGGTAAGGATGGATGGACTAAGGCAAGTGGGTTTCCTGGAGACACAGGGGACAGAGCTGGGCCCCTGGGTGGCCTGGGGGGCATCAGGTGACCCCGAGGTTGGGCTTTCAGGGGAGCCAGCCCACTGCTGGCAAATGCAGTGGCCTCCACTTGCCACTGCTTATTAAGTGGCATTATTTAAACCCTGCCAGTCACTCAGTCTCAGAGCTGGCAGATTAATTTTATCTTAACTCTTTAGCCAGTGGATATATATCAAAATGTAGCTTTTTGCAACCAGACTTGGTGACAAATCAGAGGTTCTAGCTGTACTCGAGCAGCGTCTGCTGAGGCCACACACCAACAGAGGCCCTGCTGGTGCAAGTCCACCCCTTAGGGGAGCGAACCGAAGGGGCAGACATCTCAGTTTGGGTCACAGCTGTGTCCCTGGGGCATAAAGCAGTCCCTCCCTGGCCCAAAGCAGGCATCTGCCAAGGCCGTGTCAAACGAACAGTCACTTACCGCAAACACACCCTTAGCTCCTACTGTGTACAGGTCATGGCCTTGGAAGGACTACGTTGGGGTCAGGGATATGATGACAGCAAGCAACGCAGGAAGCAGTAAAGACCCCAGGAAAGTACCCGATGCCAAGGGGATCACTGGCATACAAGAAGAGAGCTGATGTTCACGCCTTGAGCACTTTCTCTGTGGCAAGCACCATTCAGACACTTTATATAGTCCTTCCTTCCTCTTCCCAGTGACCCTCTACTGGAGGAGAAATTCGTACCCTCACGTCCACTTTTTGGAATTGCAAAGTGAAGTGAAAGTGAAAGTTGCTCAGTCATGTCTGACTCTTTGTGACCCTGTGACCCCATGGACTATACAGTCCATGGAATCCTCCAGGCCAGAATACTGGAGTGGGTAGCTTATCCCTTCTCCAGGGCATCTTCCCAACCCAGAGATCAAATCCAGGTCTCCTGCATTGCAGGCAGATTCTTTACCAGCTAAGCCACAGGGAAACCCAAGAATACTGGAGTGGGTAGGCTATCCCTTCTCCAGTGGATCGTCCCAACCCAGGAATCAAACCAGGGTCTCCTGCATTGCAAATGGATTCTTTACCAACCAAGCTACCCAGGAAGCCCCAGGAAACCACGCTGCAATCACCTTCCTATGCTTCTCATAGGTCTTTGCATGTCTCTCTGTGGGATGGAGCCCCAGAGTGGGATTGTGGAGTCAAGAAGATCCAATGCAAGCTGACTTTTGCTGGAAACTGAAACTGAAAAATCCGAAAAAATTCAGATTTTTTTCTGAATCCATCAGAAAAAAAAAAAAAAGCAGTGCCTATTTGATAGTATAAGGAAGCTGTTTCCCACTGCTGTACCAGCCCTAGACATCAGTAATGTTTAAAATTTTACAAACCTGAGAGCGGAAAAATACTACCTCATTGTGTTTTAATTTGGAGTTTTTAAATTATTGATGAAGATGTGCCTGTTCTCCAGGAATCATCAGCCGTTTGATTTCGTCTTCCATGTCTTGAAGCAAACCCCTCCTCCCAGCATGGCAGCTGTGGCCTGACACTTCCATCCTTAATCCGAGAACTCTGAGCCTGCGCTCTGGGTCTGCCGTGTCTCTGTAACCCCTAACAGCGCTGGCCCACCCAAAGCAAACGGACGGCAGGAAATGACTATTCACTGAAAGCTTGCCAAGCGTCCTGCGCGGTGCTTGACATTTTGCCCCCAGAATCTCACATCACCCTCACAGGAACCTGTGAACCAGATTCAATCTATCATTACCCCAAAATCCCAAAGTCCAAAGAGCTCCAAAACCCAAATGATTGTTTGTAATTTATTTGGCACACAAAATCTGAACTGGATTGTCATGCAACCATTAGTCATCTGCTTACTACTTTAAGAACTCATCAGTTCAGTTCAGTCGCTCAGTCGCGTCCGACTCTTTGCGACCCCATGAACCACAGCACGCCAGGCCTCCCTGTCCATCACCAACTCCCGGAGTTTACCCAAACCCATGTCCATTGAGTCGGTGATGCCATCCCACCATCTCATCTCCTGTCGTCCCCTTCTCTTCCTGCCCTCAATCTTTCCCAGCGTCAGGGTCTTTTCAAATAAGTCAGCTCTTCACATCAGGTGGCCAAAGTACTGGAGTTTCAGCTTCAACATCAGTCCTTCCAATGAACACCCAGGACTGATTTCCTTTAGGATGGACTGGTTGGATTTCCTTGCAGTCCAAGGGATGCTCAAGAGTCTTCTCCAACACCACAGTTCAAAAGCATCAATTCTTCAGCACTCAGCTTTCTTTAAGAACTCCTGATTTACTGCTAAAATTAAAACTTGGTTCCGGAGTATTTGTCCCAGAGTTGCTGACAAATTAGTAATATGTAACCCACGCTGGATTATTGTTCCGAAATCTGGAAGAAAAATTGTGAAAAGGAAACCCACAAGCTCCGAGAGCTTCAGCTGAGGGCTGCGGACCTAGGCTGTCTCCCTGAGTCATGGCTAAAGACACTGGCCCCCAAGCCTATGCTCCTCACCCAGCCTCCGTCTGCCCTCAGCCAGACTTCTCATGCCACACGATGGGTCCCCAACCTTTGGGAGCAGCGAGAGCTCAGTGACAAGCCCTCATCTGTGGAGGCTTTACTTCCGAAAGACAGGGACAGGGCTGTTAAGGTGACTGGTCTCCTTGAGATTTAGATTCCAGGATGTTGTATGGCTCACAAATGCCACGCAGGATCCTGGATGCCCCCCAGGCTGTGTCCCCGGAGCAGGACAGCTCTGTCCCTGGTCCCGCCCCACCCCGTGAGGCTGAAATCTGCCGGGTCAGGAAGCAGGCTGGCTCCTCTAATAGATAAGTTTAATTAAAAGTGGGCTGGATGCGTGGCCCGAGTGGGAGACAGTCATTAGACAATCAAAATGCTTCACTACAAGGAAGTAATTGCATTGCACGGAGACCTTTTTGCCATCAAGGCAGAATCAATCAATAATTAAATTAGAAGTGAAAATTAGTCGCTCGAGCCCACGGCTCATTGACTGAGCAGGCACTCTGTGACCCCAGGATGGGCTGAGGGCCTGTAGATGAGGGGGCTTCAGCCACCAAAGTCCTCGAGCCCAACCCGGCAGCGACCCGACCGAGTGACCCCTGCTCGCCTCATGGGTGGGGCGAGGCTCCTGGCACTGTTGATTCTAAAGTACAACAGTGTGGCATCTTCTGTTTGAAGAAGCTGAAACAAAGAGGAAAGGGGGATACAGTGGTTAGCTACTGGTCCATAGCAACCTCCCCCCAAGACTCAACAGGGCGTGAGCGGTGGGGGCGGATTTCAGGGCGTGTGCAGGTGGGCTGGGGTGGCCCCGCTGACCCTGGCTGGGTTTGCTCTGTGTCTGCAGGTAAGCTGCGATTGTCTGACCCAAGCCGGGGGCTCCTTTCTAGCAGCAGGAGCTGGGCGGCCTTGCCCTCTCCTCCCGGGTGGCTGGCCGGCATGTGGCCTTTCAGTGGTGACGGCAGAAGACCCAGAGGGCAAACAGAAGCACATGCGGCCCTGTAAGGCTGAGAGCCGGCACAACATCGCTTGTACCGACACCTGCCCAGCCCCGAGTCCAGGTCGGGGGCTGGACAAGGGCTATCCAAGACACCGGATGTATTTATCCGAGATACACCCGAGACAAGGTCTATTAGGAGGACACCTGTGATGAGACACGGCCAGGATGTGGAAGGGGGCTGGAAGGAGTGGAGAAATGGGGCTGGTAGTTCAGACCCGCCCCCCCAACCCCCGCCACCAGGGAACTCAGACTTGTTTTGGGCTCCTTCTGTCAGCCAGGCTTCCCTGGTGGCTCAGCTGGTAAAGAATCCACCCACAGTGCAGGAGACCTGGGTTCGATCCCTGGGTTGGGGAGATCCCCTGGAGAAGGGAACAGCTACCCACTCCAGTATTCTGGCCTGGAGAGATGCATGGACTGTATAGTCCATGGGGTTGCAATGAGTCAGACACGACTGAGTGACTTTCATTTCTGTCAGCAGTCACTGTACGCATGCTATCTCAAGGAACCTGAGCTGCACCATCCACGCAATGCTCGTGATCACTCCCCCTTAACAGACAGGAAAGCTGAGACTCCCAGAAGCAACCCGGCCAAGGTCATCCAGCTAATGAGTGGCTGGACAAAGACCCGCCTGCTTCTGGATCATTCCACCACCCCACTGACTTCACCCCGGCCTGCAGTCAGGGAAGCCAGTGATCATCTGAACCCTTCCCCACCTGCAGCAGGGGGCCGGGGCAAGGCCCTCCCATTTCTGGCCGGATTGTCTTCATCTGTGGACAAGGAAGCTCCCCAGGGCTCCGGAGGGCCCTGGAGGCTCTGCGAGGCCTGGGTGTAAGGCTGACCTGACGCAGCAGGTTTCTGTCATTCTCATGAAATGGCGACAGGGCGGAAGTGCAGACCACAGAGGCTGCAGGCTGGCTCACTGTGTTCGACTCAGAGGCTCCGGGCTGGAAAGGACTTTCGGGTTCACCTGGCCTCGTGCTTCCAGCTATTTCTGCCCATGACCATGGTAGGCTGGATCCTGGTCCCCAAGGCTGCCCCGCCTTAACCTGAGAATCTAGTTCTTTACAGGGGAGAAGGGACTTTGCAGGTGGGAGCTAAGCATCCTCGCTGGGGAGATTATCCCAGGTCAGTCAGATGGGTCCAGTTGCACCCCGTGGGTCCTTGAGACCGGAGCCTTTGTTGACTGCAGTCAGACAGAGACGCAGCAGCAGAAGAGGCGGGGGAGTCCCAGGCTGCCGGCTGCGCAGAGACAGCCAGGGGGTGAGCCAAGGGACGCAGCGCCTCAGAGGCTGGAAAAGCAGGGGAATGGATTCCCCGGAGCTTCCAGAGAGCCCTGACGTGACCTGGGTTCCAGCGGGCGAGTCTGCCTGCAGACGTGTGACCTGGAGGACCGACCTGGAGGGCTGAGGGAGAGCCACACACACTGGATTTGTGGTCACTGTTACAGTGGCAGCTGGAAACTCATACAGTGACCCTCAGGACAGAACTCAGCTCATATCACAGCCCTGGGCACAGGCGTCACATGCACACACACTCTCATACATACACGCACACACCACACAGAGAGACGGACGTGCACACACATGCACACGCCACACACACAGCCACACACCACACACACGGACCCACACACACCCACATATAGATACATGCACATCGCACACACACACACACATGGAGAGACCTACATATACACACATGCACATGCCGCACACAGACCCACAACCACACACACATCCACATCCACACATACAGACACACATGCAGACACATACACATGCCACACACACACACGGACCCACACACACACACACACGTACACACACACCACACACCACACACAAGACTCCCCACACATGCATCCACACACCACACAGAGACCCACATACACACACATACACATGCCGCACACATACACACACAGACCCACATACACACACATACAGATACATGCACATCGCACACACACACACACACGGAGAGACCCACATACACACACATGCACATGCCGCACACATACACACACACAGACCCACAACCACACACACATCCACATCCACACACGTACACATCCACACACACACACGGACCCACACACACACACATACACGTACACACACATGCCACACACACACCACACACAAGACCCCCCACACATGCATCCACACACCACACAGAGACCCACATACACACACATACACACACAGATATATATACATGCACACACCACGCACAGAGACATACATGCACACACATCCATTCACTCACACCACGCTGACCCACATACACACACATACACATGCAACACATGCGGAGACCCACATACACACAAAGGCACACACACACGCACGCACGCACCACACACATGAACAATGTGCATACACACATGCCACACATGCATAGACATACATGCACACACCACACACACACACATACATCACACACACCCCATAGACACACACCACACACACACACACCACATACACACACACACACCCACACACACACACACATACACCACACACACACCACACACACATACATCACACACACCACACACACACACCACATACACACACATACATCACACACACCACACACACACACCACACACACACACATATACACACCGCACACACTGCTTCCTGGAGAAGGGAGACCCTGAACTGAGACTTGGAGGAGGAGGAGATGCTCGGAAGAAAGCTGGAGAAAAGAGAACGTGGCTCCAGGGAGCGGCCCGCTCGGCAGCCAGACACCTTCAGCAGTGTAGATGAAGGGTGAGAGGCGAGTCCGACAGAGGGGACGCTTCATGATAGGAGTGCACTAAACAACCGGGGCTTCTTGGGGAGGGAAGGGAGGAGACGCCACCAGCAGAGCTGTGCTTTACAAAGATTCATCAGAAGGGACACGAGCACTTGAGACTAAACGTTGGCTTCATTAAAAACCAATGGGGATCTAAGTTTAGAAAACAATGATGTCAACTCACACCAACTAAACTGGAAAGAAATGTTAGTCTCTGGCGGGGAACAGCCGTCTCTGCTCCGCCGGTGGGCGTTTCACTGGCACGACCACCAGAACAGGTTGGCATCACCTGGTGAAGTTAAAGTCACACACACAGACTTGCAACTAAGCACCTGGGGTACAGGCGATAGGAAGGCTCCACAGGTGCCCGAGAACGCCCAGGGCCCGCTAGGACAACAACCCACAGAAATCGAGAATCAGAGTGCGCAGCAGCAGGAGAAAGGACGGCCCAACTCTGCTCCACCTCGGCAGCGGGATCCCCCTCCTGAGGGAGAAGTCAGGAGCCAGGCTGTGGACAAGGGACCGCTGGGCAGGTTCTCAGGGATGGGCCATCAGAGTGGGTGCCCTCGATCTCCTTATGCAGAGACCAAGACATGCCAAACAGCAGTGCGCTGAAGACAGGCACGCAGGTGCAAAACTTAGGGACAAAGCGGAGAGGGGTGGATATGAGACTCAGGGCAGCAGCTGCTTCTCGGGGGAGGGGCCTGGGCAGGACGCAAGGGCAAACCCAGCGGCCGCAAAGGGAAGCAAGTGGAAGCCGCTCAGTCGTGTCCGACCCTGTGCGACCCCGTGGACTCTACAGTCCATGGGATTCTCCAGGCCAGAACACTGGAGTGGGGAGCCGTTCCCTCCCCCAGGGGATCTTCCCAACCCAGGGATCGAACCAAGTCTCCTGCATTGCAGGATTTTTAGCTGAGCCACAAGGTAAGCAGGGTGCAAAGGTCACGTGTAATTCCCCAAGGTCGTGTTTCCTTACTGCCAGGGCGCTCAGTGATGTGTTTATCTGGGTGCTCTACAGCTACTGGATGTATATTATTTTGATTCTACTCAATATTTCATTAAAAAAAAAACAAGAAAGAAATATGAAAAAATGAGAGAAATTTCTGGAAAATAGAGAAAAATGGGGATTTCTAGCTACATTAGTAGTTAAAATTTTGTCTTATTATCTAAGCATTAAAAATAAATTATTCTTTATTTTAAATTAAACTATGGTTGCTTTGCAATGTTGGGTTAGTTTCAGGTATAAGTAAAGTAATTTCATATCAGATCAGATCAGTCGCTCAGTTGTGTCTGACTCTTTGCCACCCCATGAATCGCAGCACGCCAGGCCTCCCTGTCCATCACCAACTCCCAGAGTTCACTGAGACTCACATCCATCGAGTCAGTGATGCCATCCAGCCATCTCATCCTCTGTTGTCCCCTTCTCCTCTTGCCGCCAATCCCTCCCAGCATCAGAGTCTTTTCCAATGAGTCAACTCTTCTCATGAAGTGGCCAAAGTACTGGAGTTTCAGCTTTAGCATCATTCCTTCCAAAGAAATCCCAGGGCTGATCTCCTTCAGAATGGACTGGTTGCATCTCCTTGCAGTCCAAGGGACTCTCTCAACCACAGTTCAAAAGCATCAATTCTTCGGTGCTCAGCCTTCTTCACAGTCCAACTCTCACATCCGACTCATCACAGTCCAACAACTCAACATCTCACATACATGACCACAGGAAAAACCATAGCCTTGACTAGATGAACCTTTGTTGGCAAAGTAATGTCTCTGCTTTTGAATATGCTATCTAGGTTGGTCATAACTTTCCTTCCAAGGAGTAAGCGTCTTTTAATTTCATGGCTGCAGTCACCATCTGTAGTGATTTTGGAGCCCAGAAAAATAAAGTCTGACACTGTTTCCACTGTTTCCCCATCTATTTCCCATGAAGTGATGGGACTGGATGCCATGATCTCCGTTTTCTGAATGTTGAGCTTTAAGCCAACTTTTTCACTCTCCACTTTCACTTTCATCAAGAGGCTTTTGAGTTCCTCTTCATTTTCTGCCATAAGGGTGGTGTCATCTGCATATCTGAGGTTATTGATATTTCTCCCGGCAATCTTGATTCCAGCTTGTGTTTCTTCCAGTCCAGTGTTTCTCATGATGTACTCTGCGTATAAGTTAAATAAGCAGGGTGACAATATACAGCCTTGACGAACTCCTTTTCCTATTTGGAACCAGTCTGTTGTTCCATGTCCAGTTCTAACTGTTGCTTCCTGACCTGCATACAAATTTCTCAACAGGCAGATCAGGTGGTCTGGTATTCCCATCTCTTGAAGAATTTTCCACAGTTTATTGTGATCCACACAGTCAAAGGCTTTGGCATAGTCAATAAAGCAGAAATAGATGCTTTTCTGGAACTCTCTTGCTTTTTCCATGATCCAGCAGATGTTGGCATTTTGATCTCTGGTTCCTCTGCCTTTTCTAAAACCAGCTTGAACATCAGGAAGTTCACTGTTCACATATTGCTGAAGCCTGGCTTGGAGAATTTTGAGCATTACCTTACTAGCGTGTGAGATGAGTGCAATTGTGCAGTAGTTTGAGCATTCTTTGGCATTGCCTTTCTTTGGGATTGGAATGAAAACTGACCTTTTCCAGTCCTGTGGCCACTGCTGAGTTTTCCAAATTTGCTGGCATATTGAGTGCAGCACTTTCACAGCATCATCTTTCAGGATTTGAAATAGCTCAACTGGAATTCCATCACCTCCACTAGCTTTGTTCGTAGTGATGCTTTCTAAGGCCCACTTGACTTCACATTCCAGGATGTCTGGCTCTAGGTCAGTGATCACACCATCGTGATTATCTGGGTCGTGAAGATCTTTTTTGTACAGTTCTTCTGTGTATTCTTGCCATCTCTTCTTAATATCTTCTGCTTCTGTTAGGTCCATACCATTTCTGTCCTTTATCGAGCCCATCTTTGCATGAAATGTTCCCTTAGTATCTCTGATTTTCTTGAAGAGATCCCTAGTCTTTCCCATTCTGTTGTTTTCCTCTATTTCTTTGCATTGATCGCTGAAGAAGGCTTTCTTATCTCTTCTTGCTATTCTTTGGAACTCTGCATTCAGATGTTTATATCTTTCCTTTTCTCCTTTGCTTTTCACTTCTTTTCTTTTCACAGTTTTTGTAAGGCCTCCCCAGACAGCCATTTTGCTTTTTTGCATTTCTTTTCCGTGGGGATGGTCTTGATCCCTGTCTCCTGTACAATGTCACGAACCTCATTCCATAGTTCATCAGGCACTCTATCTATCAGATCTAGGTCCTTAAATCTATTTCTCACTTCCACTGTATAATCATAAGGGATTTGATTAAGGTCATACCTGAATGGTGTAGTGGTTTTCCCTACTTTCTTCAATTTAAGTCTGAATTTGATAATAAGGAGTTCATGGTCTGAGCCACAGTCAGCTCCTGGTCTTGTTTTTGTTGACTGTATAGAGCTTCTCCATCTTTGGCTGCAAAGAATATAATCAATCTGATTTCGGTGTTGACCATCTGGTGATGTCCACGTATAGAGTCTTCTCTTGTGTTGTTGGAAGAGGGTGTTTGTTATGACCAGTGCCTTTTCTTGGCAAAACTCTATTAGTCTTTGCCCTGCTTCATTCCGTATTCCAAGGCCAAATTAGCCTGTCACTCCAGGTGTTTCTTGACTTCCTACTTTTGCATTCCAGTCCCCTATAATGAAAAGGACATCTTTTTTGGGTGTTAGTTCTAAAAGGCCTTGTAGGTCTTCATAGAACTGTTCAACTTCAGCTTCTTCAGCGTTACTGGTTGGGGCATAGACTTGGATTACTGTGATACTGAATGGTTTGCCTTGGAAAAGAACAGAGATCATTCTGTCGTTTTTGAGATTGCATCCAAGTCCTGCATTTCGGACTCTTTTGTTGACCATGATGGCTACTCCATGTCTTCTGAGGGATTCCTGCCCACAGTAGTAGATACAGTGGTCATCTGAGTTAAATTCACCCATTCCAGTCCATTTTAGTTCACTGATTCCTAGAATGTCAACATTCACTCTTGCCATCACTTGTCTGACCACTTCCAATTTGCCTTGATTCATGGACCTGACATTCCAGGTTCCTATGCAATATTGCTCTTTACAGCCTCGGACCTTGCTTCTATCACCAGTCACATCCACAGGTGGGTATTGTTTTTGCTTTTGCTCCATCCCTTCATTCTTTCTGGAGTTATTTCTCCACTAATCTCCAGTAGCACCTACTGACCTGGGGAGTTCCTCTTTCAGTATCCTATCATTTTGCCTTTTCATACTGTTCATGGAGTTCTCAAGGCAAGAATACTGAAGTGGTTTGCCATTCCCTTCTCCAGTGGACCACATTCTGTCAGACCTCTCCACCATGACCCACCCATCTTGGGTTGCCCCACGGGCATGGCTTAGTTTCATTGAGTTAGACAAAGCTGTGGTCCTAGTGTGATTAAATTGACTAGTTTTCTGTGAGTATGGTTTCAGTGTGTCTGCCCTCTGATGCCGTCTTGCAACACCTACCATCTTACTTGGGTTTCTCTTACCATGGGCATGGGGTATCTCTTCATGGCTGCTCCAGCAAAGCGCAGCCACTGCTCCTTACCTTGGACGAAGAGTATCTCCTCACTGCCGCCCTTCCTGACCTTCAACGTGGGATAGCTCCTCTAGGCCCTCCTGCGCCCGCATGGCTACGCAGTTTGCAGTTATTTAATATATTAAGTAACTATAATCATATAGTTATTTAATATATTCATTTTCAGATTCTTTTCCTTTATAGGTTATTATAAGATATTGACCACAGTTCCCAAAATAAAATTATTCTTGGTACATACTTTCTATAGTCATTTTCCTTCCTCTATGTATCCATACTGGGTCAGTAGAATTTTTTGAAAGAATGGATTTTTAACATGATTATGTTGCTTAAAATGTTTTCTAAAATTGCTTGTAGCAGTCTTCAAATCACATTTTTAAATTGTTAACATTCCACCTGAGTCCTCTCAATGGGGCATATTTTTAATTTAAAAATATTGTCTCTGTAGGATTGGAAGTACCTGGTGAGCCCAGAGTAAATTCTGTGAAATGCAGAGTTTGCAGGTCTAGTCTTTCGGCATCAAAATGTGGGGAGATTGCAGCAGCAGCATTGCCACAGATCCTTTGGCCTCCGTTCAGGGTACCGTGCTTCAACGCATATTTTTTCACAACAAAATATATCAAATACATCATCTCTATTCACGATTCCTTTGATGTTTTACTGAACATCGACTCTGTATCATCTTAGCCTGGGCCTTCTGGTAGCTTACATCCCTGTCCACATCCTCTATTTATTCGAATAAACACAGAAGCATCACTGAAAGATTCCTCCTGGTATGTCCAAACAGGCCAAGGTTTAAACAAAAATCTCAAAATGAGAACAGAACTTCACCCTACACCACACCCAACTCCCCCTGGCTTTCTTAAGGATGAATTCCACTATCTTCCACTTGTAAACTCTGTAAATCATCACAATAGGTGAAAAATGTTCATAACTGACATTTTGTGGCTTCCATCCATTAAATGCTTCAATTAAAGATTTCCAACTAATTTCGTACAATCACATCCACCATTTAGAGGATTTGTTTATAACGAAAGCTCAGTACTATTAGAGGACAAGCGAGCTGATATTTTGAGTAAAGGCTCAAGCATTTCTCAAATCTGGTTGATGATGGGGAAAAGGAAAGAAAGTTCCACCATGCTGACAAAATTAAACTGTAGGTTATTTAGAATTTAACCCCATCACCAAGTTGTTTATTTTGAGTCAGTCTGGGCACACACTTAACAGATTTTGACAACTACTGCTTCTATTCAGTTGGCAGATCTTGGCAGCTTGTTTCAATGCATCACCAAAACACAAGCCCATTTTTGCACTTAATTTAAAAAAAAGAAAAAGAAACACTGTTTTTTTCCCTTAATTTTTTATTGAGGTATAGTTGATGTACAATATTATGTAAGTTATACGTGTATCATATAGTGATTCACAATTTTTAAAGGTTATAATCCACTTTTTAAAGATTTCTTTTGGTGTGGACCATTTTTCAAGGTCTTTATTGAGTTTGTTACAATATTGCTTCTGGTTTTTTTGCTTTCGTTTTTTGGCCTGGAGCCATGTGGGATCTTAGTTCCCTGACCAGGGATTCACCCCACGTTCCCTACATTTGAAGGTGAAGTCTTAACCACTGGATCACCAGGGAAAGCCCTTTAAAGGTTGTGATTCATTTATAGTTACTGTAAAATATCGGCTTTCATTTATAGTTGCTGTAAAATATCGGCTTTCATTTATAGTTACTGTAAAATATCGGCTTACCAGGGTCCAGCCCCGGTGGATCCAGGGAATTCGAAGCGGGGACGGCGTCAGTGATCAGGAAACAATAGCTTATTTAAATGTTAATTAAAGATATAAAGAGTGGTTAAATAGGGATAGCTCAGTGAAGAAATTCAGTGAAGAAAAGAGGCTGGATAACTTGGTTTACATGGAAAGCTAATAAAATTCCAAGACAAGGAATTTTCGTCACCTATGTAGGCCACAGGCATCCTCCTGTTCTCCCAAAGGAGAGGAGACACAAAGGCAAAATTAGTAGGCTTGACGAGCCTCCACGCTCCAGATGGGAATTCAGCCAGAAGGTGAGAGAAAGAACGACATGGGGAGACCAAGCTTTGGTGAACAAGGCCTACACTTTATTTTCCAAAGTAGTTTTTATACCTCAAGTTGTGCATAGAGGACAATGGGGGAAGGGATAGAGTCATGCAAGGACAGCAGTCCTTGATCCCTATCAAAGCCAGGCTTTCAAACTTACCATATGCAAAAGTTTAGGGATTTACATCATCTTCTGGCCAGGGGGCCTGTTAACATTTTATGACCCTTTCTTCAGAAAACTTATTTTTCTCTAAAGGTGATTATTCTAAAGTCAGGCACCACCCTCCAAAAGCATTAGATAAAGTTGCATTCCTATAGGGCAAAGGTGTGGTGGGCTATAACAAGAAAAAATTAACTCAGGGGTCCAAGGTTACAAACATTAAAGCTACTACTTACATTCCTATACACCAATTATATTAATCAATACACTGCCAGGGACACAGTAGGTAAGGGATACGGAAACTTAGCAGCAAACACTGGCCCAACAAGTGAAAAACCCTTCACCAATACAATTTCTAATCAATCTTTTAGCTGCTCAAAGGAATCTGTATTTAGGCAGTTTAGAACATCTCATGCCTCTCACGGTTGGGAGGCTCTGAACAATCACATGTGGCTGGAAGAACCTGTTCAGGCAGCCTAGAGGACTTCCAAAGGAGTTTGTAGGTTGAAACACTTGTCACACCCAGGAACTTTATTAACTGGGGCTGTAAGTTAACTCTTTTTCAAAGATAGGTGGTGGGGGACAGCCCCGCATAAACTCAGAGGTGTAGGTGAGAGCACAAAGCAGTAAAGTAGGCAGACTCTGGTTTTGGGGGTAGATGCTCGATAATTTCCAGGGGGGCGCCTGAGGCTCGATCCCACCTTTGCATATGCCGAGCCTCCTTCCTCATGACCTTGGCCACGGGCAGAGTTCCTCATGCTGGCTCCCGGCATCGGCTACCTCCCCATGTTGTACTTATTTTATGCCAGTAGCTCACACCTCCTGCTCCCCTCCTCCTATACTGCCCCTGCCCTCTCCCGTTAGTAATCACCGGCTTGTTCTCTGTCTGTGAGTCTGTTCAAAGGACATTGCTTTTACCATGACACCAGCTTCACCAAAGGAATAGTGTTTTACTAGCAACGGGAAGAGCTTCAAAAGCTTTATTTTGATGCCATAAATTAGATGAAAATGATTAAACTATCATTGGAATTAACAGGTTTTCTTTTTGAAGTCTCTGGGAAAGATGATACAAAACTGGAATAATTTAGATGATTCCAAGTTCTGGTAATGGAGCCAACACACGCTCAGCCATCACTCCAGGGAAAGGGGCAGTGGCCGCTGCAGCCCCTACCCCAGTCGTAGACTGGTCAGCTCACCCCTGACCTGGGCTGGGGTGGAGGAGCCGGCAGGGTTGAGGTCAGGCTGTCACAGGAGTGCTCACAGCGTTTGCCAAACCCACCACTCAATGCAGCTCCGGAGGGCAGAGCTGCATCTGAAGGGTGAGAAGTCTGGCACGGATGCTGAGAGAATCAGGACGGTGTCGTCTTGCAGGTGGGACACTGATGGCCTCAGGGGTGCATGACGACCACGTGGGCCCGTGTCCTCACCATCCCAGGGCAACTCCAGGGTTTTCTGTCTTGTTACCGTCATTGAATGCCTTTGAGGGCAGTTGAGAGGAGATTATGTTAATGATCTGGAAGTGGGGAAGCCTGGGATGGGGTGTTGTTGGGAAGGATGCACACTGGCTGATGAACCTCAGGGCCCTCACCTCTCCCACCAGGGGCATCTTCCATATGATTTCTGCTCTGTTCCAGACGCGCCATCACTAGAAACGGGGCAATGGAATGTTACTCAGCCACAAAAAGGGCAAAATAACGCCCCGTGCAGCGCCATGGATGGACCTGGAGACTACCACTCTGAGCAAAGTAAGTCAGAGAAGGACACACATCATACGATATCACGTATATGTGGAATCTAAAAAAATTGTGCAAGTGGTCTTATTTACAAAACAGAAATAGAATTACGGATATAGAAAACAATCTTATGGTTCTGGGGGGTGAGGGGAGAGAGCAATAAGTTGGGAGATTGGGACTGACGTATACACACGACTACATATACGTAGATGACTGATAAGGACCCACTGTGAACTTCCCTGGGGGCTCGGACAGTAAAGAATCCAACTGCCAATGCAGGAGACCTGGGTTCAACCCCTGGGTTGGGAAGACCCCTTGGGAGAAGGGAATGGCAACCCACTCCAGTACTCCTGCCTGGAGAATGGACAGAGAAGACTGCAGGCCAGCCCCTCCCTGTACCTGCCCTGGCAGGCCCCACTCGGGGCAGCTGATTGTACAGCAAATCCAGGCCCTGGGGGTGGCCCCATGGAGGCCTAAGGGCGCCCCCTGCAGGTCAGGGTGAGCAGTGGGGTCTCGGGGCTCAGGCAGCGGCTGGACCCACCGGGATGCTGCTCCAGCTCCGCCCATCCCGTCTCCCGAAGCTGGAGCCTGGAGCCAGCTGTTTTTGTGAACACCGCTCTCCCTTCCCTGACGATGACTCTTCTGAAGTTTAAACAGCTATGATTTCTGTTTTATGCCCTGGCATTTGTTTTCCCAGAAGATGATCATCCATTCACGGAGTAGTAATGACCTATTAACATGGAAAGATGGGAGAGAGAGCTTGGGTAGTGAAAGAACACACATTTTTATTCAAATACATTACATGGATGTTCGATTAAAATGCTCCTCTTGGAATGGACACGTAGTCACAGCCCTCTCTGGGCACCTGCTACCAATCCCCCTCCTTTATTACGGCCATGCCGAACAAAAGGGCTATTCAGAACGCAGGCTATGTGCAAGCCCAGGACCCTGGCATTCTCATCACTTGTTTCGTTTGATACATCTCATCCCCCACGTACGCTTCTTCCAAAATGAATCAGACGTGTGGGCTGGTCCACAGGGAGGAGGTACTCTGGCCCCAGGTCCTGCTCCTCCCAAGCCTCCTCCTGGCCAGATTCTCACAACTGGGGATCCACGTCTCTGCAGACCCTTTCCAAGACTCCTTCCTTGACCACGGCAGCCACGTTGCACTCAGGAGACCCCTGCCCTCCTCCAGCACCCACCCCCACCCCCATCCCAGAGCACAGCCCTCCCATCAGATGCGCCACAGCCCTGCTGGCCATTACTTCGTGGAAATCAGGAAGTTCTGATGCTCAAGGAGGCCTGGGTTCGAGGCCTGCCTGCCCCTGTGAGGGGCAGAAGCAGTTTATAGAATTTCACCAAGGGCAGCATCCTGACATGAAGCCCCCACTTGGTGGCACTGTCGAGGAGTTGAGAGCTCGGAGTGCTGGCATAACGCTGTCTCCATGGCCCTGCCGAGGACAGAATAGCCCCCAGCTCCATCTCCAGCCCCAGAACACATGGTCTCCCACTGACGTGTATCCCAGCCGCCAGCTTCGGCCTCAGGCAGCCACAGGCAAGGCCAGGGGTTTAGGCTGGGGACAGACACTCCCCCAGGCTTGGGTGGGCTCCCCATGTCTCTGCCGAGGAAGTGGGTCTCAGAGAACCGGAAGGTCGCCCAAGGGCACACACCCCAGCAAGGATGGGGGCGGGGGTGGGGCTGGAGCAGGTCACCGGGGGAGCGCCAGCTCGTAAGTGGCAGGGTCTGGACTTGAACTCAAGCCGCCTGGCCCCGTGGTGCTGTGCTGCCCCTGGATGAGATGATGCCTGTAAATGCTCCCCTGGCAGCGCAGTGATAAATAACCCAGCTGCCAATGCAGGAGACACAGGTTTGATCCCTGCATCAGGAAGATCCCCTGGAGGACTAAATGGAAACCCACTCCAGTATTCCTGCCTGGAGAATCTCACGGACAGAGGAGCCTGGCAGGCTACAGTCCATGGGGTCGCAAAGAGTTGGACAAGACTGAGCGTGCGCGGCGCGCACACACACACACACACCCGTCATGCAGCACGTGGCCACTCCTCAGCCAGCGTTGCTTCCCTCCCCCTGGCCTTCCACACATCCCTCAATGCCCAGCTATCAGAGAGCCCCTCCTCCGAGAGGCTGCTGGGATACTGAGATGCTGTTCCTTCCCCCTTGTCGGAGCTCATGCTCCACGACTGAAGTTTAGCGAGGGCCCCGAGGCCCAAGTCCTGGCCACAGCACTCTTTGGTCACTCAGTCCTGGGGTCAGGAGACTGTTGTCCCAGACCTGCCCTAGTCTGCTGGCCGGGATGAGTCCTTCTGTTTTTTCAGTCTCCTTATGTAAAATGGAGTTTGGACTGGGTAACTTTATGTGACCCCTCCCAGGTCACCTAGAGACTAGTGTCTGCTAGAGGACCTCCCCGGTTCCCTCCTGCCAGGAAACCTCTCCCCAGGTAACCTCCTCCAGGTATCTCCTCCCTCTCCATCCTACTTGGAACACCCTCCCACCCCAGTGCAGAGGCCCCTTGAGAGGGAGCCTGGGAGGCCCCTGGGCCACAGCCCTGCTCAGCCTGTACACGCTGCAGCCCTCACCAGGTCCTGCCCTCACAGACAGATGCCAGCTCTCACCTCTTTACACATTCTGCCGCATTCACTTCCCATTCTGTATCTGAGGACCCCAGAGTGTGAAGTCCCAGGCTCACGTCTGTTGCATGTTCTTACTGACGCTCGCTCACGGCCTGTGTTCTCCCGGTGTGATGGCAGACTTGTCACTGTGCTGGCGGTCTCAGTGTCTGGGGGTCCAGGAGGCTTCAAGGGGGCTCCCCATCCCATGGGGGCGGGGGTCACTGTCTCTCTTCAGGAGCCTGGGGTGGTGCTAAGCTCAGACCTCGGGGCCCCAGGTCTGCTGCGGTCGGATGGGGCTCAGGCCCCGCCTTGCTGGGGCTTCGGTCAGGGAGGCGCGGCCCCGGGGCAGCGCTGCCGCAGGCTCAGCGTCTCACCCACCCTCTGTCGGTGTCCTGAGTCTTGTCCCTCCTACTTCTCCCTTTGTCCTGAAATGCACCAAAAACTGTGTCTGCGGTGGAGGCCTGCTTCCAGTTAGGGTGTAGGAGATAAAAGCCTTTACTCTAGGGAAACAGCAAGAACACATATGCAAACTGCAGAATCATGCTTGATAAGCCTTCAAAGAGCTACAAATGCAAAACACTGCAAATGAAGCAAACTCCAGAGAAAGACAGGGCCTTCACAAGCGAACACACTGACGTCTGCCCCCGAGGCTGGGCCTCACTCCTCGGCCTGCCCCAGACGAAGACGCTCCAAGGCATGAGGACGAGCCAGCAGAGCAGTCAGCCCTTTGGGCTCGTGCGAGACTAGATTTATTTCCTTAATTTTTATTGAAATATTGTTGATTTACAATGTTGTGTTACTTTCGGGTGTACAGCAGTGATTCAGCCATATATATATAACATACAAATATAACATACTGCATATACATATATAATATATATAATGTCTACATATGTGAATGTGCACCTATGTTACATATATATGTATATTATATATATATATATTTGTGACCCCATGGTCTGTGGCCTGCCAGGCTCCTCTGTTCATGGGGATTCTCCAGGCAAGAATACTGGAGTGGGTTGCCATGCCCTCCTCCAAGGGATCTTCCCAACCCAGGGATCAAACCCAGGTCTCCCACATTGCAGGCAGATTCTTCACCATCTGAGCCACCAAGGAAGCCCATATGAATATATACTTGTATGTATTACATATATGTATACATACGTATATACGTAATACATATGAGTATATATACATCTGTACATACATACATGCATATTATATATGTATATGTAGTGAAAGTCACTCAGTCATGTCCAACTCTTTGTGACTCCATGGACTACATTGTCCATGGAATTCTCCAGGCCAGAATACTGCAGTGAGTAGCCATTCCCTTCTCCAGGGGATCTTCC
Source organism: Bos mutus (assembly GCF_027580195.1). Taxonomy (NCBI): domain Eukaryota; kingdom Metazoa; phylum Chordata; class Mammalia; order Artiodactyla; family Bovidae; genus Bos; species Bos mutus. Next base: position 102,960,687 of record NC_091621.1, read on the forward strand.
CAACCCAGGGACCAAACCCAGGTTTCCCGCATTGCAAGCGGATTCTTTACCAGCTGAGCCACCAGGGAAGTCCATGTGTTTGTAATATACATATATATTTATAATACATATGTGCTAAGTCACTTCAGTCATGTCCAGTTCTTTGCTACCCCATGGGCCATACCTCGCCAGGCTCCTCTGTCCATGGGATTCTCCAGGCAAGAATACTGGAGTGGGTCGCCATGCCCTCCTCCAGGGGATCTTCTCGACCCAGGTACTGAACCCGCATCCCTTACATTTCCTGCATTGGTAGATGGGTTCTTTACCACTAGAGCCACCTGGGAAGTCCATAATACACAGAAGTATATACATATATGTGTGTATATATGTATCATATGTATTCTTTTTTAGATGACAGACTGGAACTGGAAGGAGTCCCAGAGGTACAGCAGTCCCCATCGCCTGGTAGCCCTAAGTTAGAGACCGCTGGGGACGGTGGAAAGCAGAGCTCCATCTTAAAACTTCACCATGTTTAGATCCCAGGGCCCTTCTGGGGATGAGATGGTATCTGACTTGATTCTCAAGAGTTGAAACCACAGGTGAGCTAGGACCAATCAAAGCTGTGACAAATCCCCGGAGAGCTCACTTCCTGATGAGACCACAGGGATCGCCCCTTCAGGAAGATGCAGGAGGAACTGGACTCGGGGCTGAGGGCAGAGAGAGGTCTACATGGCCTCCCAGTGCCTGCAGGAGGAAAGGGTCTGCCCTCAGCACGTGTGATACCAGAGAGGAGCCAAAACACAGACGAGCTGAGGCCAGCCCCCGTCCACTCGGCCTCTTGGTTGAAAGTGACCAATAATCAAGAGAAAAAACAGTTCGTAGAAATGCCCAGATGACCCAGATGTTGGGATTTGCACACAACAACTTTACATTTTTATTATACGTTTGGTGAATAATTTAGAAGAAAATACGAATTCAGAATGAATGAACAGAGACTACTGACTGCATGAAGCAATGCTAGTGTCATATTATGGTTATAAACAAGTAGAAATAAAATACACGACAGTCACAGCACAAAGGGAAGGGAGTTTAAGCGGCTCGCGCAGCTGTGAAGTCCTCGTGGGTCCCTTGTGCTTGAGGCGGGATCACTGTTTATTCACCTGTGTCAGGGCTGTGTTATTGCACGTGGGATCTTTCATTGCAGCCCACAGACTCTCTAGTTGTGGTGTGTGGGCTCAGCTGCTCTGTGGCATGAGGGACCTTAGTTCTTGACCAGGGATCAAACCTGAGTGCCCTGCACTGCAAGGCAGATTCTTAACCACCGGGCCACCAGGGAAGTCCCAAGGTTGTGTAACATGAGAGCAGTGCAGACTGAGCTTTTAAGGATTTGTGTTGCGATACCCAGAGCTATCACTTTAAGAGAAAGAGGTACTGAAAGGTCAAGAGAGGAAATTCAATTGAATATTCTAAAATATTCAGTGAATCCAGGAGAAAGCAGTAAAGAATCAGAGAACAGATGGCACAAATAGAAAGCAAATAGCAAGAAAGTAGATGTAAACCCAACTTGATCAGTAATTTAATTAAATGTAAGTGGAATAAACACTCCAATGAGCAAGCAGGATTGTCAGATGGTATAGAATTAGCAGTAAGTAAAATTGTAGGACAGAATCTCCTAACATCATGCAAAAAGTTTGAACAAAGTATTAGCAAAGCAAAACCTGTGTGTGTGCATGTCATGCCCAAGTGGGATTCATTCCAAGTGCAAGGTTGGTGTAACATTTAAAACTCCGTATAATTCACCAAATCAACAGAATGAAGGAGAAAAGAATGATCATCTCCATAGTTGTAGAGAAAGCATTTGAGAAGATTCGACACCTATTCACGGAAACAGCTTTCCATGGAAAAGAAAAGTCTTAGCAAAATGGAGCAGAAGAAACACCTCCAATCTAATAAAGAGCACACGAAACCCTGCAGCCAATGTCATCCTTGCTGACGAAATATTGAATATGTTACTAAGATTAGGACCAAGGCAAGATGCCCTCCTCCACTGCTTCCACTGGCATCATTGAGGAGGGCCTATCCTAGATAGTGAGGGAAAGTAAGAAGAGAAATGAAAGGCAAACAGAATGGACAGCAAGAAGCAAAACTGTGTGGGCCAATATGACTGTGTATAAGGAAATAAGGAATGTATGGCAAAAACAACTAAAAGGAGCAAACCAATTCAGCAAAATTGCAAAATATAAAGCATATACAAAAACTAATTTTATTTCTATATATTACTAGTAAACAATTGGAAATGAACATTTTAAATAGCATTTATAATAGGATCAAAACATGTCAAATGCCTAAGAATCCCTCTAATAAAAGATATGGAGGATCTTTACACTGTAAACATAAAACACATTGAGAGGAATTAATGTCTTCAAAACCTTGTGCAATTCTCATAGATTAGAAAATGCAATTTTGTTAGCATGTAAGTTTTCCTTAAACTGGTCTATAAAGACCATTCAATCCCAGTAAAATTCCAGCAGGCTTTTTACAGAAATTGAAAAGATAATTCTAAAATTAATCTGAAAATGTAAAGAGCCTAGAATATCCAAGAAAGTCTTTGGGAAAAAAACAATAAAGTTGGAGGGCACTGTCTAATATCAAGATTTACCATTGTTGTTGTTTAGTCGCTAAGTCATCTCCAACTCTTTGAAACCCCATGGACTGCAGCATGCCAGGCTTCCCTGTCCTCCACTATCTCCCAGAGCTTGCTCAAGTCATGTCCATTGAGTTGGTGATGCTATCCAACCAAAGTTGCAATAATTAAGACTTTGTAATAATAGTACAAAGATAGACAAACAGATCAATGGTGTGGAATAGAGTCTAGAAATCGGTTCACACATGTAGAGTCAACTGAGGCACCAGAGCAATTCAGCAAAGGAGAGCCTTCTCAACACACAGGAGTGAAACTAGCTGACAGGATGGAAAAACTAACCTTCAGTCCCTCCCTCACCACACACATGCACATCCATTCAAGACGCACCCTTGACTAAAAGGAGAAAGGTAGAACAATGAATCTTCTAGAAGAAAATGTGAGAAAATAGCCTCACTACTTTGGAGCAGGCAAATATTTTTTAGCGAGGACACAAAATAGTCATAAAGAAATGTATAAATTAAATGTCACCAAAATTTAATTTCATCAAAATTTAATTTCATCACAATTTAAAGCTTCTGCTCATCAAAGACACTTTTAAGTGAAAAACAATCCATGGATCAGAATATACATTTCTGACCAAAAAGACTCATAAATTTTATATATAAAGAGCTGCCATAAATCAATAACAAAGAGGCAATCCAATTAAAAATGGGCAAGCAACGTGAATGGGTGATTGACACAAAGAGATGTATTCGTGGTCAGTAAGTACAGGCAAAGTGCTCGAACTAATTGCCTTAAACGCACAACGAGATACCGTTTCTGACTCACTGGAAGACTTAGGAAGGAAAGACTGACAGCAACAAGCTTTAGCGAGGATGAGGAGCCTCTGGGACTCTCATAGTCCTCCAGGTGGGAATGTAAAATGATTAAACCACTTTAGAAACCTGTGTGGTGGTGTATACTGAAATTAAGCTTACATTTACCATATTACCCCGCAATTCCACTGCTAGGAATGAACCTCAGAGAATGCATATGGCCACCAAAAAAAGAAATCATGATAATAGCTAGAACCTGGAAACAGTCCAAACGCCCATCCACAGGGGAATGGATGAACTGTCTGCCATCCATCCACATGGGCTGTATTTGGCAGAGACAGAGACCAGCCCACAGACATCGTGTTGAGTGAAAGAGCCGGACCCCCCAGAACACGGACTGCATGATTCCTTCCACAGGTGGTCAGGAGCCTGAAAAACTGGCCACATGAGATGATGGGGCTGACTGGCCTAGGGCATCACCCACTACGGGGTGGGGTGGGGGTCTCCAGACAAGACGTGAACTCCCCAACACTATCACTCAGGGCTTCCTTTCTCCATACCTCTGGAATAGGGAGTCTGACCCTCCCAATGGGACGGGATGTGACTCGGGTCACCGGTGGGTCCTGAATCTCAAGGGTAGACTTGGTCCTCAGCTTCCCTGTGCCTAAAACGGAGAGGGAAGGATGAGCAGAGACCAGATGCTCACAGTGCTTACCCCATGGGCACGCAGGGCCCCTCTGACAGCACCCTTCCTGGGACAGGGACATAGGACCTTGTCTGGGGCAAGTCACAAGACCTGCCGAAGCAACGACCTCACCCCCATCGCAAAGGCCAGTGCACCACGTCTGCAGTCTGCCTGACGCATGGCCTGTCTGACTGCATTCCATGACCAACCACGAGGCCAGCGAGACCCCGGTCACCTTTCCTACCACCTACAAGCCCTCCACCCACTGCGGTCAGAATCTGCTCTGGGCCCAAGTGGGGCTGAGGACTCACACCCCCCGGAAAGGGCGGTCTGCTGCCCTCTGTCCTATCCCACGTGTCCAGCCGTGTCCCCTTGACTCTGGGTCACTCCTGGGCCTGAGACTGTGATTAGTTTTTTTTCTGTAGAGAAAATGGATTTAAATTTAATTGTCGCTTGAAAGAGAAGGGGTGGGGTGGGGCAGCTGGGGAGGAGGGACTGGAACAAAAGGAGAAAAGCAGAGGCCTGATCAATTGTTTCAATTTAAAGAGGCTGCAGTCAAATGGCTGGAAGACAGAGTTATGTGCCTCCCGAAAATGCGGCAATAAATAAGGGAAATCACCCAGAACAATAGCGCCAGCTGTTTAGATGAAAGAGGAGCCAGGAAACGTGAAGAATGGACGATCACAGCCAGAAATGACAGGCAGGGCCAGCGGGGCTGGGGGTGGGGAGCAGAGACCCCCGGGCTAGTGCCCCGTCCTGGGGAAAGCCAGGGTCCTGCATGCTCTGTTTAGGGACCCTCTAGCCTCTCAGCCTGGCATGCCCTGGAAGGGGGAGCTTGGGGAGCAGAGAGTCCTTGGGGGGAAACTGCCCAGCCAGGACACTGCGGTACAGACGCATCACAGCCAACACTCATTCATTCAACTGACACCCATGAGCTCCAACAGCTCATATCTCATCTTCACGCAGCTCCACTTTATAGGCGAGGAACTCGTGTTAAGGGCAGGCAACTGGTCCACCCAAGGTCACACACCATCTGACCCCATCACCTGCCTGGATGCCCTCCCTGATGAGCCACTTGGTCCCTGAGATCCCAGAAGAGGCCAGGTCGGGTTGAGCAGGACCTTAGCACCCAGAGCATTAGGTGTGCAGAACACTCCTCCCTTCCTCACCTGGGTTCAGAAGTGTTACACGAAAGGAAGTCCCTCCATGTGGAAGCATGAGAGGTAGAGAAGAGACATTCCCATTGGTCAGCTATGAGCAGTGGCTAGATGGAAAGAACAGCCGTGGCAAGTCACCCATGGAGCCTCAGTTTTCCTATCTCTGAGATGGGAACAGTACAATCCCAAAGTTGAAAGTGGTCACAGAAGTCACCAAATTCAAACCCTTGGACCATGATCACGAGGCTCTCCTTACACTCCACTGAAGTCAGAAGCTCACTGCATCTCTATATGATCCTTTTATCCCCACCCTGGATCTGTGGGGTTAAATTTTTTCTGTATATTGAGCCCAAAATGCTCTGTCTTCCCCTGAAAGCACTCAGAATGCATGCAGTTTGGTGCAGTTCTCCCTAAGCCTTCACCACCCTCCCTGAGCCTCCCTCCCATGCTCCATAAAATGCCTGGATTCCCAGCCTAGGTCACATCAAGGGCAAACAGTCTGAAGAATCACCACTCACTTAGAATGATCATCTCATCCTTGCCTGAGGGCAAGCAATTTTTTCCAAAATGTTTTCTGCCTCCATCATAAACTGCTGGATAATGAGGATGCTGGTCAGTGTCCAGCCCTGGTGTGCTGTGCAACATGGGGCAAGATACATTAGCCTCTCTGTGCCTCAGGGGCCCCACATGAGAAGCAGGAATGATACTATCTCCTCAGAGAATTCTGTGAGGATTAAATGAGTTTATTTAGGAAATGTTTTCAGTAGTGACCAGAGAACAGCTGGCACAATACCTAACAGTCATCACCATCACTATCACCACCTCCACTACCACCATCATCACCACCACCACCATCATCATCACCATCAGCACCACCATTGCTGTCATCACCACTACTATCGTCACCACCACCATCATCACAATCATCACCACCATCATGATCACCACTGTCATCAACTTCACCACCACCATCACCATCATCAACATCATCACCACCATCACCATCATCATCATCATCACCACCATCACCATCATCATCATCATCACCACCATCGTTACCATCAACACCATCACCATCATCACCACTACCATTGTCATCATCACTGTTGTCAACATCACCACCATCACCACCATTATGATCACCATGATCACCATCACCAACATCATCACCATCATCACCACCATCACCACCATCATCACCATCACTGTCACCAACCTCATCACCACCATTATGATCACCACCATCAACATCATCATAACCATCATCATCACCATCATCACCGTCTTCATCGTGACCATCACTGTCACCAACCTCATCACCACAATCACCACCATCAACACCATCATCATCACCATCATCATTACCATCAACACCACCATCATCATCACCATCACTGACATCAACATCACCACCATCACCACCACCATCACCACCATCATCACCACCATCATTACCATCATCACCACCATCATTACCATCAACACCATCACTGTCATCACCACTACCATCGTCATCACCACCATCACCCTGATCACCATCATCACCATCACCGTCATCACCACTACCATCATCGTCACCACCATCACTGTCGTCAACATCATCGCAACCATCATAACTATGATGATGTTGTTGTTGTTTACTACTTTTTTCACCCATCAAGTGAGGTTGTAATAGGTTCTCTGAAAGGGATGCTCCTGTTCTGGAACTGAGACTCTTGCTCTCCATCTCTCACACATTTCTGCTGTCAAGTCACTGCTGCATTGCAGACTTATGTGAGGTCACTTGTCCCACTGGTGTAATTGACCTAAACAGCCTTAATGAACTCGGTGCCTCCCCATCCCGCCCTCAGGATGTAAAGGGCTGCTCCGTCTCCGCTCATCCCTGACACAATGGCCTTCTCTGGGCAAAGTGTCAGTCAGACGAGACTGGTGACATGCATCTCATTGGCAATTTCATTTAGACACTCCAGCTCCACCTTCACATCTATAAACCCAAGGTCATTGCTGGGCTGTTGCATGGCCACCCTGCTCACATGGGAAGGGGAACATCTTATGTTTCCATAACAGCAACCTGACCCATCTGTTCACAGGCTCTCTCCAGCACGCTGGGGATTTGGGACCCTCACTATCACGCCAGGACCCAGGCCCATCATCTCTCTCCTGGGCCATCCTCCACACTGCCATCCTCCAAGTAAGATTTATAAAAGCAAATGTGATCAGATCACTTGGCATTTAAAGACTTCAGAGCCTTCCACTGCCCACAATACAAAGCCCAAGCCACTCAGCCTGAAACCAATGACCCCAGGTTATGTCCCTGAATCTCAACGTCTTCAGCCCCGTCTTCTGCTAACTTCCTGCCCCACCTTCAGGATCCTTCTGCACTCCATGCCAACTCTGTGCGTTCTGTTCCTTCTGATCAGGAGGCCCGTTTCCCAGCCCCTTTCTGCCCAGACCAGCACACAGGCATCTCTTAAGGCCCAGCTTACACAATTCACCTCTTCTGGGAAGCTCTCCTGATTCCCCAGTAGACATGCCCTTCATTTGACCCCACAACACCAACCTCATTTGTCAGTATGTCTGTTTACAGATTGGTCTTCACCAAGTATGCTCTGAAAGACTTAAGGGTAAGAACCACAGCAGAGCTATCCCTGAATCCTGGAGCCTAACACAGAAGGATGCTCAGGAAGTGTTTAATAATAAATGACTGAATGGATGGATGGATGATGGTGGGTGGATGGATGGATGCCTGGGTGGATAGATGGATAGGTGGATGAACAGATAGGTAGTAGCTAGACAGATGGATGGGTAGATGGTGGATGGATGTTCGGAGGGATGGTGGATTAAAAAGATGGTGGATCGATGGATGGATGGTGGATGAATGGATTCATGTTACCAGCAAGGGTAAGTGTGCCTTCTGCTGGGTCCCCAGGCAATCAAGACTGCCTCTGACTGAGACAGAGTGGGGCTGGAGCTAGGTCACCAGGCTGCTTCAGGATCCACTTTAAGATTCATGGATGGCTGGGTGGACGTGTGAGTGAATATTTTTAAACTCAATTTGAGAATGGATTTTCCTTTAGTAAAGACCTTATGCCTTTTTATTTGTTTATGACCTGACTGAGTATGTTTGATCTGCTGTATGTTTGTTTTATGCTTTTGAGTTTTATGCTTATTTCTTGCGTTCTTTCATTTCTGGAAAAAAAAAATTGTATGTGTTGATAGTGGTCATCTGGGGCTTTCATTCTTAACCAGTGATTCCAAAAGGATCAATCCTGCTTTTAATTCTTTCAGACTCTGCCTTTATGTTGTTAGAATTATTCTTTAGTCTGCAAGTCTCTGAGGTCAAAGACAGAAATGAACCTTTATCTTTTGACTCCTCCTTTTTAAGAAAAATGTATTGAACACACTCCCTTTGGGGCCTGTCTGCCCGGGTCTGTAGAATCATCCAGAAAGACTCAGCATTGAGGGCCCGATTCGGGGAGGCAGCTGGGAGGAGAGGCTGCCGGGAAGAGAGGCTGCCATGGTTCTGAAACCCAGCGCTTGGGACCCCCTTCTCATCTGGTCTCTGTGCGTGTCTGCAGTTGAGACTCTTGGGTCAGCTCCGGCCTCCATGGGTGTGCAGACAGCAGAGCGGTCATTCTTGTACTTGGGGAGGCTGACGTCCCTGCACCCAAGTCTGGGTTTCTGAACTTTGCTATAGCAACCACGCATTTTGAATGAAAGTGCACGTGAGTAATTGAAGGTCGTTTTGCCCATTGTTAAACCAAGGGAAGCCCCACATTGGCTGTCCTGTGTGGGCAGGGTGCTCAGATCTGTGGAGGAAGACCATGTTCCGTGAAAAAAACACTCCGAGGCCAGAGCGGGAGCAGCCGTGTCCGTGTGCCTACCCCTCCCAGCAGGAGGCTGGCTCCTTCACACACAGCCTGCCGTTTCACTCCCCTCCAACAGCCCTGGGACTCGAGCCCCAGTGCCTAGGTGGGGGGCCCAGGAAGAGATAGGGCCCTCTCCACGACGGAGCAATGAGCCAGAAGCTGGGACTCCAGCCCCAAAGTGTGCGTCCTAGTGCGATCTCAGATGCCCCAGGGCTTGTCCCGCTGGGTCCCCTTGCCCTCTCCGCCCCCAGTCATGAGGCCCAGGACCCCTCACCCCCTGCTCCGATCTGCCCAGAGGGCCCCAGGGTCTTGCCCTGAACTGAATGAGGCCCCCTCCCCAGGCACGCTCCTCCCTGCCTGGCTCAACCGCAGTGTCCCCCAGCCGTGAACGTTCACCCCTTCCTCCCCCGCCTCTGTGGATTGTACACATCCTTCCAGGTAGAGGTGTGGAGGTTCTGAGCACAGGCCTCTGGGAGAGACCACCTGAGCTGAAGTCCCAGCTTGGCCCCTTTCCTGCTGGGGGACCAGGAGCAACTTCTGGAATGCCCGCGAGCCCCACTTCCTCAGTGGCCCGGTGGCTAGGACTCTGGCTCTCACTGCAGGGGGCAGGGGTTTGGTACTTTGTCAGGGAACTAAAAGCCCATGGGCCATGTGGCATGGCCAAAAAAACATTTCTTTTAAAGCTCATCAAGTTTACTATCTTAACCAGTTTTAAGTGTACATGTCAATGGCAGTAAGCAGAGTCATATCATTCTGAAACAGATCTCCAGAACCTTCCAGTCTTGCAAATCTGAAACTTCTATAGAAATTAAATAACATCCCCCCTTCCCCTCCAGCCCCTAATAATAATCATTCATTCTATTCTGCTTCTATGAATTGGACTACTTTACATCATTCATATTAGTGGCACCATAGAGTATGTGTCTGTGACTGGCTTACCTCACTTAGGATGAGGCCCTCGAGATGTACCCATGTTGTTGTATGTGACAGAATTTCCTTCATTCTGGGGGGTGAAAATGCTCCATCATACGTATGGACCTCACTTTGTTTATCCATTCAACCATCAGTGGAAATTTAGGTTGCCTCCACCTCTTGCCTACTGTGAATAATGCTGCTCTGACTATGAGTGTGCAAATATCTCTTTGAGACCCTGCTTTCAATTATTTTGGGTTTATACCCAGAAGTGCTGCTGTCCATGGGGTCACAAAGAGTTGGACACAACTGAGCAACTGAACTGAACAGATCCAGAAGTGAAATTTCTAAATCATATGATAGTTCTATTTTTAATTTTTTTTAGATATTCCATACTGATCGTCATAGTTAGGTCACCATTTTACAATCCCACCCACAGTACACAAGGGCTCTAATTGCTCCACATATTTCCTCACCAATACTTTTTTCCTGTTGTTGTTGTAGCTTTTTAAACAGTAGCCATCCTAACGAGTGTGAGCTGGTATCTCACTGTGGCTTTGCTTTGCATGTCTCTGATGGTTAATGGTATTGGAAACCTTTGCATATGCCTGCTCACATTTGTACATCATCTTTGTAGAAATGTCTATGCAAGTCCTCTGTCCATCTGTTTTGGTTTGGTTTTTATTTTTTAAAGTATGATAACACATTCACAGGGGACTTGTAAATACAGAACACAGCTACATATAGTTCCACTGTATATTACAGTTTTTAAGTAGTAATAATTTTGACTAAAAATTTTAGTTGGACTGTCAATATCAAACTCAAAAGTGAATAGAATGAATAGCCTCTGTCCATTTTTAAAACTGGATGATTTGGGACTTCCCTGGTGGTGGTCCACTGGCTAAGAATTCATCTTCCAGTTGGGGGGATAAAGGTTCAGTCTCTCGTTGGTGAACTGAGACCAAATGCCGCAACTAGAGAGCCCCCACACTCCTGAGCCCATGCAGCACAACTAGAGAGACGCCCACGCACAGCAGTGAAGATCCTGCGTGGAGCAGCTAAGACCGACATGGCCATAAATAAATATTTTGCTACAAAACATGATGATCTGATCTCTGTTGTTGTTAAATTGTGGGAGTTCTTATATATTCCATATATTAAGCCCTTGTAAGATATATGATTTGCAAATATCCTCTCTCATGCCATACACTACTTTTTGACTTTGTTGATTGCGTCCATTGATGCACAATAGAGTATACGTTTGATGTAGTCCCATCTGTCTCGTTTTGCTTTTGTTCCTGGTTGCCTGTGCTTTTGATGTCATCTCCAATAAAGCATCGCCAAGTTCAATGTCATAAATCTTTTCCCCTATGTCTTCTAGGAGTTTTGTAGTTTTAGGTGTTATGTCTAGGTCTTTAATCCTTTTTGAGTTAATTTTTGTACATGTTGTAAGATAAGGGTGTGACTGGTGGTAGAAGCAAGGTCCAATATTGCACAGGAACCTGGAATGTTAGATCCGTGAATCAAGGCAAATTGGAAGTGGTCAAACAGGGGATGACAAGAGTGAACATCGACATTCTAGCAATCGGAGAACTGAAATGGACTGGAATGGGGGAATTTAACTCAGATGACCGTTATATCTACTACTGTGGGAAAGAATACCTCAGAAGAAATGGAGTAGCCATCATGGTCAACAAAAGAGTCCAATATGCAGTACTTGGATGCAATTTCAAAAATGACAGAATGTTCGTTTCCAAGGCAAACCATTCAATATCACAGTAATCCAGGTCTATACCCCAACCAATAATGCTGAAGAAGCTGAAGTTGAATGGTTCTATGAAGACCTACAAGACCTTTTGAACTAACACCCAAAAAAGATGTCCTTTTCATCATAGGGGACTGGAATGAAAAAGTAGGAAGTCAAGAAACACCTGGAGTAACAGGCAAATTTGGCCTTGGACTACAGAATGAAGCAGGTCAAAGGCTAACAGAGTTCTGCCACGAGAACACACTGGTCATAGTAAACACCCTCTTCCAACAACACAAGAGAAGACTCTCCACATGGACATCACCAGATGGTCAACACTGAAATCAGATTGATTATATTCTTTGCAGCCAAAGATGGAGAAGCTCTATGCAGTCAGCAAAAACAAGACTGGGAACTGACTGTGGCTCAGATCATGAACTCCTTATTGCCAAATTCAGACTTAAATTGAAGAAAGTATGGAAAATCACTAGACCATTCAGGTATGACCTAAATCAAATCCCTTATGATTATACAGTGCAAGTGAGAAATAGATTTAAGGGACTATATCTGATAGACAGAGTGCCTGGTGAACTATGGACGGAGGTTTGTGACATTGTACAGGAGACAGGGATAAAGACCATCCCCAAGTAAAAGGAATGCAAAAAAGCAAAATGGCTGTCTGAGGAGGACTTACAAATAGCTGTGAAAAGAAGAGAAGTGAAAAGCAAAGGAGAAAAAGAAAGGTATACCCATTTGAATGCAGAGTTCCAAAGAATAGCAAGGAGAGATAAGAAAGCCTTCCTCTGTGATCAGTACAAAGAAATAGAGGAAAACAATAGACTGGGCAAAACTAGAGATCTCTTCAAGAAAATTAGAGATACCAAGGGAACATTTCATGCAAAGATGGGCTCAATAAAGGACAGAAATGGTATGGGCCTAACAGAAGCAGAAGATATTAAGAAAAGGTGGCAAGAATACACAGAAAAACTGTACAAAAAAGGATCTTCACGACCCAGATAATCATGATGCTGTGATCACTCACCTAGAGTCAGACATCCTAGAATGCGGTCAAGTGGGGCTTGGGAGGCATCACTACGAACAAAGCTAGTGGAGGTGATGGAATTCCGGTTGAGCTATTTCAAGTTCTAAAAGATGATGCTGTGAAAGTGCTGCACTCAATATGCCAGCAAATTTGGAAAACTCAGCAGTGGCCACAGGACTGGAAAAGGTCAGTTTTCATTCCAATCCCAAAGAAAGCCAATGCCAAAGAATGCTCAAACTACTGCACAATTGCACTCATCTCACACGCTAGTAAAGTAATGCTCAAAATTCTCCAAGCCAGGCTTCAGCAATACGTGAACCATGAACTTCCAGATGTTCAAGCTGGTTTTAGAAAAGGCAGAGGAACCAGAGATCAAATTGCCAACATCCGCTGGATCATTGAAAAAGCAAGAGAGTTCCAGAAAAACATCTTTTTCTGCTTTGATGACTATGCCAAAGCTTTTGACTGTGTGGATCACAATAAACTGGAAAATTCTGAAAGAGATGGGAATACCAGACCACCTGACCTGCCTCTTGAGAAATCTGTATGCACGTCAGGAAGCAACAGTTAGACGTGGAACAACAGACTGGTTCCAAATAGGAAAGGAGTGTGTCAAGGCTGTATATTGTCTCCCTGCTTATTTAACTTATATGCAGAATACATCATGAGAAATGCTGGGCTGGAGGAAGCACAAGCTGGAATCAGGATTGCAGGGAGAAATATCAATAACCTCAGATATGCAGATGACACCACCCTTATGGCAGAAAGAGAAGAAGAACTAAATAGCCTCTTGATGAAAGTGAAAGAGGAGAGTGAAAAAGTTGGCTTAAGGCTCAACATTCAGAAAACTAAGATAATGGCATCCGGTCCCATCACTTCATGGCGAACAGATGTAGAAACAGTGGCTGACTTTATTTTTGGGGGCTCCAAAATCATTGCAGATGGTGACTGCAGCCATGAAATTAAAAGACGCTTACTCCTTGGAAGGAAAATTATTACCAAACTAGACAGCATATTAAAAAGCAGAGATATAACTTTTCCAACAAAGGTCCATCTAGTCAAGTCTATGGTTTCTCCAGTGGTCATGTATGGATGTGAGAGTTGCACTATAACGAAAGCTGAGCACTGAAGAATTTATGCTTTTGAACTGTGGTGTTGGAAAAGACTCTTGAGAGCTCCTTGGACTGCAAGGAGATCCAAACAGTCCATCCTAAAGGAGATCAGTCCTGAGTGTTTATTGGAAGGGTTGATGTTGAAGCTGAAACTCCAATACTTTAGCCACCTGTTGCAAAGAGCTGACTCATTGGAAAAGACCCGGATGCTGAGAAAGACTGAAGGCAGGAGGAGAAGGGGATGACAGAGGATGAAATGGTTGGATGGCATCACCGACTCCATGGAGATGAGTTTGAATAGATTCCAGGTGTTGGTGATGGACAGGGAGGCTTGGCATGCTGCGGTCCATGGGGTCATGAAGAGTTGGATGTGACTGAGATACTGAACTGAACTGAACTGAACTGAAGGGTCTATCTTCATTCTTTTGCATGTGGACATTCTCAACATCATCCATTTAGAAGAATTTTTCTTATCCCATTGGGTTATCTTGCCACCTCTGTTGAAGATCACTCAGCCATATATGCAAGACTTTATTTCTGGGATCTCTTGTCTTTTGCATTGATCTATTTATCTGTCTTCGTGCCAGTACCATGCTGTTTCAATTACTGTAGCTTTGTAATATGTTTTGAAATCAGGAAGTGCAAGTCCTACAACTTTGTTCTTTTTTTTTCCAAAATTATCTTTTGCTATTTGAATTTAGATTCCATATGATTGTAAGATGATTTTTTTCCCACTTTCACACACAAAAAAATATTCACTGGGATTTTTGTTGTGATTGTGTTGAATCTGTAGATTGCTTTAGGTAGTGCTGACATCTGAACAACATATTCTCCTGATCCATGAATGTGGCTCTCTTTACATTTACAAATGTGTCATTTTTAGTTTATTTCAGCAGTGTTTTCTAGTTTTCAGTTTGCAAGTCTTTCACTTCCTTGGTTAGACTAACAAATAGGATTTTTTGATAATGTATAATGTAATGTGTCAACATTTGGAATATACGCATAACTCAAGTCATTTTCCAAATGACCAATGCATAATGTCACAAAATCATAAAGGGCTAAATGATCCGGTCAGAATGCAAAATAGACAAACAGGGTTCAATGTAACAGAAAAGGTCATTCATAAGGCTTTAGGTTCCACAATGCCACTAACCTTCAAAACACCACCACTTGCCAAAGAAGGATATCCACAATTATTTGAAAAAACTGTTATAATAGCTCTCCCTCTTCCAATTACATATGTGTGGTAAGCCAGGCTTTCTTCAAAATGCAAAACAAACAATCTATTCCCACAGACTGAATGCAGAATCAGATATGAGAATCCATCTGTCTTCCTAAGTTCAAAACTATAGAGATTTGCAAAAATGTAAAATTATGCTATTTTTACATATTTTCTTTGTTTTAAAAACATGTTTCATTAAAATAATGTTATTTATGTTAACATGTACTGAATTTATTATTCTGATTTTTAAGGGAAGTAATTCATATTTTCAAATTTTCTCAGTTTTTAATTTTTATTACAGTATCAATAGATACTACCCACATAAACAAAAGTTCTTTGGGTTCCTTAATGGTTTTTAAGAGGTAAAGGAACTGCTATATAAGGCAAATGGAGAATGTGAATAATCTATAAATGCACAGTTAAAAATCATAACTAAAACTGAATTATACACTTAAAATTATTAATGGTCCACTTTATGTTATGTGAATTTTACCCCAATAAAAAAGAAATGTAACCACTTAAACAAAACATACACACACTCAATGATCAAAAATAAAACAGAAACAGAAAACAAAAATGATAACGTTTACTACAAAATACAAAATATTTAAGGTTTGATCAGAAAAAAAACATAATTTTTAAATCATGACAGAATTAAAAGGAAACTATCTTATCAATCGGAGAAGGCAATGGCAACCCACTCCAGTACTCTTGCCTGGAAAATCTCACAGTGGAGGAGCCTGGTAGGCTGCAGTCCATGGGGTAGCTAAGAGTCGGACACGACTAAGCGATTTCACTTTCCCTTTTCACTTTCATGCATTGGAGAAGGAAATGACAATCCACTCCAGTGTTCTTGCCTGGAGAATCCCAGGGACGGGGGAGCCTGGTGGGCTGCCGTCTATGGGGTCGCGTAGAGTCAGACACAACTGAAGCGACTTAGCAGCAGCAGCAGCATAGAAAACAAAAGTACTCTAAGATTAGGTCACAAAAAAATCCATAGCCACCTACACACAAGAAACACAGACTTGTGGGTACAGGAGGGGAAGGAGAGGGCGGGACAAATTGAGGGAGACGCATTGCAACGCATGTGTTAGTGTGCGTAAAATAGATGACCAGTGGGCATTTGTTGTATGATGCAGACAGCTCAAAGCCAGCGCTCTGTGACAACCTGGAGGGGTGGGATGGGGCGGGAGGCGGAGGGAGATTCAGGAGGGAGGGGACGTAAGGATGTCCATGGCTGATCCATGCTGACGTGTGGCAGAAGCCAACACAATTGTAAAGCAACTGTCCTCCAATTAAAAACAGATAATCTTTTAAAAATGAAGAGACACGCACCCCGATGCGCATAGCAACACTGTTTACAGCAGCCAAGACAAAGAGGCAGCCTAAATGTCTGACAGATGAATGAATACAGATGCGGTATTTACACACAACAGAACACCAGCCATAAAAAAAGAAATAATGCCATTTGCAGCTACATGGATGGACCTAGCAATTACCATCCTAAGTGAAGTAAGTCAAAGAGAAAAATAAACAGGGTGTAAAGTCACTTCCATGTGGAATCCACACCACGACACAAATGAAGTATTCCACAAAACAGAGGCTCAGAGCCGTAGAGAGCAGATCCGTGGTCTCCAAGGAGGGCGGGGGGGAGGGATGCACGCGGCCAAGAATTCGGCTCCCTGTCCACCGACGCCAAAGAGAAACAGAGACAGAGATTGGAGGAAATAGAAAATAGCTTTAGTATTTTTGCCAGGCAAAAGGGAAATATAGCAGGCTAGAGCCTCAGGAAACGGGCCCCCTTCTCTCGGGAGTAGGGAGAGGTTATATATCCTCCTGAAAGTCCTGCTTTTTTCCCTTCTGCAAAGTTTCAAACAGCCACAGCTGGCATCAGGCAACTCAGCAACCGGGTCTGGTGTTGCTGAAGTTAGCGGCCCCTGACCTTCTGAGAGGGTAACAGGCAGGAAGGCCAGGGGTCTCCAAATGGAGGAAATAGCCTGCAAGTGTCAGACATTTTTATCTCTCTTAAGCGGCAGGAGGAAACAAACTAGCAATATTTTTTCCTTCTCTATACAAATTTAAAGGGAGGTTTCTCTTAAAATACTGTGTGGCCATAATGACACCTGGTTTCGCCTGAAGTTAGCTATTCTCGAGCCTAGAGATAACCAATGCCTTTTTCTTATGGAAATGTTCGTCTTAAGCTATGCTAATGTACTATGCCTTTACCCCAAACTCTGTCTCCAAGTCGGTTCCACCTCTTGGCCCAGAACCTACTTGACAAACCAGTATGGATATTGTTCCCCTATTCTATGTAAATGAAACTATTTGTATGGTGGTCTGCCCTTCTTCAAGATTCAAGTTAATCGTTTTATGGCCCAGGATAAACCATTTGGTGCCAAGATTATCCCAAAATGCATCTTATGGGTGAGGGGCCTGGTGCCATTCTGAATTTTAAGACATTCCTTTCTTTCATTAACAGACTGCTAGTGACTATATAACATCCAGCTGAAGACTAGCAGGGGGGTAGTCTTCTGCCCCCTTCTGATGCCTATGTCAGAAGCTTTCTCTATCTCCTTTATACTTTAATAAAACTTTATTACACAAAAGCTCTGAGCTATCAAGCCTCGTCTCTGGCCCCGGATTGAATTCTTCTCCTCCGGGGGCCAAGAATCCCCGTGTATTCACGTGATTCAACAACAACCTTTCACTTCTTTCTGTGTAGGAGGAGAATGCCAGGTGCAGAGTGTAACCTGTATGGAGTCAGAGAGTAAGTAGCTTTGGGAAGGACCAGTCCAGCTACAAGTGTTTGTCAGTCCACGTGCTATGTGATCAGTCACTCACTCGTGTCTGACTCTTTGTGACCCATGGACCGTAACCTACCAGGCTCCTCTGTCCATGGGATCCTCCAGACGTGAATACTGGAGTGGGTTGCCATGCCCTTCTCCAGGGGATCTTCCCAACCCAGGGATCAAACCCAGGTGCCCCGCATTGCAGTGGATTCTTTACCATCTGAGCCACCAGGGAAGCCCATATGAGTATATACTTGTATGTATTACATATATGTATACATATGTATGTACATAATACATGTAAGTATGTATAAGTATGTATACATGTTTACAAATATACGTATTGCAAATGTATGTGTAGGGAAAGCCGCTCAGTCATGTCCAATTGTTTGCAACCCCATGGACCATACAGTCCATGGGATTCTCCAGGCAGGAATACCAGAGTGAGAAGCCATTCCCTTCTCTAGGGGATCTTCCCAACCCAGGGATCAAACCCAGGTCTCCTGCATTGCAGGCAGATTCTTTACCACTGAGCCACCAGGGAAGCCTCACCCAGGACCAGTAAGCCAAATAAGGTACCATCACATAATTGGAAATTAGAGAGAAAACCAGACAAATCCAAGAAAAATCAAGGATGAAAAAAACAAAGATCACTGAATTTAAAAAGCAGGGAAACGGTCCAATAAATTACTATGATGACTTCTATTGTTTTGTGTGAGAAAATAGATAAATCTCTGGAAAATGTAATTCTAAAAGTAAGAAAACAAACAAAATGCATAAATTACAAGAATACTAAACAATTGTCCCTTGGTATCCAGCGGGGATATGTTCCAGGAGCGCCCCCACCAGACCAAAATCCACAGACACTCGAGTCCCTTGTATAGAATGGTGTGGTATTTGCAAGTAACCTATGTACATCTTTTGTAGATTTTATTTTTTTATGCTTTAAATCATCTCTAGATAACTGCTGCTGCTGCTGCTGCTAAGTCGCTTCAGTCATGTCTGACTCTGTGTGACCCCATAGACAGCAGCCCACCAGGCTCCCCCATCCCTGGGATTCTCCAGGCAAGAACACTGGAGTGGGTTGCCATTTCCTTCTCCAGTGCATGAAAGTGAAAAGTGAAAGTGAAGTTGCTCAGTCGTGTCCAACTCTTAGCGAGCCCATGGACTGCAGCCTACCAGGCTCCTCCATCCATGGGATTTTCCAGGCAAGAGTGCTGGAGTGGGGTGCCACTGCCTTCTCCCTCTAGATAACTAGTAACACCTAATCCATTAAATGCTATGCATATAGTTGGTGACTGCAGAAATCTAAGTTATGCTTTTTGGAACTTTCTGGAATTTTTTTTCCAAAAATTTCTAATCTGAAGCTGGTTGAAACTATGGCTGCTGAACCTGTGGCTACAGGACGCCAATTGTGCAAATATTTATGTTGAAGAATTCTGAGCTCCCCACGAAATGGGACATTTTCCTCGGGAAATATAAATTATAAAAATTCTATACTATCACAATGAAGAATAACAATGCCAGGAAATGTTAAAATTTAATATGGGAATCTCCAAATCATTCCAGGTTCAGATGGTTTAAATTAACAGATTTCCCTCCGGTGTCAGATGAATAGCTTCTGACCGTTAAAAACAAAGTGCCCCAGGTGGCCTTGGAACACCATGTAACCGCTGTAAACAGCAGGACAGCGAGGGGACCACAGAACCACGTGCCACGCTCCCTCCTCCTCGGGGATTTGCTCCGTGGCCGGCGCGGGGCTTTGTCCCCGGGACGCCGGTGCTCTGGGGCCGACTCCGACCCTGCTGAGGGCCGGCATGGGCTGCCTGAGGAGGAGACACCTGAGTGGGGAGGACGGGCCTGAGAGGCTCCAACACGACGTCCGGGTAGAAGGAGGCGCCTGCACAGCAGCCTGCCAGGAGGGCGCTGGACACGGGAGTGGGACGCAGGAAGAGGGCTTCGGGGCCAGCCAAGGGGTCCTGCTCCTGATGGCGCCCGAGGCGACGTCTTAACCACGAGGAGGGCTGAGGACGCCCATGGTCTTTGGGATCTTCTTTGGGGTTCTTCCCCACAGTGCAAGGGAAGAAATCTCAGTCCACTGAGCAAAACCACTATTAATACCAACAAATGGCCCAACGAGTGGGTGCTCAGCTCGAATCATCACAAGTACTTTGAGAACAGGAGCCCCATCAGATCAGACACTAGTCACGTGGATGGTCCCAAAGGGAAGCATTTCTGCCCCCCCAACCCCCCAGACAACCTGGAAGGCAGTTGTTCAAAGCCTATAGTGTGTCTTTGAAAGCAGGGACTCTCCAGAGCACCAGTGCCTCGCAGGGACGTGCAGACGCATTCCCACCAGCAGGTGCAAACCACGGAAGCTACGTTCACATTATTATTTTGCCATTTTTTGAAGCTGTAGCAGGTACTTTGGTAAAACAGGAAGTTCCTGGTGGCTCAGACGGTAAAGAATCTGCCTGCAATGCAGGAGACCCAGGTTTTATCCCTGGGTCAGGAGGATCCCCTGGAGGAGGGAAGGGCTGCCCACTCCAGCATTCTTGCCTGGAGAATCCCATGGACAGAGAGGCCTGGGGACTCTATGGGGTCCCAAAGAGTCAGACATGAATGAGCAACTAAAACTTTTCTCTTTTCACTTGATAAAACAGAACTAATAGGTATAATGAAAGGAAAGGAGGTAAAAACAGTTTCAACTTTACCCAGAAAACCCAAGTGATTGTCAAAGAAAAGCATAAAAAACCTGCAATTAATGACAGTTTGGCAAACCAGTCAGATTCTAAATGAATATTTTAAAGCCTCTAGTTTTCCTATTGGAGAAGGCAATGGCAACCCACTCCGGTACTCTTGCCTGGAAAATCCCATGGACGGAGGAGCCTGGTGGGCTGCAGTCCATTGGGTCGCTAAGAGTCGAACACGACTGAGCAACTTCACTTTCACTTCTCACTTTCATGCATTGGAGAAGGAAACGGCAACCCACTCCAGTGAATCCCAGGGATGGGGGAGCCTGGTGGGCTGCCGTCTCTGGGGTCGCACAGAGTTGGACACGACTGAAGCGACTTAGCAGCAGCAGTTTTCCTATAGAGTAGCAATGACCAGTTAGTGCCCATAAAAGGAAAAAAGATTCCATTCAAAATAGCAACAGATAAAAAAACCAAAAAAGTAAACAGCTAGAAACAGCTGCAACAAAAATATACTCAGTATTTGAGTCTGGTGGCTCAGACGATAAAGGATATGCCTGCAGTGCAGGAGACCCAGGTGTGACTCCTGGGTCAGGAAGATCCCCTGAAGAAGGGCATGGCAACCCACTCCAGTATTCTTGTCTGGAAAACCCCATGGACAGAGGAGTCTGGTGGTGGGGGGCGGGGGCGGGTCTTCTGTCCATGGGGTTGCAAAGAATCAGATACGACTGAGCGACTAACACATACACACACTCAATCACTCACACACACACACACAGTACTTGTAATGCAGAGAAAGCTTAGGTCCTACTGAGAAAATAGTTCCGTCAGTATATGGAAGGGCATACCATCTTCATGGAAAGTCCAAACAAGATGCCCAGGTGGCGCTAGTGGTAAAGAATCCCCCTGCCAATGCACGAGACTAAGAGACACAGGTTCAATCCCAGGATCGGGAAGATCCCCTGAGGCAGGGCATAGCAACCCACTCCAGTATTCTCGCTTGGAGAATCCCATGGATGTAGGTGCCTGGAGGGCTACTCTCCACAGGGTCACAGAGTCAGACATAACTGAAACGACAGCACACACGCATGCCCACTCTCCCAAAATAATTCAAATATTCGGCCCAATCCCAACTCAAGTCCTCATTAAAAAAACAACAACAAACTCAGCAGCATTGCTGTAAAATACAGCCTGAAATACTCTCAGGAGATAATTTTAAAGGAAACTTGTAAAATAAAGGAATAACTTTCCCTGCCAGATACTGAAATATTTATTTAAAGCAATAGTTACAAACATATTGTGGTACTAATACAAAGAACAAAACTAGTGGAGGTGATGGAATTCCAGCTGAGCTATTTAAAATCCTAAAAGATGATATTGCTAAAGTGCTGCATTCAATATCCCAGCAAATTTGGAAAACTCAGCACTGGCCACAGAACTGGAAAAGGTCAGTTTTCATTCCAATCCCAAAGGGGCAATGCCAAAAAATGTTCGCAGTACTGTACAATTGCATCCATTTCACATGTGAGCAAGGTAAAACTCAAAATCCTTCAAGCTAGGCTTCAATAATGGAGAAGGCAATGGCACCCTACTCCAGTACTCTTGCCTGGAGAATCCCATGGACGGAGGAGCCTGGTAGGCTGCAGTCCGTGGGGTCGATAGAAGTCAGACACGACTGAGCGACTTCACTTTCACTTTTTACTTTCACACATTAGAGAAGGAAATGGCAACCCACTCCGGTGTTCTTGCCTGGAGAATCCCAGGGACGGGGGAGCCTGGTGGGCTGCCGTCTACAGGGTCGCACAGAGTCAGACACAACTGAAGCGACTTAGCAGCAGCAGCAGCAGCATGCTTCAATAATACATGAAGTAAGAACTTCCAGATGTACAAGTTGGATTTAGAAAAGGACGGCAAGGAGATCCAACCAGTCCATCCTAAAGGAAATCAGTCCTGAATATTCATGGGAAGGACTGATGCTGAAGCTGAAGCTCCAATACTTTGGCCACCTGATGCGAAGAACTGACTCACTGGAAAAGACTGGGAAAGATTGAAGGCAGGAGAAGGGGACAACAGAGGATGAGATGGTTGGATGGCATCACCAACTCGATGGATGTGAGTTTGAGAGAGAGTGAAGGACAGGGAAGCCTGGCGTGCTGCAGTCCGTGGGGTCGCAAAGAGTCGGACACGCCTGAGCAACTGGACAGCTTTCTGTGGTCGCCAACCAATGGCGACATCGATGAAGCAAAATGGATAGACACGAGATAGTCCTTAGCACATCTAAGACTTGTACACACAAGATAAACTATTAAAATTATTTCAGAGGGTGATAAAGATGTACTGAAACTGCTTTATGGTGATGGTGGCACCAGTTAGTGAAATAAATCACCGAGTTGTGCCCTTGAAAAGGGCAAACGACGTGACGGGCGAAATACGTCTCAATAAAGCCACTTGGAAAAAGCAGGGATAAGAGGAATTCCAGGCTTAACTCTTTTTCTGCCCCAAATCTCATGTAAATGATATATAAAGAGAAAAATAAACAGCAGCACCAGGGGGTAGGAGAGGATGAATTAGCAAATCAGAACTTCTGAGACACTTTTGAAATCCGCAACATGTGTGAGACAGACTGATGCAGAAACTGGGTTGACAAGAGAAGTGTGAGCAGGCAGCCCAGACATCAGAGAAATGGGTCTGGTTTCCCAGTAAGTCAGCCGCCCTTGGACGGCAAGGAGATCCAACCAGTCCATCCTAAAGGAAGTCAATCCTGAATATTCAGTGGAAGGACTGATGCTGAAGCTGAAGCCCCAGTACTTTGGCCACCTGATGCGAAGAGCTGACTCACTGGAAAGGACCCTGATGCTGGGAAAGATTTGAAGACAAAAGGAGAAGGGGACAACAGAGGACGAGATGGTTAGATAGAATCACCGACTGAATGGACATGAACTTGAGCAAACTCCGAGAGATAGTGGAGGACAGGGGAGCCTGGCATGCCGCAGTCCATGGGGTCACAAAGAGTCAGACACTGCTTATCGACTGAACAACAACCTCCAATCCCCCAAAGCCCCAGGACATGGTGGACAAAACTGGAAGAGAAAGCAGCCGTGGAAAGTGAGGGAGAGGGAGGCAGAGGGCTGCAGAGCTGGCTGGCCCCTCGGCCGCAGGCAGACATCAGGGCGACCAGGCTGGGAAGGCAGGACGGGCAGGTAGGAACAATTACTCCATGTAGCTGGGAAGGGCCACGGCTCCCCCCACCACCAGCCACGGGCCAAACGCACAGGCAGGCCTGGCAAAGTCTCCGACACAGCCACACGGCCGCTTACACACCTTCCAGGGCAGCTTTCCTGCCACAACAGCAGAGCTGAGCAGCTGCGACAGAGGCTGTAGGGCCTGCAAGCCTGAAAATATTTACAGAAGAAGTTGTCAACCCCCGGCTCAGAGAGAAAAGCATTGTGGCAGCTTCCAGGACCACTTCAGGCCACTTCATCAGAGACGGATAAAAGATATACTTATCTATAGAAACAGTGGTTCGCAGGGCAGTCAGAGCCTCGAAATCACATCTCCAGCATGACCCGGTGGTCAACTAATCCTCGATGAAACAGGATTAGTGCAGGAAACAGAAGAGAATTTGAAATTTCTAATTAGCAACCGCCGAGAGCTTCCAAAGGATATCGTGTCTGTGGAACAGGAACTGGGCATGATTTTTTAAATGGGGGATTAAAGAACAAGAAAGAGATCATTGAAATTAAAAAACATGATTACTAAAACACTGCAGCTCCAAAGAAGCAGTGGATAACACAGCTGAAATCCAAACTGGTGAGTTAGAGGCGAAGCCTCTTCTATGTATGCCTCTTGGGGCATAAATAGAAGTGAGAGATGGAAATTATAAGAGTTAGGGGGCCTTCCCTGGTGGTCCAGTGGTTAAGACTTCACCTTCCAACACAGAGCCTGCCGGTTTGATCCCCGTTCAGTTCAGTTCAGTCGCTCAGTCGTGTCCGACTCTTTGTGACCCCATGAATTGCAGCACGCCAGGCCTCCCTGTCCATCACCAACTCCCGGAGTTCACTCAGACTCACGTCCATCAAGTCAGTGATGCCATCCAGCCATCTCATCCTCTGTCGTCCCCTTCTCCTCTTGCCCCCAATCCCTCCCAGCATCAGAGTCTTTTCCAATGAGTCAACTCTTCGCATGAGGTGGCCAAAGTACTGGAGTTTCAGCTTTAGCATCATTCCTTCCAAAGAACACCTAGGACTGATCTCCTTTAGAATGGACTGGTCTCCTTTAGAATGGACTGGTTGGATCTCCTTGCAGTCCAAGGGACTCTCAAGAGTCTTCTCCAACACCACAGTTCAAAAGCATCAATTCTTTGGCGCTCAGCCTTCTTCACAGTCCAACTCTCACATCCATACATGATCACTGGAAAAACCATAGCCTTGACTAGACGGACCTTTGTTGGCAAAGTAATGTCTCTGCTTTTCAATATGCTATCTAGGTTGGTCATAACTTTCCTTCCAAGGAGTAAGCGTCTTTTAATTTCATGGCTGCAGTCACCATCTGCAGTGATTTGGGAGCCCAAGAAAATAAAGTCTGACACTGTTTCCACTGTTTCCCCATCTATTTCACATGAAGTGATGGGACCAGATGCCATGATCTTAGTTTTCTGAATGTTGAGCTTTAAGCCAACTTTTTCACTCTCCTCCTGATCAGGGAGCTAAGTTCTCACATGCCTGGTGGCAAAAAAAATAAAATAAAATAAAATAAAAAAGAAGCAATATTGTAACAAGTTTAATAAAGACTTTAAAAATGGTCCACATCAAAGAAAATCTTCAAAAAAAAAAAAAAGAGATTAAGAGTTCAGTTGAGAGTTGGGCAACGTAGATCCAAAAGAAGCAATATCACTCCAGAGGGGTCCAGGGAGGAGGAGAGGGAAATGTAATGAAAGAAGTAAGAGAAGAAAATTTCCTCTGAGGTGAGAAAGGCTTGAGCTTTCAGCCCTTGGGCGTACTAAGAAGGAATTCCTGGGAGAATCGTACATTTCATGTATATTCACACATGCTGGTGAGGTGTGTGGCTCCATGGATTAGAAAGACCTTGAAGATCCCAGAGTAAAAGAAAAATAGATTGCCTATAACAAGAAAAAAGGTCTGCTCCCACTGGTTATTGTCATCCGTTCAGCTCAGTTCAGTCGCTCAGTCATGTCCGACTCTTTGTGACCCCATGGACCGCAGCACGCCAGGCCTCCCTGTCCATCGCCAACCCCTGGAGCTTACTCAAACTCATATCCATTGAGTCAGTGATGCCATCCAACCATCTCATCCTCTGTCATCCCCTTCTCCTCCCACCTTCAATCTTTCCCAGCATCAGGGTCTTTCCAACAAGTCAGTTATTCGCATGAGGTGGCCAAAGTATTGGAGTTACAGCTTCAGCATCATTCCTTGCTGAACACCCAAGACTGATCTTTAGGATGGACTGGCTGGATCTCCTTGCAGTCCAAGGGACTCTCAAGAGTCTTCTCCAACACCACAGTTCAAAAGCATCAATTCTTCAGTGCTCAGCTTTTGTTATAGTCCAACTCTCACATCCATACATGACCACTGGAAAAACCATAGCCTTGACTATCCCAAACTTTGTTGGCAAAGTAATGTCTCCGCTTTTGAATATGCTGTCTAGGTTGGTCATAACTTGTCATCTGCAATAGCTGCAAAGTTTCAAAGAGATAGGATTTCAAACCTCAAATTCCACACCCAGACAAAATGTAGTTCCATTGTGTAGGGACCTTATTTTCAGGGACTCAGAGAGTATACCGCAAGCTGTCCCCTTGGAAAAAAGAATAATCATGGCATAGCGTCCAGTACAACGAGAGAAAAAGACAGGGGTGGCACCGGGGCCCAAGAAACAAGGGTGAGCGGGCAATTAAAGCAGAGGTTATGTCCAAATAATTGCTGAGAAAATGAGGTTTGATGCCATTGTTAGAAAATAATTCCACAGATAGCAGGCACAGAGCGTTCCTAAAGTAATTGCCATAATGTGAAAGAAAATTAATAACGTTCTGGAGCTCAAAATTCTGAATGATTGCAATAAAATTGTGCCAAATGTCTTGTCACATCCAAGTGGTAATTCATAGCTACTGATGAACTCTTAGAGTTGGTAGAAATATGTGTTAATATTTTATTGATTAGGACCCTTTGGGTTGCATGGAAGAGAAACGCAATTTAACCCAGCTCGAAAACCATGACTCTATTGTGAGGACTCCGGGATGTCTCTCAGGACCCAAGAAGAAGACTCGGGGTGGAGCTCAGAACAGAAGGAACTGGAAATTCACACACGCACCTCCCCTGCTCACAGCTCCCCACCTCCGCCCGAGCACGCTCCCCTGGCAGGAGCACCCCTCCCTCTGAGCAGGCGGGTCTCCTCTGCTCTCAGACCCACGAGGGCAGGGCACGGCTCTGAGAGCTCCCGCACTTTGGGTCTTCCTCCATGGGCATGCCACGCAACGTCAAGCTCATCTTCCCAGTTCTGGCTCCAAAACCTCTGCAGAAGATTCTCACTGGCAGAGCTCTGCTGAAGCACCCACCCCAGAATCAAGATGCAGGGGCCCCAGGGTGAGATCACGTGTTTCCAGGGCTGATCCAGACGCGTAATGAAGTCAAGGAGGAATGTCATGCGTACATGTGTGTGTGTGCGCGTGTTCAGTCGCTTGGTCGCGTCTGACTCTGTGACCTCAAGGACTGCAGCCCACTAGGCTAGTCTGTTCATAGAATTTTCCAGGCAAGAATAATGGAGTGGCTTGTCATTTCTCACTCCAGGGGATCTTCCTGACCCAGGGATCAAACCTTCGTCTCCTGCGAGCCCTGCACTGGTAGGGGCATTCTTTACCACTGAGCCCCCTGGGAAGCCCAAGGAGGGGGGTTTCGTCCTTGGAAAGGGGGGCTGGGGCCCACCACCGTCCATCCCCGGGCTGCCTGCCTCAAGCCCTCACGTCCATGCCCCACCTCTTCACTCCAGTGAAAGCTCCGCCCACTAGAATGTTATCAGAAATCACATCCAGGAGTTGGGGGCATTCAGGTCCCCGGGCTTCCCTGGTGCCTCAGACAGTAAAGAATCTGCCTGCAATGCGACAGACCCATATTCTCACCCCAGATTGAGAAGATTCCCTGGAGAAGGGAACAGACAGAGGAGCCTGGGGGGCTACAGTCCATGGCGTCACAAAGAGTCATGAGCGAGCAACTAACACTCACTTTCAGGTCCCCGGGCAGCGGCAGGAAGGGCCAGGCACTGGGCAGGGCCTCGAGTCCCACCTGGTGCCCGGCTCCTTGGGCCAGAACCCGAATAACTGTCATCAGCCCTGGGTGGAGGCCAGGGTGCAGCGGCGAGCAGACCCGACATTGCTGTGCCTCCAGCCCACGAGAGAGAGAGACCCCCCAAGTCCAACTTCTCGATAAATCTTGTGGCTTTAAAGCAGGGCCCCCGATTCTCGGGCATCCAAGTCGACATGGACACACACATATTTGCAGATCCTGGCGTTTACACCAGCAACACACACCGAGTCTCCAGGGCAGAAGGGGGTCTCCTCACTCCCTGGGGGCGGGCTGAGTCAGGCTGCAGTTGGAGGCTGTGATGACCCCGTATATACCTCTGTGCACCAGCTCTTCCTTCCGCTTGGGACAGCCTTTCTCGGAAGTCACGCCGTGGCTCCTAGACTTTGGCTACCTGCTGCTGCATAAACATACCGATCAAACGTGGTGACTTCAGCAGTGACCGTTTTACTGTGTCCGTTCTCCTGTTAGGTGGACTCTGAGGGCAGTTACCCTGCGGGCAGGGGCTGGAGACCACCACCAGGACTGGCCGGTGTGGAAGGGGAGGGGATTGTGGCCCCTGTCCCCAGCACAGGACATGCACACCAGGCCCCCAGGCAGTCCAGCGTCCCGTCCCTGAACTTCCCCCCGAGTCCTGGCCTCCAATTCCTGTCCCTCTGTCCCCCTGCTTTGTGACCCCCTGTCTCCCTCCTCCGCCCCCAGGTTTCTGAGAGTTCCAGAATGCACGAGGGATCACTCTACCTCTCCCTGCATGAACTGACCACGTGGGGACCATTGCAGCAGGAGAGACGGTGCAGGATGAGCCCAGCAGAGAGGGTCCCGGCTGCCCCCGCCAGGCCACGGCGCTGGGCAGATCCCAGCACAGCAGCCCCCAGGACCCCGGCCCCTCCACGAACACCCCCTCTCTAGGAAGGAAACTCCATCCCCTCAAACGGCTCACCCTGAGGATGCGAGGCAGCTGGGCCGTCGGCAGAGGGAGGGCTGAGCGGCTGCAGCGTCTGATTCATCTAATGGGGCGTCCAGGGGAAGAGATCTCGGAGATGGATTGAGGAGGCATTTGAAAAGCAGGGCGATAAATACATTAAATCACGCAGAACAAACAGAAGCAGTGGCTGCGCTGATAAATGCTTAAGCACTGAAACTCTCAGGAGGAAACAGGCTGCGCCCGAGACAGACAGTGGGGCCTCCGACTCCCGCTTCGTCAGACAGGCGGGGTTGACCCTTGGGGAGACCTCACTGCCTTTTGTTTTTCAGACAATCTGACAGGTACGGCAGCTGGTTTCTTATCAGGCTGCCGTCTATTTTTCCTGCCCCGTGGTGACACCCACTTGGGGACGAATCTGTCTGGAGGTGGCCCTTCAAAGACAGGGCAGGGAGGGGGAGGCCAGCCTCACACCCCCAGCCTGGACAGCTTGGCGCCCTTTCCCCATTAGCCACCAGCCCCCTCATTTCCTCTGGTTTCTGGAGCCGCCCTGTGGACAAGACTCAGCCCTGATTCTCTTTTCTCATCTTTGAGAGGGTAACACTGAGGGCCAGCCGGGCTGGGCAAGGAGACCAGGGCCCGACAGAGCGGTGCCTGGGAGGGCAGCTCTCTCTCACTCTGGGCCCGTCTTAGAAGGCGACTCCCCAGCTCCCTGGGCAGCGGAAGGCAGGCCTGCATCCCAGGGGAGGCGGGGGTGGGCGTGGCCGGGCACAGGATTAAAGCATCAGTCGTGGAAGCTGGGAGGACGTCCCTGGTGGCCCTTCCACTGCAGGGGCAGAGGTTCAAACCCTGGTCGGGGTTTGATTCCACATGCCGCATGGCATGGCCAAAAAAATGTAAATAAACATAAGGAAAGATGGGAGTGATCATGAGCAGTTTTCAAATAAGGAAATGGAGAGACTTGGGCTCCAACGCCAGCCCCACCGCCATCAGCTGCGTGATGGAGACGTTTCTCAACCTCTCCGTGCCTCTGTTGCATCACCCGGAAAAGACAGTAATGAAGGAATCTCCTCCCTTTGGGGCTGTGGGGAAGGTTAAACCAGGTTCAGCCCAGCCCTGGGCTGCTTAACAAGAACTCTCAACTCTGGTTATTTATATTTGTTATCTCCCATTGCGACAAATCGGAGAAGGCAATGGCACCCCACTCCAGTACTCTTGCCTGGAAAATCTCACAGTGGAGGAGCCTGCTGGGCTGCAGTCCATGGGGTCGCCAAGAGGACACGACTGAGCAATTTCACTTTCACTTTTCACTTTCATGCATTGGAGAAGGAAATGGCAACCCGATCCAGTGTTCTTGCCTGGAGAATCCCAGGGACGGTGGAGCCTGATGGGCTGCTGTCTATGGGGTCGCACAGAGTCGGACACGACTGAAGCAACTTAGCAGCAGCAGCAGCAGCAGCATTGCGACAAATTATCCCCAAATTCAGCACCTTAAGGCGAAGCAGACGTTTATCTCTCACCAGGTCTAAGGGTTGGGAGCAGCTGGGCCGGGGGTCCTGGCTCAGGGTCGGGGTGCCGCCCCCCTGCTCCGAAGGCCCCTGGAGCTGGGGATCTGCTTCCAAGAGCACTGATAGTGGGAGGCCTGAGCTCCTGACCACGGCGGCCCCTCCAGGGGCTGGCAGGGGGTCCTCACAGGGCAGCTGACTTCCCTGGTGTGAGGGACTCAGCACGAGGGCGGGGGACACCAAAGGTCACCTCCGTCTCCACTGTATCCCGTTCATCAGAAGTCACTGGGTCCAGCCACACTTAGGGAAGGAGATTAGGCTCCATCTTTGGAAGGGAAGAGACCTAAGCTTGGTGGACGTATTTTAAAGCCTCTGTATTATCACCAGAAGGGTAAGGTAAGACCAGATCTCCAGGGAGAGGAGGAAACGGTCTAGAAAGGCAAGCAGAAAGTCACTAAAAGCAACATGCAGCATTCTTGACCTTCTGGCCAAGAGCCTCGCCCTGCTGATCTGGGTCTTTCCGAGCCATCCGAGCGGATGTCCCCAGGCCCTCGGGCCAGGCGGCCCCGCCCTGGGGTTGAGCGCCCCAGGGGGCCTCCTCATGGCCAGTTCCTCCCTGTCACCAACCCGCCAGACCTGGACACCACAGGGCTGCCCGCGCCAGCCCAGGAGGGGTTCCCACAGGTGCACTGGGCTCCGGCGACACCCCCCAACCACCCTGAGGGCCACCCCCAGGGGACCGGCTGCACATGCCTTCCAGGATGAGACCTCAGGAGCAGGGCCGGGGATCCGAACCCTGGCGCGGGTCCGGGAGACACAGGAGAGAGGAGGGGGTCCCCCCGCCCAGCTGGCCCAGGCCTGGACCACTCACTGCGGTCCCTCCGTGTGCCTTCCCCAGCTCAGGGGGGCGGGGGTGCTGGGCGCCCCCACCAAGCCGAGAGCAGAAACTGCCTCTCCCCCTCCCCTCCCCCGGGCCGGCAGGGTCTCTGTGCGGGGTGCACCCCAGGGTGCTCAGGGCCTCTCAAACAGGGCCACGGGGAAACACTGACGGCTCAGTCAGGCCAAATGAGCCCTCCTGGCGTGAAGGGGCGGCCAGCCTCACGCCCGCGTCACACGGGTCACAGGCCACATGCCTGGTGGGGAGGAGAGGCCCCTGGTGACATGGGCCGCCCACTGAAGCCTTCAGCGCAGGGCGCTACGGCGGAGCATGCCGCAAGCTGCTTAAATCACATGGTCGACAGAATGGAGGAGAGGTTTAAAAAGACTCCTGAAAACAGGGAAACCACAGGTTGAAAAAATAAAGTAGTTGTAGCAAGAAGCGGGGAGGGGAGGGGAGGGGAGGGGAGGCAGTCTGTCCGTCCACCCTGGCGGCCCCGGGCGAGACCTCATGGGGTGACCAGGGTCAGAGGGGTGGGGAGGACTCTGAACCATGGATCTGCCGACACCACGGTGAACTGGACCCTCAGCCTGAGGCTGTGCTGTGTCCTAACACAGGTGGAGCCCACCAGCCTGACACTTCTAAATTGGGAGAACAGAGAAAAGGTCCTCTTCAGTCTCTCAACAACGTTTCAAGTCAGACACATTCCCCCACGGATGAATGTTTACATCATGATCAATAGTCCAAAGACACTTCTGGAGTTTGTTTGGCAAAAGACAAAAACCAGGTGTCCAGAGAACAGCCCACCTCTCCAGTCCAGGTGTGTGTGTGTGGAGTGGGGAGGGATGGAAAAGTCCGTTTCCATAGAGATAAGAAGCTACGCTTGGGCTGCTCACTAAAGGACAGATTTGCAGAAAGGGTATATTCTCAAAGTAAAGGTGCTTTTTTTTTTAAGAAAAATAATGTGTTTTTTTTGTTGTTGTTTATTTGTTTTTCAAAAAAGCTTGAGAGGTAAGCACTGATGGGAAGGCGGTTGCACAGGATCTTGAGAAGGACTCAGAGATTGGGTGACCACCCCCCATCCCCCCTACAAGGCATCCTCTGCTTGTCCTTCCAAGCCTCCATCTGTCCATCTCCAAGTTGAAGGCAGAAGAACCCAGACAACAGATAAAACGAAACAAAGTCAGTGGAATCTTCCAATTGTTGTTGTCGTCGTTCAGTGGCCAAGATGTACCTGAGTCTGTGACCCATGAACTGTAGCCTATCAGGCTCCTCCGTCCATGGGATTTCCAAGCCAAGAGTATTGGAGTGGGTTCCATTTCCTTCTCCAAAATCTTCCCATACTTGTTACTTATATCAGGCTGTTCAGCCGCCAAGTCTTATCTGACCCTTTGCGACCCCATGGACTGCAGCACACCAGGCTTCCCTGTCATTGACCATCTCCCAGAGTTTGCTCAGACTCATGTCCATGGAGTCTGTGATGCCATCCAACCATCCCATCCTCTGTCGCTCCCTTCTCTTCCTGCTCTCAATCTTTCCCAACATCAGGGTCTTTTCCAATGAGTCAGCTCTTCACATCAGGTGGCCAAAGTATTGGAGCTTCAGCTTTAGCATCAGTCCTTCTAATGAATAGTCAGGACTGATTTCCTTTAGGATTGACTGGTTGGATCTCCTTGCTGTCCAAGGGACTCTCAAGAGTCTTCTCCAATACCACAGTTCAAAAGCATCAATTCTTTGTCACACAGCCTTCTTGATGGTCCAACTCTCATATCCATACATGACTACAGGGAAAAACCATGGCTTTGACTATGTGGACTTTGGTTGGCATAGTGATGTCTCTGATTTTTAATATGCTGTATAGGTTTGTCATAGGCTTCCCTGGTGGCTCAGATGGTGAAGAATCCGTCTGCAGTGTGGGAGACCTGGGCTCAATCCCTGGGTTGGGAAGATCCCCTGGAGGAGGGCGTGGCAACCCACTCCAGTAGTCTTGCCTGGAGAATCCCAAAGACAGAGGAGCCTGGTGGGCTAAAGTCCATGGGATCGTTCTTCCAAGAAGCAAGTGTCTTTTAATTTCTTAGCTGGTTAAAGCACTTGTCTAGTAAACAGGAGCTCCTGAGTTCAAATCCCGGTGGTGCGTGAGATGGCTGACTTAGATCAGGAGTGAACCCAAAACATTCAGTACACACAGAGGTCTCCCAGCCTGTGGTCAGATCAGCCGGAAGCAATTCGGTCCCTCAGTTTCTCCAAAAGGAACAAGGCTGGTGACCTTCCCACCCCTCGTGTGCCACCCTGCAGACACGTAGAGGGATCAGGAGTCCCTAGAGAAGGGTGACAGCTTTGACAATGGCAGAGACAGACACGGATCTTCTGAGCTACAGACGTACTCTGAAAATGGTTCTGGGAAATGTTTGCATTGTCATATGTTCACATGTCTATAAAATTCATACCTGCCCACTTAAAACACTCTGGAAAATATTTTCAAACATACGGAAAAAAAATCTTTGACATAAGAAGTTTCAGAGTTTGAGCATATTTGTGTGTGTTTACACGAGTGCACGTGTGTGTGTGTGTGCGTGTGTGTGCGTGTCCCACAAGAACAAGCACGGACGTCTCAGGAAGGGTGGAAAGTGCATCAGCCACGTCCTAGCGAGGCCCTCACGGACGTGGTGGAGTTCGCCTCCGTCGGTCCCACAGGCCTCTGAAACGTTATCACTGATGTCATCAAAACCAAGCACAGAAGCGGCCAAACTTAGAACCAGACTTTCGCATCACAGCCTCACACAGTTCGCAGCCAGGATCCCCCGAAACGGAGACAGACAATCAGACTGCGCTCGCTAACAGAATACGTTTAATAATATTTTAGCAAAAACAAAATGTTGATCGAATGCGATTTTAGTGTTAATTTAGCAATATGTTACTTCTTGATTTCAAAGTTTCTCACGTTCAGTAGAAAGCTCTCAGAATGCACTTCCACGTCTGTAATTTATAAGTGAATAATTACACTTCTGACTCAGTCTGCTTTTGGCCGAGAAGGGGGGCCCAGTTTCAGACTCTGGAGGCACAGGTTCCGGGGTGGCAGGGCACACCCTGGGGCCGGGTGCCCGAGTCCAGGCCTGGCCCCAGCACACAACAGCTGCATGACCCTGTGCCCTTCTGCTCAGAGCCTCTGTTTCCTTGTCCAGGAACTGGGGGTGGTACCAGGCCAGCCTCAGAGACAGACGAGACGAGACAGAGATGCCCCCCGCCCCAGCCCAAGATCTGGGAGAAGTCCTAGATTGTCTTTTTCAACAATCTAAAAGCAGATAGCCCTCCAAACACACCCCCCCAACACACACACACACACCACACCATGCACCCACAGAAAGTCACCCAATGCGTACTCCTTTCAGCTTGAGTCCTGATAACAAACCACAGGACCAACCCTCTGACAAAGGCGGTCACCATCACCATCTCAGAAGTTTCCATTGGACCCACCTGATCCGTTTGGAGCCCCCACAATCCAACAAGCCCAAATGTTGCACCATTTTAGAGCTGAGCAAGTTGGGTCCAGAGTGACCAGACCGAAGCCAAACAGCTGGTGAGTGCAGAGACGAAAAGGTAAGCTTTACCTGTGTGACTCCAGAGCCTGTGCCAACTTCTAACCCTGACCCATCCCCAAATCTGCAAGTCAGGCCAGTTTCATGAGATAGTCCCCCCAAGAAAGTTGATCCTTAACATGTTTAATTAAATAGGATCCCTCTTCTAGATCTTCGTAAGATTCATGTGAATAAATCCACAAGCCCTGAGAGGCTTGTAGTCCCCACCCCATCCTCAGGGGGCCGTGGTCCCTGGGTCAGCCCCGTCCCCACGACAGGCAGAGGACAAGCTGGTGGCCTGATGACCCCAGAGGCAGCCAGGATGGAGACAGAGCCCTAACGAGCAAGAAGCGTCCTCCCTGAAGACAAGTCCCCAAATAATGGACCAGATGCCTAATGAATTCTACAGCAAAGAATGGAGCTTAATGACTGACGATAAAATAAACAGGGGGGAAAACTAGCACTCTCTCCAGTCCCCACTCGGCAGTAAGGAACCAGCAATTGGAGCATCTCCCTAAGTATATGGCATCATTAAGGAATCGCCCCGAATCCAGGCGCTCTGGGGGAGAGTGGTGACCCTGGCAGACCCGAGGCAAACAGGGCAGAGGGAGGGACGGGGCACAATCTCTGGATGGCGTGCATTCAGCTGCAGGGCTGGGCTCCAGGGGGCAGTGAGCTGGGGGCACTTCCGGGACAGCGTCTGGGCCGAGAGGGAGCTGATTCCTGGGAAGGAACACATAGCCGGTCAGCTCAGAGGCTGCCGGGGATGGAGACTTGTCGGGATCCCGCAGCTGCCGGGGCCTCCCAGCTGAGCATGCACTATTGTGGGCATCTTCAGGACCTGGCAAGGCTGCCAGCCCACGGGACACTCTGACCCCTCCCTCCACGTGGTCCATAAGGGCCTCTCCCCAGCCCGCTTCTCTCTGGGTCGCCCACGTCTCACGCTGCTGCCCACGCACTCACGCTCACACGTCCCCTTGCAATTCCCGTGGAAGAATCCAGTCCAGCCCGAAAACACAGTCCGCGCCTCCTGAGTGCCCGCACAGTGCCCTGGCGGTGAGCTCGGAGGGGAGAGGAAGCAGGTGCAAACAGACCGCAGGCCAGGAGGCTGCGGCGCTGGCGAAGAAGAACGGTGTGCAGCACAGAGATGGGGGCTCACCCTGGTCTCAGAACTCTGAGAAAGTGACGCTGAGCCAAGAACTAACGGGGATGGAGGGCGACCCCTGCAGACATGTGCAGGGACACGCCAGGCTGAGCGACGAGCAAAGACCCCCGGGGCAGCTGTGTGTGGTGTGCCTGCTGGGCAGCAGTGGGCTTCTGCTGCAAACAGGACAGAGACCCCGGGGAAGAAAGGGCTGGAAAAGGGGGCGGCCGGGGCAGGCTTTCGAGGATGGGCTGTTGCCATCTGCACGGATGCTGACAGGGAGGGCACAGGGCGAAGGAAACACGGATGGTACAGAAACAGGGAGGGGCAGGGGCTGGGGAAGAGGCCTTGAGTACCGTTAAAGAGAAATTCTTCACCAGGCGCTCGCTGAAACCAGTGAGACAGACTCCATAGGAGCCACCGCAGTAGGGAGACACACCTACTGGGATTTGCAGCCAAAGAGTGGAGTGGGGGCGGGGTGAGGGTAGAGGTGGGAAGCTACCAGGAGGGGCTTGATTCCACCCCAAGGGAACCGGGGCTCTTGCCAAGCCAGCCCCTCAGGATGCTTGCTCAGTCTGGGGCGAGCCCCGCCTCTGTCCCGCACAAAGTTCTTCCCGAGCTCCGCAGACGCCTGGCCTGCGGTCTGTTTGCTCCTGGTCCTCCTCCCCTCGGGGCTCACTTAGATGCCAGGGGGCGTCTAAGCCACCAGAGGAGCCTGACTAGCCTGGTCCAGCGGGGCGTCTTTGCCGGGGGCAGGAGGGTGGGTTTTGGCCCGAGGTGAGGGGCCTGCCCTGGTGGAAAGGTCGGTCTGTCCCAAGGCACAGAAACACAGCCCGCGTGCAGAGGCCTGGGGCCCCCGAGGGCGGGGGCGGGAGTGCGCTAGTTACCACGGGCCCTGCGGGCAGAGGGTGCCCGCGGTCCCCTCCGCTTTCCTGACAAGGCGGTGAACCTGACCACCACAC
Organism: Bos mutus; assembly: GCF_027580195.1. Classification (NCBI taxonomy): domain Eukaryota; kingdom Metazoa; phylum Chordata; class Mammalia; order Artiodactyla; family Bovidae; genus Bos; species Bos mutus. Next base: position 102,997,648 of record NC_091621.1, read on the forward strand.
CCACGAGCCTCTCCTCGCGGAGGGAAACTGGTTTCTCTGCATCCCCATCATCCCAGCGGGGCCCGGTGGGAGGGGCCTGGGTGAGCCCTCCAGCCCCGACTCGGCTCCTGGTCACCCCACCCTGGCGTGGTCCAGGGAAGCTGCGCTCTTGCTGCACCGACAGGGCGCCTGCGGAGGCCGGGTTTCGGCGGGGAAAAGGACCAGGGACCGGCCGCCGGCCTGCGGACCCCAGACTCCGCCCCGAGATCCAGACACGCGTCCGTACGTCGCCCCGCCCCGCCAGGCTCCGGACCTGGAGCATATTATGTGGGATGAGAACTGTAGCCGGTTCTCAGGACACCGTCAGCACAGCAGCCCTTCTCGAGAACGTACCCACAAAGGCCCTTCTCCCCAACCCCAGACAGCCATCCACACAGCCCAGAGCAGGCTACAGAGGTCCGGGGGTGGTCCACTCACCGGGTCCCCTCTGGGTCCTGAAATCCCTGCCCAGGAACCCGAGACCAGCCCGGGTCTCAGCGGGCTTCCAGGGGCTGAGTGTGGATGCGGTGCTCAGCCACCAGGACCCTCCCTTCAGGGGCTGTATTGCCCACCAAAGCCGCAGTGACCGTCTCATATTCACCGCCCTGAGCTGGATTAAGTAAGGGCAGCGCACCCCCCGCCCCTTGTGCTTATTCTCCATGCGGCCCTTCTCGGGGCACAGGGAGGGGAAGGGCTCCTTCTGGGGTCCTGCATTTCCTCTGCTTTGATGCAGCAAAGACCCTGGTCTGGGGTGGCCTCGAGTTCCGTCTCCTTGGCTTTGAGGCTGAGTCTGTGACCGTCATGCTTGGAAACTGACAGCCCCGAGCAGATGCTAACGAGCAGGAGGGGACAGAGGCTGAGGAGGTGGGGACGGGGGCTAAAGCATCCAGTTCCTGGTGAGCCCCTCCGTGAGGGGACACTGGGGTCCCGTGCCGAGCAGGTGAGTCCTGAGCCCTCCACACCCGGGGACAGAGGTCCAGCGAGTCCGGGAAACCCCGGATGACTCAGCAAGCTCAGCATGGCCAGCGAGTTCTAGATCCTGAAGTGGTTTCTCCGTGTGGACTCACGGGTCCCAGAGATCGGAGGCCCACATCAGGATTCCAGGGGTCTGGGTGCGGTGACCTCTGCACGGGTGGGGGCAAGGCAGGTGTCAGGGTGGAGCCGGCTCCTCTGCCAAGGTCCCCCGTCAGGATCCGCCCTTCAGGAGCTACAGAGGCCCCAGAGCTGGCGGTCCGCCAGGAGGGGTGGGCCACAGTCGACAGTCCATGGACCAGGGGAGGGCTGAGGAGCTTTGCTGAGGGCTGTGGTCCAGGGAGAACCAGGGGCTGTGTCTGCAGGGGCTGGTGGGGCTCCAAACACCCCAACACCGAGCCCCCAACAGCACACACCCCAACTCCAAGTGGACACAGGACACTGAGTCGCTGTCCCTGGGGTGTCCAGGGCTCTGGGAGGCTGGAGGGCACGGGATCCTGTGCGATGTACAAATGTGGGCAGTGGTGACCTTTGTTCTCTTGCCTGAGGACACGGTTGGGGGCGGGGTGTGTTTCTGGGTGAGGAGGCAGCCCCCGCACCGGGGGTTGATGGAATAAGTGATGGAAGAGAGGGAGGCAGGGCTGGGAGACCAGCACCGCGGCAGGTCCGGGAGACGGGATCGGCTTCCAGGGCAGAGACCCCAGCTGGTGCAGCACCACCAGCATCAGGGCGGAAACCCTCCCACATCTGGGGAGGGTGCAGGGGGCCCAGGGTCTCAACAACCCACTGTTCAGGAGCCTCTCCCCCTCCCTGTGGGCCCCCTGCCCGCTGGCCCTGCTCCTGGGTGTGCCGAGCCAACTGAGCAAGGAGACAGTGGGCGGTGGGGTACAAATCTAGAACCCAACCCAGAGCACGAGGGTCAGTGGAGCGGGCATGGAAGTGGTGGGGGGCGCAGGCCGTGGGGGAGAGATCCCAGACCCCCAGCTAGAGCAGCGGGAGCCCGCACCCTATGACAAGTCTCCCATCACTCAGGGACAACCGTCCTCGAGAGGCCAGAGGAGCCCGCCAGCCCCACCTGACCCCCGCCCCGCAGCCCATTGGCTGCCCTGGAACCTCCCCTCCTCCCTGGTGAGCAGGGTGGATCCCAGCTGAGGGGGGTGAGCCGCCTAGCCACACACCCTGAAGCAGGACTAGTGGCGATCCCATCGCTGAGTAAGGAGCCCTCTGAGTCATGCTCCCGGGTTAATACATCCTCCGCTGGCTTTTCACACAGAATTGTTCATTTACTGTATGTTTTTTAAAAGAAGTCACGCGCTGAGCCAAATATGAATTGTCACCAACTCCCACCAGGCCAGTGATGTAATTCACAGACATTCAAACACCCTGAAGTGAGTAGCCTTTTAAGAGCGAGCCGAAATTGCTATTTTATTGTCCTCTGAGTCTGTTATAATTCACAATTTCATAACATTTCAGTCACTGGGTAGTTAGAGAACGTGTGTTAGGTCTCTGGCCCCCTTGTGCCTGGTCCTGCGGCCTCTGGGCAAAAGACAGGTGGCACCATGCCGGTGCCAGCCTTGGGTTCCAGAACAGGATGGCCCTGGCACAGACCAGAGCCAGGGAAAGAGACTGGCAGTCTGCTCTTGACCTCCTTGACCCTCCTTCCTCTGTCAGGATCTGCCAGTCCTTGAACTGCCCACCAGGAAGGATGCTCGGCCAGGCTCCCCAGAAGAGGGAAGGCAGCCCCGTGCAGGGAGCCCCTGGGGACCAGTCAGTGCAGCCCAGCCCAGCACTGACGCTGGCCAGAGCTCTGAGAGATGCGGGAAGAGGGAGCAGGCCCAGGGGAGGCCGCCTGGCCCCCTACTTTCCTCCGTGATGTGTCACCCAGACACCTCTGGGTGTCCCCCAGTTTGACGGCCAGGCTGGAGTGAACTGGCCGTGGTATCCCCTCTGGGAAAGGAACCTTAGGAAGAAGCCTGGCGCTTGAGGATTCAGGTCACTGCAAAGGCCAACATTAGTGACCTGAACCAAAGGATGAGGTGGGCAGGGGCGCCCGCCACCGTGGAGCCCAGCCTGGAATATAGGCCTGGCCTACGGGCTCGGAGAACTCGCAGGTCTCCAGCAAAGGGTCCTCGCCTGCCCTTAGCTGAGGCCCCTAGAACAGAGGTCCAGGCGCAGGCCCCCAGGGAGGGGGAAGACCCCCTCTTCCCCACAGAGGAGGTCGGGGGCAGGGCAGCCGGGTGGAGCTGTTGCCTTGACCGGTCCCACAGATCCTTGTTGTTCCTGTAGCAGGCAGCCCCCCAGATAGACACCGAGCCCCCAGGCAGCGCCCCTCCTGCCCCAGGAAGGCAGATGGAGTGGTCACCGTCTCGGGTTCGGCAGGTATTTACGGTTTGTTAACGTTCTGGCGACACCCTCTCTGATGAAGCCTCCGGCTTGTATAAATTAATGACCTGGGAGGGCTGAGCAGAGCATCTCTGTCCTGCTGGAAATACCGCAGGTCAGCAAAACGGCCGCACTGAACCCCGGCGGGAGGAACGGTCCACCGCAGTGGGGTCCGCAGGGGCTCCGGGAGCCCGGGCAGCTCGTGCAGAGACCCCACTGGAAGCTTCGATGGAAAGAGCCCTCCTGACTTGGGGGAGAAGCAGGAGGGGTCTGATGGAGGAGCAGGAAGCCCAGCCCAGCAGATCCTCTGCACTCCCCCACGGGCTCCGCCACGCCCCCGGCTCGGGCCACGCCCCAGGCACCGCCCCCTCCCCGGCTCCGCCAAGCCCCCGGCCCCGCCCAGGCCTCGCCCAGCCCTCTAAGCTCGGAGGTTCTAGTCCCTTCTGTCTTCCCTCCTCCCAGGAAGCTAACCCTAACCCTAACCCGGGGGTCTGAAGACCATGGAAGCACTGGGGCCTCTACGTGCATCTCCCCTCGGACTCCAGTCCCTTCATCGAATGGCTTCTGTCACCCTCACCCAAAAGGCGTCTCCAAGGTCACGTGTCCAGGACCCAACCCCAATGGACCCCGCTTGAGAGCAGCGCCCGCAAGACACCCTCACCTCAGGTCAAGGTGGGGCGGCCCCTTGCACTCGCCAGGAGGGCCGAGACACTCCCTTGTTCCACTGCTACGGATGAGCCTGGTGTTCGAGGCCCCCAGGGGCTGGTCCCAGCCTTCTCCAGCCTGTTCTGCTCCTCCCTAACCACCCCCACCCCAGGCTCTGCTCCAGGCTGGACCTCTGGTCGGTCCCTCCCTCACGTTGCCTGTGCTCTTCTCTGTCCCCGTAATGCCCTATTCTATCCAACAAACTCCTATTCATCCTTCAGGGCCCTGCTGTAAGGTCCCATTCTCTGCAAAGAGGTCCCTGACCCTGGATGAGCCCCCAGGGCACCCATGTCCGCCTGTCAGATGAGCCCCTCTGTCAGCTTCATTCACTCCTTGGTGGCTGAGAGCAGAGACCCAGTGTGACAAGTCCCCGGGCCCCTCGGGCCTCAGCTCAGGGCCTGAAGCAGGGTGTGCATGAGCCAAGAGGACCAGAAGGCGCTAGAACTCGGGGACCTGGGGTGAAGGGGGTGGGCTGTGCCATGCCCTGCACTCCGACTGCACCCAGTCACCAAGCCTTTGGTCAGAAGGCAAGGAAGATGCCCACTGCCCTCCCACAGGGCTCAGGGAGCCCCGAGGGCAGAAGGGTGGTGGGTAGGAGGGCGCATCCTCACCTTTCCAGGGTAATTATTACCCTGGAATCTTGAACCGCTCGTCTTTCTTAGGTTTCCAAATAAATTACTGCATTATGACACTTTAAGTTGACAAGTAAATCTTATTATAAGATGTAACGACACCATAAAAGACATCTTATTCATTCCTCTAGTCCTCTCATCCCGCTGACACTTCATTACAGCTCCCGCGACGTGGAGAGCTAACACATTAATTTGGCAAATCAATGGAAATCTTTCACGAGCACAGTTTCCCAGCTCTGGCCCAGCAGCCCCGGGGAGCACGCAGGGCAGGGACCCTCAGCCTGGGGTGGGGGTCCAACTCAGGGCACCAGGGACCTGGCTTATCCAATAGCTGGGACCCTCTGCGGGAAAACCCACACTTGGGGAGAGCCCGCCCACTCCCAGGCCCAGGCCACATCCCCCTGGTCACTCCCACCCACCTCCCCAGGCGCCTTCCACCACCACTGATGCTGTGACCTTGAGTAAGTCACCAGCCCCCTCCCCCACCATCCTGGGCCTCAGTTTCCATCTGTAAAAGGGGCAGAGAAGTTGGCATAAGGGAGCCAAGCTGCCACTCCCCTGCCTGCCCTGGGGCCAGGGAAAGATGAGTCAGGGGACGCTGGCCTCCTGGTCCCAATGACCCTGTCTGGATAAACAGAAGTGACCAGGGAGGCCCAGACAGGCGTGGCCGGGACACTTTACCAGGACCCCAGAGGGCGAGGCGCAGGGACACTGAGGAGCCGGTCCCTCCCCAGCTCCTAGGACTCACCCCACCTCCCCGCTTCCTCTGCTTCCCAGATCCCTACTGGCCTCCACCACCTTCATCGTGGAAAAGCACATGTGGACCCAAAAATGTCACGCCCAGAACACATGGGGGCCCTTCTCATCCCCTGCCGGACACACCCGTCCCAGGCCAACAGGGCAGCCCTCCTCTTGCTGCCCCCCATCCTCTGAAACCAGGAATGGACGTGGTTCCTGCATCTTCACACCTGCCTCTAATTTGGAAGTTTTGCTGTTTAGAACAGCTCAAACGGAAGTTGTGGTTTTTGAGGCTGTTCATTTTTCCCTTCTTCCCCCGAGCATTAGCAAAATGCCAGACACTTCTAAGCAAATTCTTTGGAATAAAAGCAGGAAATGGTCTTCAGAGTTGCGAGGAGAGAACAGGGAATGAGGCCAGAGATGGGCAGGTGTGCCCACCACCACGCCCCCACTGCCTCCTTGCACAGCCCCCAGATGAAGCTCACGTCCCCTTGAAGTGACCGGAGCACGCCTGGGCACCATCCTGGCTCCCCGTGGCCGGGAGCATGGTCACCCCGGGAGAGCTACAGGAAGCCCTGACGGCTGGGGCTTGGGGCCGGGTGGGGGGCCTCCTGTGCTGGCAGAAGGCTCTGCCCCTGCCGCTTCTTCCCGCTGACACCAGGGCTTCGTCCTAGGAGGCCATCCGGGCCTGGGGCCGCTCCTTGCAGGAGGAGGGCGCACAGGTGGCAGGTCCTCTGCTATCACCTGAGGCCAGTGTGGGGGCCAGTGCCAGGTGGGACGTCTGGAGGGGGAAGAGGGGTCCCCAGGGATGGGGATGGAGCTGTGCACAGAGCCCTTGACGTGGACCTTAAAGACAGAAGGATTTCTCATCCAGAGAAGGACCTTCTGTGCAGAGGGAAGTCCCAGCAAAGGCGGAAGACGCCAGGCCAAGCTGGGGCCAGGAGAGGAGCTTCAGGTGGGCTCCCCCATGCAGGGAGGGCATGGGGGTCACCAGCCCTGAGACCCAGAAGGCGTTGTTCTGAAGGAGGCGCAGCAACCACAGTCAGGGGTCCCAGAAAGCTGCGACCACCGACCCCTCCTGCCCAGGGCCCCAGGGTCCTCACAGAAGCCAGGCCTCCTACCCCGGAGCTCGGGGTGCTGCCCTCTGTGGTCACGGCCCTGTGGGCACGCGCCTGGCAGGGAGGGACTCAGGCTCCCCCAGCCCCGTCCAGGGCTGTCTCTCCCCGCCCCCCACCACCCGCTTCTGCCTACTGCTTCTCTGCAGAGCTCACAGGGTCATCTTTGGGCTCACAAAATTAAATATCTGAAAGATGCTAAGAACTTATCTTGGTTTCTATGGCAACAGGAGAATAATTCACATTTCCCAGGCAAACTGAAGAACAGATTTTTCTTTGCATTGTGGGTGGCCAATTATTTTTAATAGCCGGGTCAGGGAGGCTGTCCCTGGGTCCCTCTCCCCATTAGCATCCCCAGACGGCGGCGCAGGCCGGGTGAGGACAGTGACCCAAGAGGGGTAATTAAGAGACTCCAGCCTGCAGAGCGGGGCGGGGGCCAGCTTCCCACCCCTTGTCACCCGGGAGACCAAGGCCGGGCTGTGGCCGTCTCTGCCCTGCAGCCTTGGCCCCACAGGGATGACCAAGGGGGGCCACTGCTGGGGAGGAGTGGGCTTGGGGTGGGGTCTCCCTGGGCTCAGACGTCGCCGTCCTTACTGGCTGAGCTAGGACAGCCTTTCTGCTCTCTGACCCTCAGAGAGTGGACTCCTAGTCGCTGCCAGTGGGCTCGCTGCGTGGATGTCTGGAGTCCAGGCCAGCCCGGGGCCGCAGGCTGTGTTGCTGTTTTTGTTGTTTAGTCACTAAGTTGTGTCTGACCCTTTGCGACCCCAGGGACTGCAGCACACCCGCCCTCCCTGTCCTTCACTGTCTCCCGGAGCTTGCTCAGACTCACGTCCATTGAGTCAGTGATGTCATCCAACCATCTCATCCTCTGTCTCCCCTTCTCTTCCTGACTTCAATCTTTCCCAGCATCAGGGTCTTTTCAAATGAGTAAGTTCTTCACATCAGGTGGCCAAAGTATTGGCGCTTCAGGTTCAGCGTCAGTGCTTCCAAAGAATATTCAGGGTGGGCTTCCTTTAGGACAGACTGGTTTCATCTCCTTGCAGTCCATGAGTCTTCTTCAGCCCCGCAATTCAAAAGCACGGGCTACAAGGCCCTGGCAAGTCCCATGGCCTCTCCGGAGGTCCCAAACTTTATCATTCATCCGCTCCTGAAATATCAAGGGCCAATCAGAGGCCCGGTGGGGACCACCCAGAGCTGCCGAACAAGTGATCGTGGAGGAGGTATAGCCGAGGCTCTGGAGGAACAAAGCAGTGGGTGAGGAGAGGGAGGTGACCGATTCCAGGCCCTGGCTCTCGTGACCATAGGAGCCACGACCCCAGCCACCCTCCACAGTGCTGCCCCCAACTAATGTCTGCCCGGTATCAGAGAGACAGACAGGCGCACGCCCGCAGGCCTGGACGCTGCTGGGGCGGCCACTGTCCTCCCCACTGACTTGCCGCATCCACCCCCTCCATGCCTTGGAGCCAGGAGGCCCGGCCCCTTCTCCCTGGTCTTCTTGGTTCTGTGCGTCTGGTGCGTCTCAGCTTCAAGTCCCCGGCGGTCGCTGATGTTTTTCCATCTCAGTCTGAGCTGGTCTCCCCTGGAAACCTCTCTCCTCCCCCTCCCTCCATCCTGTCTTCGCGGGCTCCTGATTTCTGAGCAGGCGGAGGTCTGCAGAGCCATTCCCCCACCTCCATCCAAGAGGAAGCTGTGGTCTCCTGGCAGTGAGCCCCTCTCCCTTTCTGTTTATTTTTAAGATAAATCCACCCCCAGTTTGGGTCACTGAACACTAAGGTCCTGATCACAGGCTGTAATTAACCCGGACACTCTAAGGTCTACATTTTCTTCTGTGACACCCGAATCCGGTTCCAAACCACAGGAACGTGGGGCAGCCCAGTGCTAATGAGTTCCAGATAAAAGCGGAATTATAAACGCCCAGGCACGTGCAGGGGCCTGGGGCCCTGTGAACTCTCAGCCTGCAGTCTCGATGGAAAAATATAACCAAAACGTCAAAAGCAGCAAACACCCCCGTCTGTGGCTGCTTCCTGGCCTGGCTCCCCCCGCCCATCCCTGCTGGGTGTGGGCCATGGGTCAGGCTGTAGCCAGCAGTGGCTCCCGGGGGCCCAGGCCCCGCTATCAGGAGACCCCAGGACTACTCCTCGGTTAAAGCCCCACTGGGGGCCTTTTCAGGTCCTCGGAGATACAGAGCCCCTGCCCAGGCCTTGGAAGCGAAAAGTCAGCCGCCCACCTGTGAAAGCGTGGGCTAACCTGGCACTGTCCGAGGCCGGCCGTGTGCAGCCAAGGCTTCCAGCCCCCACCCGGGCTGGGTCTGGAGCCCCCACCTCAGGCGTTATTTTGCTAAACTCTGATCACTGGGGTTTCATAGAACAGGCTGTAAAAGCACCTGGCATGCTACCTTTGGAAAGGGAGATGAGTGACTGATCACCTGTTGAGGGTATTCAGTCATTATTGTCTTACTCAGTTTTTATTTCCTTCCTGAGTCAATTTTTGTAATTTGTGTTTTTATTAAAATTCTCCATTTCATCCAGGTTTTCAAATTCATAGGTCACGGCTGCTCATAGGATGCACTTTTTTTTTTCTATATTTATTTGCTTCCTTTTGGCTGCAGAGGGTGTTTGGTGCTGTGCCCCAGCTTTCTCTAGCTGTGGCAAGCGGGGCGCTAACCTCCGCCGCAGGGCTGGGCTTCTCTCGTCGCAAGCACGGGCTCAGGACTTGGGGCGCGTGGGCTTCGCCACCCCTCGGCGTGTGGGATCTTCCCAGACCAGAGACTGAACCTGTGTCCCCGGCACTGGCAGGCAGACTTTTAACCTCTGGACCACCAGGGAAGCCCTGGTTTTTTTTTTAATTAATAGATTGGAGGTTTTAGAGAGAGTTTTTGAGTCACAGAAAAATTCAGAGAGAAGTACAGAGATTCCCCATGAACCCCTCCTCCCACACGTGCAGGGCCTCCCCCACCGTCAGCGTCTCCGCTGGGCGTACATCTATTACCTACGCGGACACGTCACCATCACCAAGCCCACCGCTGACACGAGGGGTCGCTCTGAGCGCTGTACGTTCTGCGGGTTTGGACAGATATCTAATGACGTGTATGCACCAATATGGTATCATACAGAGTGGTTTCACGGCCCTGAAAGTCCTCCATGCTCTGTTCATCCCATCCTTCCTGCCCCCTGCCGCCCCCGCACCCAATCCCTGACACCCACTGGTCTTCTCACTGTCTCCATGGTTTTGCCTTTTCCCGAATGTCATAGAGTTGGAATCGTACAGTATGCATCCTGGTTTCTTCCATTTATTAATGCATTTGAAGTTCCTGCATATCTTTCCATGGCTCAAGAGCTTGTTTCTTTTTCGCACTGAATAACATTCCATTGTCCAATGGACCACACATCTACTGAAGGACATCTTGGTTCTTTCTAAGCTTGGGCTGTTATGAATCCACAGTGGCCTGTAGGGTTTTGCGTGGCCATAAGTTTTCAACTCCTTTGGGTAAATACTAAGGAGCGTAACTGCTTCATCACATGGTTAAGAGTGTGTTTAGTTTTGTAGGAAAACAACAAACTGTCTTCCAAAATGGTTGTACCACATGTGTATAAAGGAATATTACCCAGCCACGAAAAAGAATGAAATCATGCGATTTGCAGCAACACGGATGGGCCTGGAGGTTATTATACTAAGTGAAGTCAGAGAAGGACAAATACCGCATGGTGCTGCTTCTGTGTGGGACCTAAAATACGACGCAAATGAACTTGTCTGTGAAACAGACTCAGACTCACAGACACGGAGCACAGGCTTGTGGCTGCAGGAGGCGAGTGGAGGGGGGTCGGGAGCTTAGGGTCACAGGCTTGTGGCTGCAGGAGGCGAGTGGAGGAGGATCGGGAGCTTAGGGTCACAGGCTTGTGGCTGCAGGAGGCGAGTGGAGGAGGGAGGGTCGGGAGCTTAGGGTCAGCAGATGCGAACTATTATACAGAGCATGGATAAATAAGGCCCTGCTGTGCAGCACAGGGACTCTGCTCAATATCTTGTGATAACCCATAATGGAAACGGATATTAAAAAGAACGTATATATACGTATAACTGAATCACGTTGTTTTACAGCAGAAATTAACACAACGCTGTAACTCAAGTGTACTTCACTAAATTTTTTAAAACATTTAAAAGCAGAGTGCACCATTCTGCAGTCCCACCAGCAGCGACGAGAGCTGTGTTGCTCCACACCCTCCCCAGCATTTGCTGTTGTCAAGTCTTCAGATTTCGGCCATTCTAACAGGTGTGTAGTGATGTCTTGTTGCTGTTTCGATTTGTATTTCCCCAATGACGTAGGATGTGGGGCTTTCACATGCTTATTCCCCACCTGTGTATCCTCTTTGCTGAGCTGTCTGTTCAGGTCTTTTGCCCATTTTTTAATCAGGTTGCTTGCTTTCTTACTGTTGCTCTTTAGGAGTTCTTTCTGTATCTTGGATAGCAGTCATGTATCAGATTTGTCTTTTGCAAATATTTCCTCCCGGTCAATGGCATGTCTTCGCATTCTCCGTTGTCTATTTTAAAGCACCTACAGTTTGCCTCCTTTTTTTTCTTAATATGGCTGAATTTTATCCCTTAGAAATTTGTCTAGTTTTCATTCAACAAATATTTATTCAACCCCTAGTGTGTATGGGCTTCTCTGGTGGCTCACACAGTAAAGAATCCGTCTGCAATGTGGGAGACCTGGGTTCGATCCCTGGGTTGGGAAAATCCCCTAGAGTAGGGCATGGCAACCCACTCCAGTATTCTTGCCTGGAGAATCCCATGGACAGAGGAGCCTGGTGGGCTGCAGTCCATGGGGTCGCAAAGAGTCGGACACGACTGCGGGACTGAGGTTCAGAAATTCACCTTTCCACAGCATAAGCAGACAGATTAACATGTCTCTTACAGAAAATGTGGACCTAGGAAAGAAAAAGGCTTGAAAAAGAGAAATTTAAATGGAAACGAAGGTGTGATGTAATAGGAAGAATTTTTCTGTCCACAAAGGATTGTGCATTTATTTCTAGCACACAAGAAACATTTACAAGTATTTGGCCTGCTATAAGGAGAAGGCGATGGCACCCCACTCCAGTGCTCTTGCCTGGAAAATCCCATGGACTGAGGAGCCTGGTGGGCTGCAGTCCATGGGGTCATGAAGAGTCGGACACGACTGAGCGACTTCACTTTCACTTTTCACTTTCATGCATTGGAGAAGGAAACGGCAACCCACTCCAGTGTTCTTGCCTGGAGAATCCCAGGGACGGGGGAGCCTGGTGGGCTGCTGTCTATGGGGTCGCACAGAGTCGGACACGACTGAAGCGACTTAGCAGCAGCAGCAAGGAACTTTTAATAAACCCAAAGCCTCAATAGTATACAGACCAATACATTCTGTCCATGATGCAGTGATATTAGAAGTCAAAACCAAAGAGAACCAAGCCCACTATACATATAAATAATCATAAAAATGGAATCAGACTGGAAATTTCAAGATGATAGTAGTAGCGTTGGTCATTCAGTCGTGTCCGATTCTTCACGACCCCGCGGACTGCAGCCCGCCAGGCTCCTCTGTCCATGGGATTCCCCAGGCAAGAGTACTGGAGTGAGTTGCCAGTCCCTTCTCCAGGGGATCTTCCCTAACCAGAGGTCAAACCCGGGTCTCCCACGTTGCAGGCAGATTCTTTAGCATCTGAGGCGTCAGGGAAGCCCTTCAAGATGATAGTGAAAGAATAAAATGTCAAAATGTGTGGGGAGCAGGTAAAACCGTAAGCAGAGACTTTACAGCCGTAAATGTCTTATTGAAAGACAAATATTTAAAAGAATGTAGCTCAACATTCAACTTAAGCTGAAAAAAGAGAGCAAAGGTGCAAAAATAAAAACCCACAAGGGTTAAAATAATAAAGAGAAGCAGGAGTTATTGGAGTAGAAAAGAAACAACAGAAGTGACTGCTAAAACCAAAGTGAATTTTTTTTTTTTTTTTTTTTTGCACATTTTTAATTTTTAATGTCAAGCTTAAAGTTCCAAAAATAATACAAATAATATCCATATAACCTCTGCCCAGATTTTTCACTTGTTCTTATCATTTCACCCCATTTCTTTATTATTTGTCTGCTCCCCACCCAAAAAGTTTTTTTCTAAACTCTTGGAAGGCCTGCTGCAGATATCATGGTTTTTATTCCCATGAAGTATCCCACATACTTCAGTACATATTTCTGAATTTCCTAAGAATAGGGATATTCGGTTAATAACTGTAATAGTACAGTTGTCAACTTCAGTAATTTAACATGGATAAAATATTTTTATTAAATCTACTGTCTGTATTCTAATACTGTTAACTGACCCTCAGTGTCCTTTTTAGCACTTTTTCCTTCTAGTACAAGATCTAGTCCAGGATCAGATATTGCATTTCATTGTCATGTTGATAAAGTCTCTTTTAATCTGGAACACTTTTACAGCCTTTCTTTGTTTTTTATGATATTACTTGTTAGGATTTGTCTTACATACTGCGGTGCTCCCATGTTGGGTGGATATATATTTATAATTGTTATATCTTCTTCTTGGATTGATCCTTTGATCACAAAGTGAATTTTTAGAGGAGACTAACGTAAGCTGATGGCATCACCCACTCAACGGACGTGAGTTTGAGCAAACTCCAGGAGACAGTGGAGGACAGCGGAGCCTGGGCTGCTGCGGTCTGCTTACGCTGTGGCCAGGTGGATTTCCGCTTCCCACTGGGGTCTCCTGCCCTATCAGTGGGGGCCCGAGGCTCACTGAGGCCGTCCCTTCCTCACAGCACACACCATTCGTCCTTGTGAGCACTCTTCTCAGATCTTTCTGGGGAACACAGGTATTCTCAGCCATGCTTTCTTCTGGTTTAGTATTTCCCTCTCATTTATTTTTTTCATCCTCTTATTTCAGATTTTATGTCATTTTGTTTTAGATGTATCGCATGTAAATAGCATATTGTTGGCAGGGTTTTTTTAGGGAAGTACGACGTGCATCCCTTTGAAGGGGTGTGTGAGCCAGGTCTTTGTTATGATCACTTGCACATCTGAACATCCCTGGGCCGTGTTCATTTTCCCTAACTCACCCGATTTTTTCTCTGCCACTCCCCAGCTCCCTTCCTATCTCCTCTTGACTCGATCGGTTTTGTTCACCAGCTTTCCTTTTCCTCCTCTGGAAGTTATACTCTGACTATTCTTTGAAAAGTTACCCTTAACTTCCAAAATCATTTCTTAAACTTGTATTTTCCGAGACATTCTCGAGTAAATCAGGGGAGTGAGTCTCCACCAGGGCAGGAGGGCAGCAGTCAAATTTGTCGACTCGCCTGTTGGGCAAGAATGACAGAATCCCACTACTAGAACCTACCGTGGAGAAAGGCTCAGGAACGAAGACTTTTGTCACAGCATCGTTTGCAAATGGAAAAAAAAAGAAGCAACTTGGTGTACAGGCAGGAAATAAACAAATTATGTTAATCCATGCAACGGGATATTATGCAGTCATTAAAATCATGTTTTTGAATAATTTAATGATATGAGAAAATGCTTATGATATTAGCGTAACGAGGTGTATTAAGCAGGTCTCTGTTTTGGCTGCGGCAGGAAGGAAGCAGGTTTGGCCACACGATGGGCATTAGGAGAGAGACTGCGTGAACTCTGAACTGGTGTTTGGACCAGGCTGATGGAGATAAATGAGTCCCCTGAGAAGACTAAGGCTGCCCACACCGAGTTGGCAGTGACGATGTGGAATGAGGACCCTCACAGCACACCGGTGGAAACTGGAATACATTTGGCAAACAGTTTGCCATCATCTGCTAAAGGGGAAGATAGGCACCCCACATGGCCGTGGAATTCTTCCTCTAGACGGACAGACACCCAGCAGAACCGGGCAGGTGTTTGCCCACGGACGTGCACGCCCATGTTCAGGGCAGCAGTATTTACAACAGCCCCGAAAGGGAAACAGCCCAAGTGTCCGTCCACAGTGGAGTGGAGAAATCGTCACCCTCGCACGTAAGGCAAAGGACAGAGGCAGGGAGGAACGATCCGCAGCCACCCGACCGCAGGGACCACTCCCAGACGGGGAGGTGTTGCAGAAGAGTCTCTCCCTGGTCCCTCTGGAGAACAGTTTAGTGGCAAGAGAACCACAGCATGGGGTCTGGAGTCAGGGTGGCGTCCAGCCTGGGGAGGGGGCGCCCGGGAGGCCTGGGGTGCCGGCCACGCACTGCTTCCTGACGGAGTGGCGGCTCCTGGAGTCAGCGTTGTGACAACTCACTGTCCCCGGATGTGTGTTGTGCGGTCTGCTGGCTGTGTGTCAGAATTGTGTTGGTCAAAAAGCTCACTGGGGTTTTTCCGTCACATACAGGAAACCCGAACGAACTTTTGGGCCAACCCAATAGCATACGTCTGTGTATTCCTGGGTGGCCCTAATGGTAAAGAACCCATCTGCCAAGGCAGGAGATGCAAGAGACGCCAGTTCAATCCATGGGTCAGGAAGATCCCCTGGAGAAGGAACTGGAGACCCACTCCAGTGTTCTTGCTGGAGAATTCCATGGACAGAGGAACCTGGCGGGCGACAGTCCACAGGGTCGCGAAGAGTCAGATACAACTGAGCACACACACACATACACACACACACACTCTCACATACATCATAGTTTCAAAGTAAAAACAATAAAAATCATTGCCAAATATCCAGGAAAAAACAGGAAGACTACAGCGTGGATGGTTGGTTTTCTGTTGCCGTTGACAACTTACCACACCTTAGCCGGGGTCGCGTGGCCGTCAGATGGTCTGTGACTTCGTCTTCACGTCTCTAAACGATGAATGAATGATGGGAGCATCTTGTCAGGTGCTTGTTTCTCTTCTGTTTGTGAACCGCCTACTTTATGTCCTGGGCCCGTTTTTATTTTCAAGAGTCATCATTTCCAGTTATTTCCAAGCACTCGGCGCCTATGATGGCATTTCAGCCCGTCTCGCCTGGGTCGCAGGTGCGTTTGCCAGGCTTGTTATCATCTTTCTCTGTGTTTCGAGGTGTTTGCAGCGTGTTGTCGTGCCGCATACTGTATACAGGATGAGTGAGGCCAGGCCTTGAAGCTGAGAGGGGCACAGCCCCTGGGTCCAGGGAAGCACTGGGAAGGGGACACGAGAGAACCAGAGTGGGCAGGAGGGGAGAGAGCGCCCGGGAGGCAGCCCAGGGAGGGCCCGGCTGCCTGGCTCTTTGAGCAAGCTTCACCCAACACCAGCCCTGAGAGCTGACGCACTGGGCCGTGGGCCGGCGGTCACCTCCAACTCAGGGTGGCCGGGCCTGGAGGCCCAGGCTTGCAGCGGCTAGACAGGGCCCATCTTCCCACAGAGACGCCCCACGTGGCCAGGGGAAGCAGTTCACTCAGACACAAGGGGATTCTTTTTCAGATGCACAGGAAACACCAGCAAAGAGCCCTTCCCACCCGCGCGTCCCTTCAGAAGCGCAAATCGCCCGGGACCTGCCCTCCCTGGCACCTGGCCCACCAGCCCTCCCTCTCGGCTCGGGGGCCCACAGGCAGGGTGAGGGTGAGACACGGCGGGCCAGCTGCTGCCCAAGTCAGGGCTCTGTCCCGGACGGCTGGGATTTGAGCTGCCCATGGGGGCTCGGGGATCCCCAGGTGGGCCTGAGGAGCCGACCGCTGGGCCACAAACACCATCGATGACACCAGTGACAGCTGTCACCAAGGCTGGGCGGGACCTGAGCCTGACGCCTCCCGCCTCCCGCCCGTGGCGGGGACAGTGGGTCTCCACCCCGCAGCCCTGAGCCCGCGCCTTGGCCTGCGGGGGTCCGCCCGGCCGGCCAGGCTCACGCGGGGTGGAGCATACACAGCACCCCCCGCCAGGGGCCTGCAGCTCACCCCTGGGGATGGACCCTTACCCTGGGGTGAGACAGACAGCAAAGTGCTGCCCTGCAGGGTCCCCGGCGAGGGGGGAGAAGGCAGACACGGGGAGCCCGGAGGACGGGGCACAAGAGCAGCCCTGAGAAGCCGGGGCTCACGGGGCCTTGTTTCACCGACAAGGGAGGACGGGCGGCCGGGACACCCTGGGCAGGGGGGCGGGATGGGTGGGCGTGTCTTGGGTCCCAGGAGCGGGAGCGGTGGGCCCGGGACCCCAGTGTCTGACCACAGCCGGATGGGGAGGTCCCTGCTGCCCACAGACTGACAGTGGCTCAGCTAAGGGTCAGCTGGACCCCGACACCCAAACGGAGCAGCCTGGGCTTTGGGTCCAGCTCGAGTCTTGAGTCCTGTCGGTCTGCACCTTCAGGTCCCCCGAGGCCCTGGTGGGCATCAGCAAGATGCGGGTGCTGCGCCCAACGCCAGGCTGGGCACACTGCAGCTGGCCTGAACGGAAGGGCCGGGATTCCAGGCCCGAATGGAAGGCCCAGGACCCCACGGCCCAAACGGAAGGCCTGGGACCCCGTGGCCTGAACAGAAGGCCCGGCAGCTGCTGCAGGGCTGGGCTCCTGCCCGGCCTCAAAGCAGACAGCCGAGGGCCCGGCGCCTGGCAGGGACACCCACCCCCTCAGGGGAGTCGTGAATCACAGGCCGAGGCTGGGGTTTCATTGCACCTTTATTCCATGTTTCACACCTTGTATTCCAGAAAGAACAGTCTTTAATCACTTCAGAATGGTTGGCTCAGACTCCAAGGACCCCCACCAACACCCCTCACGTTCAGCTTCAGGTTCACACACACATGAAGATAAGCGCAGGGCCTCACTGGACCGTGTAGAGTCTTCCTATTTGAAAAGCAAGCCGCCGCCAGAGGCACGCACCTGTCGTGTGCCCAGCATTTTGGCCCCAAGGACGACCTGAGCGCGGCGGGCAGTGCCCGGGGTCTAAGCAGGACGGGCTTCCTGTGCCAAGCAGGGGGGCTCTCCCCAGAACTGGGTGCCCGTCGGGAGGGCAGCAGAGGGCCAGGGCTGTGGGAGCTGGTGGGGGAGCCCCTGATGCCAGGGCGGGGGGTGCTGTCTGTCTGGCCTAAGGCTAGTGAGTCTCCCGGCTGACCTGGGGCTTCTGGTGTTTGCACAGTATTTTGTGCTGACTTCCACGCACATGTAATGACCCAGGAACCCTTTTCATAAAATAAGAAACCCGTACCATCACACACATGTATCTGTGTGACCTGATCCTCAACTGCTGTGCAAAGACGGGGTGGTGTCCTGGCTGACCCACCGCCCCTAGAGCCGGCACGAAATGGGAAAAAGATGCTGCAAGGGGACGGGAGCCTGAGGGCAGAAGTGGCCTCTGAGGTCGGGGGCCTGCCCAGGGGGGTCGGAGCTGTAGCTGCAGCCCAGGGCCCCAAGGGGGTGTCCAGGGAGCCAGCGGCCACGTGACCCTGCTGGGTCCTCCCCAGCTCAGGCAGAGAAGCTGTGGGGAGCAAAACGGGCGGGCTGGGGCGGGCCGGTCTGCAGCTGGGCTAGCGCCCCACGACCAGCAGATCAAGTCCACTCGCACCTGGACACATGGCACGGGGAGGGGCTCGGGCGGCTCCAGCTCCGTGGGGTGCAGAAGGGACGGCGTCCTTTAGGGCCCCTGGTCACGGGGCAGGAGCGGCTGCACCTGCCTGTCCAGGGGCCCAGGGGAGCCTGAGCGCCAGCCAACACTGACGCTGCCTCGTGGAGGGGCTCTCGCCTGCATGGGCTCCACGGCAGACCGCCCGGGCTGGTTCCCTCTTTCCAGAGGTCATGGGTGCAAAGTAAGGCAACTCGGAGCCTCTCTCTGCTCCGGGCAGCTGGCGGCTGCAGTCAGAGTGCCCCTGGGCTCGCTGTCGGCCTTCCAGCCAAGTTTATGCCAAGAAAGCGGGAACGTGGCCCAGTGAAGTGACCAAGTTATAGAAGCCTGCCTGAGGCCGAGGCCGGGGAGGGCAGAGAGGTTTCGTGGCTTAGTGCAACGCTTCACTCAACAGCTTTGTCTGTACTTTATTCTCGTCACTCAACAGAATAGAATTTTTAAATTTCCAAGCAGGTAGGAGGCGGCTGCCACCTCCCTCTGCCCCTGGCGCCTGGACAGCAGGCCTCCGAGGGGGGCTGCCTCCCAGGCTGCCCTGGGCGGGGGCGCCACAAGGTGGGCATTTGGCAAGGGTGCTCCAGGGCCAGGGGTGGGGCGCTGGCCCCCAGGGCCCCGTGGCCAGCTGCTCCCTGGTCTCTTTGGTATCTCGGGAGGCGGAGGCCGCCCGCCCTCACCAGGCCTGACCGTGGCCGGTGCCTCGTCTCGGCGAGCGGCTCCAGCAAGGCCTCTCCTCCCTGGCTGGGGCCTGCAGCCAGCAGCAGGGGCACTGCCCGGCACGGGAGGCCCACTGCAGTGCGCTGGCCTCACTTCTTGTAGTGATTGGGGGCGTCCGCGAAGGCGAACTTGAGGCGGTAGGCCTCGGCCAACAGCAGGCTGACGTCCTCGTCACCCCAGTGGGCGGTGGGCAGGTTCTGAAGGAAGAGCAGCAGCTCCTGGGGGAACAGACAGCGGTCAGCGGGGGTGGAGGGCCCAGGGGGTGACCCGCAGGCTTGGGGGAGGGGGCCCGGGGGGAGAGATAGCAGTCAGCGGGGGCGGGGGGCCTGGGGGGCAACCTGCAGGCTGGGGGGAGGGGGGCCCAGGGGTGACCAGTGGGGTGGGGGAGCCTAGGGGGACAGACAGCAGTCATGGGGGGCGGGGGCCAGGGGGCGGGGAGCGGGGTCAGGGGACAGGGGCCCAGGGGTGACCAGCAGGGTTGGGAAGTGGGGGGCCCACGTGAGTGATCAGTGGTGTGGGGGGAGGGGGCCCAGGGGGCGACCAGCTCCTGGGGGGCAAAGACAGGGGGTCAGAGTGGGCGACAGGCAGGGTGGGGGGACAGGGCCCTGCAGGAGGGGCCCTGGGATAACATTCCAGCCCCCACAAACCCTGTCCCCCCAAGTCGACCCCAACAGGCCCTAAGGCCTGCAGCTGGGAGGAAACCCCCCAGACCCGCTGGGAGGAGGAGGGCAGCGCCGCCCAGCACTGGGCCTCACACGCCGGCCGCCCTAGCGCTTTGGGGTCCAGGGACCTTCCGGGGGATGCGAAGCCCACCCCCTGGGCACTCAGGGCTGGCACCCAGAGGCCAGGCCCGGGCCCTGGTCCTGGCTGTGCTGCCCTCTAGCTGGTGGGCCGGGCAGGCTGCTGACCAGCTCGGGGCTGCGGGTTCCCCACCGAGGAGAGGGTCTCAGCTCCCAACAGACCGTCAGTGCCTGGCGCTGGGCGACACGGGGCCTGTGCCAGCTGCTGTCCCCTGACCCCCCGTCACAGGGCCGTCTCCCCCCTCCCGAATTGTGAGCCTTGCGCCGGGACGCACCGCTAATGTGGCTTCCCTGGAGCTGCTCGTCCCCATTTCCTCCCGCATTTGGACCCTTTCTGGGGGCCTTTAAATTGAATTCACGGAGCAAATTTCACTGGCAGAGTGTCCCCGGGGACACATCAACATCAATCTGCTGTCTCTCAGCATTAGGTGCAACTTACACGGATGCCAATCCAATTCTGAGCAGGTCGTAAATAAATACCTTTGGTTTTATTTTTAATCCACTTCGCTTCATATTATCATGACCTCGCTACTTGCAAGGTGAGAAGCAATACCCTCCCATTACGGTAACTCAGCGACTCCCTGCACACTCAATTTCAGAATCTAATTTAGTCCCCCAGGTTCACTGGATGGACAGAGAATAGAAATGCACGGCGCTCCGCGGCCTGCGAAGCTTGAAGAAGGAAAGATCTATCCGAGTGACCTTTACGGGAGGCAGAGAACACAGCCAAATACCTCCCTAAATACAGATTTCTTTTTTAAAAAGGCCTTATTTACGTGCTGGGCGGCGGTGTCTCTGACCGGGGAGCCCCGGGGCGGCCCAGGGTTAGCCATGCCATCTGGGGAAGGGCCATCGGTCACGACGCCGTCGCTGGCTCACAGCACAGGCGCCCGCTCCCCCAGGGAACGAGACGGCGGCAGGGAGGGCCCGGCGCAGAGGACCGCAAGGGCAATTTGTTTTCACCTTAACTTCTCCGTAAACGGTGACCACATCACAGGATGAAAGCGGGAGGCGGTTTGCTCACAGCTCTGAGGTCAGAAGGAGTCAAGGTTGGCTCAGGTCCCCATGGTTCTCTGCCGACTGTGCCCACGAGATGCCACCACGGCCACAGAGACCCAGCTCAGCGCACCCGCCGCCTGCCACCATTCTCCCACGCTGGCACGTGCTGTCTGCGGCCGTTGGGAGGGCCGGAGTGACGGTTCTGCCCCGCCGCACAGCCTGGAGGCCTCAGCCCCGAGCAAAGCGCCAGCCACCCCGAGGACGGGCCTGCAGCGCCGGGTGCCAAGGACGGGGGCCCGAACCTCCGGTCGGCCCAGTTCTCGGGGTGATGAGCGGTTTGACCGTCCTCTGGACACGCTAGATGCCACCTCACGAGCATGTGGACCGTGGCTGGCTGCCCCTTCAGGGGGTCTCCTCTGGAGGCTCCGCTGGGGCCACCCCAGCTGTGGGAGCCCTGTGGGCATCGCCATGCGGGCATTGCTATGCGGGCATCACCCCGCAGGCACAGGCAGCGGGGCACGAGGGAGGCAGGCTACAGGGCGGGCCCTGAGCTGGGTTGTTGCTGGATGCCTCTTTCAGGCGATCCTTCCTGCCTCTGCCTCTGGGTGGGATCCAAGAAGTGAGCTTTCCGATGTTAAAGAGCAAATAATGTTTACGGCTTCTGGGACTTCTTGCCGAAACGGTTTCATTTGTCCAGAGAGAGGCGTTACGTTACCATCTGCAAAGCACAATTATCTCTACATGCACACCCTCCCAGGAAGGACAAAACGGCACACCCTGGGGCCCGCGAGGGTGGGTAGGGACCCCCTCTCAGGCCCTGGTTCTGTCTGTGCAGTCCCCTGCGGAGCTCCCGTGTGTCAGGCAGCAAGGTCGCAGTCAGATGCAGAGGTGGGCCAAGCCTGCCCCCAGCCACCGCAGCCCCTTGGAACTCTGGAGGCACAAAGCGGGGGTCCTCGCCCACGCCGCCGGGTGATCTGTCTCCTCCGGGACCAGCAGGCCCAGGCGACCCCGTGTCCCCCCACGAAGCACACGGCACGCGGTGCTGACCCATGGGCAATCGCTCGCACACACACGCCTGTAAAGGACGCTGACCTTCCGGCCGGCCACGTCGGATCATTCCGAGGGGACACCAAGGAGCCAGGGAGGACACTGCCTTTGAACGTGCCTGGACTGAACTGTCAGATTCTCACGTCTGATGCCAACGGCGTCGTGTGTGACGAAGACGGCACAAGCAGGCGCTGGGGAAGCGCAGCTCTGTTCCCGGAGCAGAAAGGGCCCTCGCTCTGCCGGCCACGTGCCAGGACCACCCATGCCCGGGCCACGTCAGGGCACGTGCTCGTCACACGGCCTGGTCTGGGCTCACACCTCTGGGGCTGGTGTGTGCGTGGAGATGGCAATCAGGCCACAGATGGACAGACAGACTAGTAGCAGGCAGACAGTGCTCAGCTCGGCGCGGGGGCCGGGCCGGGCATGTGACCGGTTGCTGCTCTTCTGCCCGCCCACTGCAGGGGTCTTGGTGGAGACGTGGGTCCATACAGAACACAGCCTAGATCTCTTTTGCGGTCTGAACAAAAGTCTGGGAAATGTTTCTTAACTTCTACCTTGATCACAGTTTGAAAGATAACATTGTACATGTACTGGGTTAGATGGAATATTAATACATTCATCTCCCCTGCACTCCTGAAGCTCTCCCACATGGCAGGCCTTCCCTCCTCTGGACAGCACCTTCCCCCCGGTGGACAGCACCTTCCCTCCGATGACAGCACCTTCCCCCAGTGGACAGCACCTTCCCCCTGGTGGGCAATGGCACCCCACTCCAGTACTCTTGCTTGGAGAATCCCATGGACGGAGGAGCCTGGTAGGCTGCAGTCCAAGGGGTCGCTAAGAGTCGGACACGGCTGAGCGACTTCCCTTTCACTTTTCACTTTCATGCACTGGAGAAGGAAATGGCAACCCACTCCAGTGTTCTTGCCTGGAGAATCCCAGGGACGGGGGAGCCTGGTGGGCTGCCGTCTATGGGGTCGCACAGAGTCGGACACGACTGAAGCGACTTAGCAGCAGCAGCAGCCTGGTGGGCAGCACCTTGCCCCCAGCGGACAGCACTGCTTTGAACCATCCAGTGTGGCCCTCTTGCTCGTGGGCAGTGGCTGTGACGGCCTCACCAGCCACGCACTGTGGACCCTCGGGCAGAAGACATGCCTCAAGGCACCCAGGTCAACGCCACCCTGCCCATGCAGCGGGCACCGAGAGGGCCACATGCAGAGACAGCAAAGGAATCAGGATGGGGCTACCGGCCCATGTGCCGAGGACCATGTCCTCCCCTTCCCTGGGAAGGAGAGACAGCAGCCCCTCCACAGACACAGGCCCAGCTGCTTTATTCCACTTTTCCACCGTGTTCTGATGGGCCGTTGGCAGCTTGGCCGGCGAACCTGCTGCTGGGGCCCCTCGCAGAAGGGCAGTCCCAGGTGCCCCCTGGGGACCCCGGGGGGACACCCAGGATCAGGACTCCTGCAGGATGGGTCTCAGGCGTTTCTCCCAAGTCCTCAGCCTTTCAAGTGAGGCGCCCAAGGTGGGGGAGGCCTGGGTGGTTCAGCGCCCGCACCGCAGATGGCCTTGTCCCCACAGCACTGGGTGACATCAGAGCCTGGGCACCAGGAAGCCTGAAAGCCAAGGGCGCAGAGACGGGGTGACCTCCAGGCCGGGGGCCCGAGAGGCTGAGACTCTGAGCTCAGTTCGGTGCAGGAGCCGTCCCGCTGTCCGCCATCACGTCACCACTCCCCTCGGATGTCTGGGGGGCCTGGGGGCCCCGTATCCTCAGAGCCGATGGCCGGCTCCTTCCAGCACTGGACTGTGGGCAGGAGCGCCCAGGCCACAGGGCACACAGGAGCCCCGCCCCGCCCGGCCCGGGTGGCCACGGCTGCTGGAGCCTCAGGGCGAGTGTGCAGAGTGGCCGTGGCCACCACCGCCCCGCCCGGCCCGGCCACGGCTGCTGGAGCCTCAGGGCGAGTGTGCACAGAGTGGCCGTGGCCAGGACGCACGCGGAGCCCGGGGTGCCCGCTGCAGGCGGATGTGCTGCTCTGGCCCTCAGGACCGGCCTGCCACCCCGCCCCCTGGGCTAGCGGCCAGGGGCCACGCGCTCTGCAGGGCAAGGGTCCTGGTCCTGGTGCACGGCCCACGCCTGACGGCCAGGCAGGGCTGGGCCGCTTTGCTCCCGGCTATGCAGGGGCTGTGGGCCTGAGTGCACATTCAACACAAAGCCGCGTTCCCGGGCAGCACACGTCAACCGAGACGGCAGGAGGGGAGCCGAGGCTGGACTGTGCCAAAGCGGTCTGTGACATCCGCCGGCAGTGCCATGGGGGCCTTCTGACGGTTCAGTGCCCCGGGCCAGGTCTCCCTGGGAGCCCTGGGGGTGGGGGGACGGGGTGGAAACGGCGCCGAGAGCCAGGGATCCGGGAAGCACCTGGCACCTGGTCCTGGTGCCACACGTGACCGTCCCGCAGGCGTGGCTCTCCCGTTTCTGCGCCACTTCCCTCTGGCTGCTCCTCCCGCCAGGACCTTCCTGCCGCGCAGGGGACACGGGACCCCGCCCTGGACTGCCCACTGCCACGTGGTGAGGTCTGCAGGAGCAGGCCAGTTCTGCCCCCCAAATGGCGACAACCACAGACGAGGAAAAGCATGAACGTGGGTCAGCACGCAGAGCATCTCCCAGGGCCGTCCCTCCCACGGTCAGCCACGGGCGGCCCCGGAGTGCGTTCACTCCGTGCCAAGCATCACGCTGCGTGCTGACCTTATGACCAATCCCGGGCCCTCCCCACTGTGTCCACGGCCAGTCCCGGGGCCTCCCACACCCCCAGAGCCAGAAAGAAGAAGCTAGGGCCCCAGGAGACTTAGTGACAGCTCAGTTCTGCCTGGTGCTCGGCTGTGACCCCCCAGGGTTGCCCTCCTGAGCCTTGAACCTGACCTGAGCAGGACCCAGCCTCTCTGAGAGGCCATGTGCTCAGAGGAGACCGCCTCCCTCCAGTGCGACCCCCCCCCCACCTCCAGCTCTTAGGAGGACGTCTCAGGGGGACCAGGCGGCCCTGGACTGGCGGTCTGATGGCTGAGGACCTGACCTGGTCCCCCTCCTGGAGCTGAGAGCTGACCAGACGGTAAACCACAGGGAGTCCCCTGGGTGGGGTGCAGGGACTGGACGAAGGCAGAGGCCCTGAGCCCTCCTCGGGTGAACCCACCCTGCAGACACCGCCGCAGGAGGCGCCCAGAGGCCCGAAATGAAAATCGCCTGTGAGGTTCTCTACTTCCCTGACTGTTAACCTTTCAAGCTAGCCGGGTGACCTTTAGCCAATAGATCAAAGGGAGCAGTTCACCCTGACGTGCGGTGGCCATGAAGGGGCACCTGAGAAGGTCAGTCCGCCGGCCCAGGGCTCCTCCCAGGTGGACGCTCGCTCAGGGGGCCCCACTGGCCACGTCCCATCCCGTGTCCCCGCCAGACTCTGACCCCAGCATTCAGGATGACAGGCACACAGCTGTCTCAGGGGCAACACCCTGCTGGCTGGGGTGGGGGCGTGGGCAGCCGCAGGCTGGCCCTGCTTCCCGGGCGGCACTGGGTCCCCCAGGCTGCGGCTCCTCCTTCCTGCCTCTTCCCTCCCAGACGGTCCTGTGACAGCTGATTCCTTTGACAATCCAGTTATTAGTTTGAAAAATCTCGTCAAGTTGCAGTACCAAACCAGGGCTAAAAATAGAAGGGCGCTGACAGCCGGCTGGGCTGGACGGCCAACTGCCAGGCCAGCCTGCTGGCTGCTGACAGCCCCTGGAAGGTGGGAATGGAAGGTGACACGGCGGGAGAACGCTCTTCTGGGGGCCCTCCAACGGCTCCGGGAGGCGCACTGTCCTTGCAATTAATTTTGCGTCTCTTTGCCCAAAAAAGGATGTCTAAAGAGAAAACCCCTCCAGGTACCGAAAACACAAACTTGACACGAGCGCCCTGACTGAGCTGCTTTGCACCTCACATGTCTGCACGTGCCGGGAGACGTCTGACCCGCACACGGAGAATACTTAAAATCCTGGCATGGCGATCAGAGCCGCTCTGTCCTGCAGAGGCCCCTCGGCTCTGCGGGCTGGGGGCTGGTTGCAGACGGCGCGCCCGGGGAGGGGCCGTCCTCACTGGGGGATGCCTGCCTGGGAAGCGTGCCCACTCACAGGAGGAGGCCCCCAGGCCCACGTTTATCTGCAAAGTGACAGAGACGCCCCTTCAAATGGGCGGGCTCAGGGCCTGGAGGTGGCGCCAGCTGCTCACCCCGAGAAATCAGGGGAGGGGGCCACAGAGGGGAGCGGGGCTGTGGTCCCGCAGCCAGGGCCCGGGGAGCTCGGGGGCACTGCCTGCACGGGGACTGGCAGCTCCCATGTCCCCGGGGCTGCTCTTCTGGGCTCTGGGGCAGGGACGCTGTCAGCCACGTGGCTCCCCCCATGTGGTCTGCTCCCCACGTTCAGTGGCTCCCCGGGGCGGGTCCTCCCTACTGAACCCTGCTTCCTGAGAACCCCTCGCCCCCACCTCGCCTGCAGCTCACCTCTGGCCACTCTGCCAAGCTCCTCGGCGAACCCTCCCTCTGCCTGGCCACTCAGGCTGTGTTCCCTGGGCCCTCTTCACCCCTACGGACCCTCTGGGGCAAGGCTTACCGTCACCGAGGTCTGCACCCCCCGCCTCTCCCTGAAGACCACCCGAGTGTCCCGTGGCTGCCTGCACCCTCCACACCAGTGTGTTCCCCTGCAGCCGTAACAACGAGCAAACGCCCGCAAACTACACCTGTCCCCCCGCTTCCCGGCTCCTGTGACAGCAGTGAGACCCCCGCGCCCAGGACCCACCTTCCCTCCCACATCCAGCCCTGCCCCGGCCCCCCGGCCCAGCCCATCGCCACCTTTTGGCAGGTGATCGTTTGGCCCCCGCCTTCCCACCCTGCCCCCTAACCTGCAGGGCAGCATCACAGCAACATCTAGAAAAGAAAACCATCCCCCAACCACCCTGCTCTCCACAAGCCAGCCGCTCCGCCCTCTCTCCAGGATGGGCCTGGGGCCCCAGGGCCCCGGCTGGAAGCGGATGATGGTGCCGGCCACGCGGTGCTGCAGGCGGGCGGCGCCCCCGAGACGTCTGCGCCCCTTCCCGTTAGGATCTCTGTCCACACAGCTGGGGCTCACCAGCACCAAACCCTCCAACCCCCTGAACCCCAAGGCCCAGGGTCTCAGCCACGGAAGTCGGGTCTGCCCAGGGCCCCTCACACCCGCACGCGTCCCCCTGCAGTGATGTCGAGCACCCGAAGGTGACAAGCCCAGAGTCCCCGAGAGCAGAGTGTGGGGGAGAGGGCTTGACAGGCAGAGGCCCCAGGAGGAGCTCCTGCTGGCGGGCACGATACCCTCACCCCGCAGCCCGCCTCCTGGGGGTCTCCTCGCCCCGCCCCGCCCCCCCCCCCAGAGACCCTCAGCAGCGCCGGGAAGGCGGGCGGGTGGGCTCTGGGCTCTGGGCGGGCTCTGGCCGCCCTGCCCCGCCCTCACTCTCCTGTCTACGCTGCAGACAAGGACCGCTTCACCACAGAAGAGGGCCCCCTACCCCCCAGACACAAAGAACCTCCTAGGGTGAACGCAGGCTCTGGAGATGAACTCCAGGGTCACCACGTCCCCTCACGGCTCACGCAAGACGCGTGGCCCCACTGACGGCCCTGGAGGCCCAGAGGCTCTGACTCAGGTAAGGAGACGGCGGCCCGGGCTCAGGAAGCTTGGGGTGGAGGCGAGGGGGAGCTTCAGGCTCTTTTTCTACAAGAGAAGCCAAAGGCAATGAGGTTCTGGAGCATCCTTACTGGGCACTTGGAAGGCCGGGGGCCTCCCATCTCTTCAAGTTACACGAAGCCCTGAGACGCTCCGTCCACGGGCACCCAGCCTCACCAGGAACAGGAGGGCCACGGGCAGGGGCCTCAGAAACCTCCAGAGGACTAACCCTGGCAGGAGGTTGGGAGGGGCCGTGGGGCAGAGCACGCTGGAAAGGAGGTGGACGTGTGCAGGGCAGCGAGCCGCGAGGCCCGCCCGTGTCTCCTGACGCCGAGGCACTCACCCTACAGTCTGTGCCAGGCCTGGGACCGACTCCTGGGCAGGGTCCGTGGGGCAGGGCCCTTCACACATGTGCAGAGTGCCCGTTGGAGGGGACCCTGCAGGCAGAGGCGGCCAGGAAGGAACCCTGCATCCAGGCCCTGATTCCAGCCCCTGCTTCTCACAGCGGGTGCTGCAGAAACACCCTTCCCAGGGGGCACCATCCGCTCAGCTATAGGACCAGGGCCCCGACCCAGAGATTTAAATGCAAGCTTATTCCTGGAAACCGTTCAAAACTAATGAAGCACTCTGCAGGCTGGCTTTTACCTCCAGATTCCAGTAACACCCAGGCTGTAAATCGCTGGCCGTTAGGACGCATCCCTTTTGTTTTCAAGAATGTTAAAGGGTCACTGCCAAGCACTCTGCACCCAAGATTTATGGACTTTTAGGGGCAAAAGTTTCTTTTCTGTCTTCATCAATTCAGAGAGGTGTTTAAAGAGGAGATTCTCCCCTACCCCCATCCCCACCTGCTCCGCCAAGGGCCTCGGTGGCAGAGGGGACCCTGCCGGGCTCAAGCTGGGATGGGATGGGGTGGGGAGGGGCAGAGGTGGCTCCCAGGCCCGGATCCACCGGCACGGGAGCCCTCCTGGGAGACGGAGGTGCAATTTCCAAGAGAAGAGCCCCGCCCCCTCAACTCCCCAGAGGCCAGGGCTTCAGTCTGGTGTTCTCCTCCCAGAGCCGCCTTCCGGGGAGGCCTGTGGTTCCTTATGACATCTCCACAGCGGCGGCAGCCTTGTGGCCTGTACCTGATTTCACCACGAGTCAATTCCTTGAGGGTAAAGGCTCAGATGGACTATGCCCAGCAGGAACCTGAAACTTCCTGGTGCTCGACTGAGAGCAGGGCGTTTATCCCAGTAAATGCTGAGCTGAGCGCAGGTGGGCAGATGGCTGGCTGGCTGGATAGGTGGATAGTGATGGATGGATGGATGGTGGATGGATGGATGGATGGATGGACAGATGGATGCATGGTAGGTGGGCAGGTGGATGGATGGATAGGTGGATAGATGGCTGACTGGCTGGATGGGTGGGTGGGTAGGTGGGCAGGTGGATGGATGGATGGATGGATGGATGGATGGATGGATAGACGGCTGGCTGGCTGGCTGGGTGGATAAGATGGGCGGGTGGACACGTGAGCAGACAGGAGGATAGACAGATTAAACCATAAACACACCATCCGGGATGGCCCTAAAAGTAGGCCATGGCCCTATCCTTCCCACTGGAAGCTGCAAGCCCCATGAGCAGCCAACCTCAGCCTGCATCTGTGGGGCCACAGCTGAGCCAGACCCGGCCAGTGCCCCAGCGCCTGGCAGAGGGCCTCACGGCACGAGGAGGCTCGTGTTCAGTCGGCACCGTTACGGATCAAACTGAGCAAACGACTGCAAACACATCCTGAGGCAGGTGACCGGTGACGCGATGAGGGCCCCGCGCCCGGGGGTGGGGGTCTCAACCCCAGGCCCTCCAGCTCAGCACCCACTCAGGGCTGCCACTTGGCTGCTCATCAGGAGAGGTGTGTTTTTCGGGTGGGGGGGTGTGTCGTGTTCCCCCAGGACCAACGCACCACCACCACACTGAGAAGCACGTGGCAAGTGGCCTGCCAGGCCCAGGCCCAGACCAGCAACACTGACATGTCCAGGAGCCCTGGGGCCCCCATGGCCATTGGCTGGACTGCAGGGGAGGGCAGGTCGGGCAGCGGCTGCTCCCCAGGGCCTGGCTGGCTCCCACGCCAGGGTTGCTTCCAGGTGAAGAGCCTGAAGCCCCATCCCCACCTCTGAGCCCCCCAGCCCTGAGCCCGCGACCGGGGAGACCCAGCTTAGAACAAGCGGAGCCAACCGGCCACCAGGGAAGCAGCAGCAATCCCACACACTCAGCACCTGAGCCAGCTGGTTATTTCCACTGATTCCTGAACATACGCGCTCAACTTCTGGTCAAGTTAGGTCCAGGCTCCCACGGAGGAGAAACCGCATCAAGTCGCTGGGCTTGGTTGAGGGCCTCGCTGCCCTCTGCCCGCCGTCTCCAACGTGACCGAGCCGTCCCCTGAGAGTGACTGTACTGCAGATGGAGTCGCAGATGGGTATTTAGGAGTGCGAATCTAATCAAGAGTGATCAGGGCCCGGGAGGTGACGCGCCGCCTGCCTCTGACAGGTTCCCAGGCTGGCGTGCCCGCCCCGGCAGGAATGAGGGTTACGACAACGGGGCTGTCTGGAGACAAAAAGCCGGGCACCGAGAGCCCAGCGCCTCCCCCGACACCTGAGCACCAGGGTACGCGTTGGTAAGCAGCACCGTAAGAGCCCACACCAGCATGACCCTGCTGGGAAGCCCCCTCCTCCGAAGGAGCTGAGGGTGGTGGAGGGGGCCTATGGACAGAGGCTGCCCATTGCCCTGAGACCCTGGGGCGGGTGGCTTCACCCCTGACACTGTGGGTCACTGGGACCCCATCTTGTGTACAAGACAGACAGAGACCCTGCCACGGCAGGGATGTAGGCGCTCGGGGCCTCAGTGCCTGAGCTACGGGGGTCCCGGGTGTATCACCCAGAAATGGTGTGTGTGAGCTGTGGGCACACATGGTACCCACGCCAGCGCCAAGCGTGTCCTCCAAGAGGCTCCACGCGCAACCCCCGCCCCAGACACTCGCCCGGCAGCTACGCAGGGGAGCGGCCTCTGGAGGCCTGAGCCCAGGGGTGCCCCAGCATGGACACAGCAGTGACACGCACGAGGTCAACTTCTGGCAAACATTCGGTGGGGCACTCACGCACCTTCCAGGCCAAGGGGCCCAGAGCCAGGCTGGACCACCGGGTGAGACGCCCACAGACTCCAGAGCCGGCTGCCTGTTGTCCTGGGCTCCCAGCAAACAGGCAGCTGGAAGGCACCCGGTGGGCCACTAACACGGAGGGGCCCCCCAAGGAGGGGGACGAGAAGAGGCGGCCCCTGGACCCCCACCCCTCAAGCCCAGGGGACGGCGCACCCAGGGGAGGGGCTTCAGACCCACAATACTTGCAGCCTCTCCGGGAAAACACACCTGTGTCACGCCCGGCGGCAGGCGCCGCTGCCCACAAGGCTGTGTGTCCTCCGTGAGAACCCGCAGAGCACACGGCCAGCACAGGGCAGGGGCAGGTCCACCCTCTGCTGCTTTCACAGGCTGCGACCCCGGGCAGCTCTGCCTCGCTAAGGGAGAGGGCTGGGGGTGACCCTGCCACACTCTGCTTCCCAGCTCCTCGACTACGATGGGGTTCACACGCAGTGTCTTGGGGCTCCCAGGGGATGAGGACGCCCCATCCCTCAGACCAAGACGCTGAGCCCCAGACAGGGCCAGGATCTGCTCCTGGCTATGAGGGTCGCTGGCGACTGGAGGCGCTCAGCAGGGAGGGGTCCCCGCTTTGAGCGCAGAGCGTGAGGCTGGGGGCACCCCAGCTCCCGCAGACGGAGCCCCAGGAAAGCCCGCCTGAGTGGAGGAGGAAAGACAGGGCCGTGGTAGGGCCCGCGGCTCCCTGGTAAGGGGCAGCAGGGGCCCTGCCTCTCTGCTGCAGGGGTCCGGTGTCCGCCAAGCCCCCGTGTCCCATCCGCTGGCCCCTCGGCCCCACTTGCCCGGCGGAGGATCGGACACACCAAACGAGGGGAGAGCAAATATCTTCTCTTTGCATGAGGAATTAAAAAGATCAATGCAACTGCTGTGAACTCTGTCTCAAAAAACAAACACCCCAAAATTGAATCGAGAAATCCTACCGTGTTTGCCCTGAAAATCCGCAAACTAATTAGGGTAACAAAATGAAAGTTCCGCACAGATCAAGGGCTTTTAGCATTGAAAGTGGACGGCAAGGCAGATTTCTTCTAATGCTTCCATCTCGTTTCATCTTCTCTCTATTATTTATGAGGCTCAAGGGGTGAGGTCTTGGCGAGCCCAGGACCCTGTGGCCAAACTTGTTACCTTCGTGCTGAACCTGCTGTCCGGGGCTGGGATGGGTGAGCCAGGCCTGCAGGGCTGGGGGAGGAGGGGTGAGCCAGGCCTGCAGGGGTTGGAGGGGTGAGCCAGGCCTGCAGGGCTGGGGGAAGAGGGTGAGCCAGGCCTGCAGGGCTGGGGGAGGAGGGATGAGCCAGGCCTGCAGGGCTGGGGGAAGAGGGGTGAGCCAGGCCTGCAGGGGGAGGAGGGGTGAGCCAGGCCTGCAGGGCGGGGGGAGGAGGGTGGTGGGAGCATGCCCTGTGTCGTCACCTCGCCTGGACCCTGGCAGCCCCCAGTCCAGGGCCCAGGGGTGCTGGACGGTGCCCACACCTTGCCCGTCTCTGAGCTCCTCTCGGGTCCTGGTCCCGAGGAGGGTGAGGGTAAGTGGCCTCTTGGAGTCACATGGGGCTGCGGCCAAGGGTCGAGCCCAGGGCTCCTGAGTCCCTGGCTCTCTGTGCCCAAGCCTCTGGGTGCCAGGCCCAGGGCTCCTGAGTCCCAGGCTCTCTGTGCCCAAGCCTCTGGGTGCCAGCAGGTGTGTGCACAGCCTCATCCCCCAAGGGTCTCCTGCCACAAACTGGAGCCTCCCAGGAAGGGCCCAGGGCAGGGCCTGGGCCACAGCAGGCCCAGACAGGGCAGTCGCAGCCGGGAGCCCCAGGAAGCTGGCATCCAAGCCCTGCGGTTCCTTCACTTCTCTGAGCCTCGTTTTCCAGCCTGGAAGGGGGGCCAGAGGCCCCCCAAGCCACTCGCTCCTCCTCCCCTGCCTGGGTCCTGTTGTGCCCACTCTGCTGGTGACCTGGGCAGCCCAAACCCACCCCCGCCCACCTCTCTGCCACCCGCTCTGCGGCCTGGGAGGCAGGCTGGCTGGAGCCTGCTCCCCTCCAGGCGGCATCCCCCGACCCAACACACAGCCCGGGGGCCCGGGGTGCGTGACGGTCACGTGGAAACCAGCACAGAGTTAGATGAGCAGAGGGGACCCAGAGCCGCCGCGAGGCAGAGGGGCTCCTTCCACAAAGGCGGCCGGAGGGGGTGACCATTAACCCCGGGCCGGCAGGAGGGCGGGTGGGATGCGCTCTCCAGGCCGTCAGCAGCGGTGTCGTTTCTTCCTGCCCCGGGTTTCCTGGGAGCACCGCGTGCCTCGCGGCCTCTGCAGCCCGCACAAGTGGCCGCTGAGGCCACGGGGTCCGCGCCTCCCTCCAAGTTCCGCCACCTGACAACCCTGCATCAGACCTGCCGCGGCCAGGAAGCCTTCCAAGCATCCGGGCCCGCCGGTGCGTCCACGCGGGCCCACCCAGGCCTGGGCGGGCTTGTCTCCACACAGATACGTTCGGGCATCCTGCGAGGCGGCAAGATGGAACGCGTGACGGCTGAGGGGCTGCGAGGGAGACGTTTTAATAAGGCCCGAGAGGTAATTACATTACTTCGGGGACTGAACAGATGAGCTTCTCCGAGTCTATCTGCCTTAGATATCAAACACCATTAATGAGATAATAAGGGCCTTTCAATTAATGATTTGAATGGTGGGTGTAATTTTTTCTTTAATGGCAAGACTAATTCACGGCAGAAATGAGCAGGGAGAGAGACCCTGGCAGAAGCCGCTGCTCTGGGCCACTCTCCACTCACCTGCAGGGCAGGCTGGTCCTGACGGAGGCTGGACTGCGAACCCGCAGGAACCAGTGGGCGGACCCGGGGATGCGGGCATCCAGCCCCGAGGAAAAGGGCATCCCTGCTGGGCTTGCAGCATCACCCTCCACCCGGAGAAAGGGAGGGAGGAGGGCGAGGAGGGGACAAGCAGGAGGGCGAGGGAGCACTCGTCAGTGATCCAGCGGGTTCCAGGCACACCCCTCCCAGGACCCCAGACTCCCTCCCCAGCAGATCCTGACTCCACCCCTGGGGGCGGCTGAGCTGGACACCAAAGCCCAGGGTGCGGCAGCCCCTTCTATCCGCCAGGCCGACTCTGGGGCCTGTCTCACACTCAGGCTCTGGGGCCTGGGGCCCCCAAGCTGCCCTCGGCAGAGGGGCTCACAACCTGCCTGGTCCCCGACTGGGCACTTTCAGAGATGCCGCGTGACGAACAATTACAACGCGGCCAAGCCTCACATTAAATATACCTTTCCATACGCAGACATGAAAGGATTTTTCAGATTTCACGTTGAGGTCATTTCACGGCCAGGAATTCATCTACCGCGGCTAAGAAGTCCTGGTGTGTGCCAGGGACTGCGGGGAAGTGACAAATTCCCACCCACGAGGATGCTCAAACTTCATCACCTTCATACGAAGGTGAAGCTGAACAGGTCATGAAGTGAGCAGGATGTTACGTTTTATAGACGTCACCTAAATGACTGTGCGGTCAGGCCGCAGGGGCACCGGCCCAGCGAGAGGGCAGGGGCATCATGCGGGATGCCGGCAGCAGGGTCCAGGCGCTGGACTTCCGGAGAAGCTGCCGCTTCTGATAAACCGTACGGGGACGACTCCATGACGAGTTCAGAGAGAACTGGGCGATGCAGCCACTCAGTCCAGGGAAAGCAGCCGTGTCCAGGGACGACGGAAGGGGACCTACTGAACCCATGAGAGGCTCCCGCCGCCCCAGGGAGCAGCGTGGCCGGGCTGCCATCCGCCCAGGACCCTGGGGACCCGGGGCCCAGGCAGAAGCACGGAGGCCCCGCTCCCCTTGCTGCTTGAGGGGTCGCTGTGCAAACCAATCAAGAAACAGCAATTTGGAAAGACAGGCAGACACACAGAACAATACTAACGACAACACCTGCAGATCCAAAGTGCTGCCCATCCCGTGGGAGGGGGCGGGGAGAGGGAGTGGCTTGTTTTCGGTAAAAAGGCTTTTCGAACTTTCTGGGTTTTAATACATACACGTAAATAAAGAGAGTTGGACTGTGAAGAAGGCTGAGCGCCGAAAAATTGATGCTTTTGAACTGTGGTGTTGGAGAAGACTCTTGAGAGTCCCTTGGACTGCAAGGAGATCCAACCAGTCCATTCTGAAGGAGATCAGCCCTGGGATTTCTTTGGAAGGAATGATGCTGAAGCTGAAACTCCAGTACTTTGGCCACCTCATGCGAAGAGTTGACTCATTGGAAAAGACTCTGATGCTGGGAGGGATTGGGGGCAGGAGGAGAAGGGGACGACAGAGGATGAGATGGCTGGATGGCATCACTGACTCGATGGATGTAAGTCTCAGTGAACTCCGGGAGTTGGTGATGCACAGGGAGGCCTGGCGTGCTGCAATTCATGGGGTCGCAAAGAGTCGGACACGACTGAGCGACTGAACTGAACTGATAAATAGATAGCTTTAACAATTTTTTTTTTTTATTTTGCAGAATGGGATTGGAGTGAGAATACACGGGGACAGTGCTGACCCCATAACACTCCCCCTTCCTGAAGACCCTCTACTGACCCTCATCCACAAGTTGATGGGAATGGCCGGCCCGGAAGGGAAACTGCTGGACGGACCAGCAAGAGTCCTTGGGGTCCTGGGACCTCCTTAACGTCCATGAGTCACTAAGAAGCCAGCACCGACTCATCTCAGCTCTCAGATCATGGGCGTGCAGGGGCTGGGGTCACTGGGACCTCTCAGAGCAGGGCCCCGCCCGCCCTGCAGAGCCTGAGGATCACCAGCAGGGCGTGCCTGTGCTCACCCTGGCAGAACTGCAGGAGAGAAAGGGGAGAGTCAGGCCCTGGGGAGTGCGTGTGGACCGCCCGCGCCGGCCGTCCACACAGGGAGGCGCACCTGCACACTCAGCTCGGGGCCGGGGGGCCTGGTGGCCAGCGGGCACACAGCCACACGCCGGCGGGCCAGGTGGAAGTTAGGGGCCTGGGAGCAGCCCCAAGGCCACCAGGCCTGGCCAGGTCCCGGGGCTCAGGTTCCAGCTGCTCATCTCCCAGAGGGGGCGGAGCCCACAGCAGAGCGGGCCGATTCAACAGGAGCACAGCTGTGTCTGCGGACGGTCCTGGACAGAATCGACTTTCCGCAGCCCACTGCTCACTCTTATCGCTGTTCTTCACGTGCCACCGGGGAGACCACCCCAGCGCACAGCCCCCCACGAAGGGGGGACACACGCCACCAGGGAGACGATCCCAGGGCACAGCCCCCCACGAGGGGGGGACACATGCCACCCGGGAGATGACCCCAGCGCACAGCCCCCCACGAGGGGGGGACACACACCTCCCGGGAGACGACCCCAACGCACAGCCCCCCATGAAGGGGAGACACACACCTCCCAGGAGACGACCCCAGCGCACAGCCCCCAACGAGGCAGGGGACACACACCTCCCGGGAGACGACCCCAGCGCACAGCCCTGACGAGGTGGGGACACACACCTCCTGGGTGACGACAGCCCCCTGGGAGGGTGGGGGCAGGAGCCCAGGGGCAGGGGAGGGACAGCTGAGGCGACAAGGCCCCCGCCCCCCTGGGGGGCTGCCCTCGGGAAGACAGCACCAGGAGGTGGGGTGGCAGGGTGGGCAGGCAGGCCTCCAGGAGGACCACTCAGGTCAGCGGTCCAGGCCTCCCTCCACATGGAGCAGGGGCTGGCAGCGGCGAGAGTGTCCTGTCCCAAAGGGAGCGCCCTCAGGCACCTTCCACATCCAGGCACGCAGATCACAGCCAGGCACACGGCCGGCCGGAGCGTGGACGGTCACCCTCTCTGAGGCCCAGCCCCTCCTCTGGTGCCGAGACAGTGCTGTCGCGGCCACTCGAGTTACTTCAACAGCCCACAGGGAGGACGTGGCCTCCGTCAAACATGCTCGGTGCCACCGCCCCTGACAGCGACAGAGCTGCTCGGCCACGGCAGGAAGCCAGACGCTGAGGCCGTGGCCACGACGGTGCTCAGGGACCCAGGCCAGCTCCACGCGCAGCCACTGGGTCACTTCCTTCCTCCCGGGCAGGGTTCACAGCACTACGGAGAGCCTGCTGCTCTTCCAGGGGACAGACCCAACCTCAGCCTCTATGCCTGCGTCACCCTGGACCCAGCTGGCTCACTGGCAAGACCCCCTGCCCGCCAGCACCAGGCACGTCTCTTGGCACCGGATGCTGAAGCTGGCGGAGCTCCGATTCTGTGTGCCCAACACGGCCGCTGCCCTGCAGGCGTCCAGCTCCAGCCTGGAGGACAGGCCGGGCCCACCAGCCTTCCACAGGGCTTGGCCCAGCATGCCTGCAGCTCCCCAGCGTCCTTCCCCTGTGGACGGACGGCTGGCCCAGGTCAGGCTCCCCTCCGCCGGGGGCAGAGCGGCCTCGGGGACAGGACTCCCTGCTGGAACCTCAGGGCAGCCACGGGCCAGGACACAACAGTGCAGAACTGACCGCTCCTGCCTTCCGCCGCCTGCCTGCCCGCCCACCCGTGGGACGTGAGTGCACAGCTGTCACCCTGCCACGCGCCCAGCACCGAGCAAGTCTTCACTCCTGAGCTCCACCGTCTCACCCGGGGCAGCTCGCAGCAGGGGTTAGGCATCCCTGGACCTCCCGGTCAAGACAGTGCCAGCAGCTGGCCCACCCACGGCCATGCACCCCCAAACCCTGAACACGCGTGACCCAAGGGAGCACAGGACAGCATGATGTGCTTAAAGATCGCTCGTCAACTGACCCAATTTTGTCTTTAAAATGCCTTGAAACAATAGAGAGAGAGACAGTCGATCTTCACGCTGGCATTTCCTGACATTTGGCACGTCGAGTGAACACAGGCCGGAACACAGAACCCCGGAGCGTTAACCCCTGGAAGGCCACTCAGCGGCAGAGAAGCAGTGCTGTCCACCCTGCCCCGTGGCCGCTCCAACCACCCAGGAGAAGGGACCAGGCCGGGAGCTGATTAGTGCATCAGGGGCCCGAGGGCACCGAGGCCAAGACGAAGGTGGACTTGTCCGGGAGGGGCTGGAGCCCCGAATGCAGGCGGGACAGAAGCAGTGAGCTGAGACGCAGCACGTGGACATCCCGCCACACGGCAGGCGCCTCCGTTTCCACCAGGAGGCAGGACGCGCTGGACGACAGGGCCCTGGGGGACAGAGGGCGGGAATCCTTCCGGAACCTTCCCGTTGAGTCCGCCCCCTGGCTTCAGGGCAGAGGGAAGGGCTTCGGGGGGCGGGGGGCAAAGGCGGGTGGGGCACCCCGTCATTCCTTCTCAGGCTCATCTGATCAGCACCCACCCTGACCCGCACACTCAGCCCCACCCTCACCAACGCACTCCCCTTTCGGAGTAGGCGGGTACCCGACCCGTGAATCCTCGGTTTCCTCCCATCTCCGGCGCAGGCCCTGTCCACCCCGGCCTGCCTGCCCCCATGGGGGTAAGGAGTCCTGAGACAGAAGCACAGGGAGGGCCCGGGGCAGGGGGCAGTGGGGACATCAGAGCAGACAGATGACCCCCACGGGTGCCGCCCTTGCCCGTCCCCACTCAGGCCCCGCTGAGCAGCAGTCACGGGGTGACAAGAGCCTGGGCAAGCAGAAGTCCCACCGCCGGGCCCTCCCACAGCCAGGACGTGGGGCGCGGGGACGCAGCGGCCACCACGCACTCACTGAGCCCCCGCGGGCCGACTGGGGTTTGCAGATGGGGCCCTGCCCTCGTTCACAGCCTCCCGTAGCTATAGTCACCACAAATGCACGGGAAGCCGTTTCTCCCCACGAGGCGGGTCACTCATCAACAGACACGCAGCCACTGATGACCTCACCCGAAACGTTTACAGACCTCGGAGCTCCCAAGGGCCCCACGGAGAAGGTCCATGATTTCCACGGAAGCCCCGCGCTCTGTCCACCAAACGTTAATTGCTCTCCCGACTGAAGAAAAATGAGACCAGGATGCTGACGTTTTGTGCGCTTAAGGGACGTGCCCTCCTGTACGTCGAGAACCACGATGCCAGCTCCCATGTGGGGGAGCTTCCAAGGTCACAGAGCATCTCTGCTCCCACGCTGTGGGTCACACACCCCACAGACGGCCGGGCAGCAGGGACCACCCGCCTGGGTGCTTCGCCCCCGTGACCCGCCAACAGCAGGGCTAGGGCCACTCAGCCCTGCACAAGGGCTGCAGTCAGATCTCCAGCCCCGACCCCACGTCCTGGAGTGCCAAACGAAGCAGCCTGGGCTTCTGGATAACACAGAACGATCTTCTGGGGATGCTCGCTGTCAGCTGCTTTATAAGCTGCACTTACGACCCAGCTGAGGAGCCAGGCAGCACCACCTCCGCATCCCCGTGGGAGAGGAGGCGCATGCAGGGGCACACAACTGCTCAGGGCCTGAACCCTGACTTCCAAAGGCGACTTCAGCCACGCGTGCTTGAGCGGGGGATGGTGGGGACCTAGGCCACCCACCCTCCCTGGGCCCCGAGTCCTACTCTGAAACACCCCACTGGGGCTGGGGCGAGGTCAGTGTGCCAGGCGCACCTCCAGGGGACAAGACTGCACATGGGGAGGCTCCTCCCCCAAAAGACCCTACAGAATCTGGTCAGAAAAAGGCAGGGGGAGGGGAGAATCAGGCCCTCGGCACAGGCTCGGGCCTCCCTGGCTCTAGCGGGTGGGAGGCAGGATACGGGTGCAGGGAGGAGGTGGTTCTGGACACCCTATGTGCGCAGCCTGTGGGCAGTGTGCAGACAGAGATGGGACGCGGTCCCCTGCTCGACAGATGCACAGCGAGCTCCCAGAGCTCAGGGCAGGGGTGACCGTCCACTCTGCAAGGGACCTCCCTCCAGCCAGGGCACCCAGCAACCCTCATGGACGTTCGTGGAACTGGACACAACCAGACCGCTGGCCTGGGCCAACTTCACTGAGCTTCTGGGAACTGGATGCGGGAGCCACGCCCATGCCCCGCTCTGCAGCGCCTGCACAGTTGGGCCTTCCTCCTTAAGACACCCACCCCGGGAAATGACTAGTCCCCAGAGACAATGCGGCAGCAACCACAGATCTGCGCAGAGGGAGGCTCTTGGAGCCTTTTCCGGGGATTTCTGCTGCTGGACACCCGGGCTGCCTCCCGTGGATGCAGAATCATTTTCCTGAAATGTCACAACTCCACACACGATTGCCCTGTGCCCACCAGGGCCCCAAAGGTGCTTTATTTAATTTGTTTTCTCTTCTCCTTGCCTTTCCCACTTAGTTCAATTCCCCACATCACACTGAGCGTTCACAGCCTGGCCCCCATCCATCCCCACGACAGCCAGGCCTGAGTCTGATGCGAGATCAGGGGAGAGCGACTCTCGACACTCAGAGTTGTGGCCACGCCGGCTGCCAGGCTGAGCCGGTCCCCTGGCCCCGGTGAACATCGAGGTTAGTGAGCAGGGCTCTGAGAGGCTGCAAAAAGTCCCCACCAGCTGCCCTAGTGGTGCCCTCCAGTCCTAACAGGCCAGGAGGGGTGGATGCTGTCCTACCGGGCACCTCCTCCCACGCAGCTCAGGGGCCCTCGCATCCAGGGCAGCTCCTGGTGGCCTCGGGCCCTGGCAGCACCGCCTCCGTTTGGGGAGCAGGTGGCAGAAACGGCGGGCAGAGGGGCAAGGCCCCTGTGTGAGGTCACTCTGTGGTTTCAGGCCCCTGTCCCCAGCCGGAACTCAGCCATCTCTCGGGCCGGAGAGGCTCAGTGGCCGCCCAGCACTGGGGTCTCGAGCTGTCCCCGGGACGGGCCTTGAGCTCAGGCACTCTCGAGCACTCTCACGGCCCCCGGCTCTTTCCTGCCCGCCTCCCTCCACCAGGCGGGCCCCCAGGGGACCAGGGAGGGAGCAACATTTGCCTGGGGCCTCTGGGAACTGTTCCCCAGCCAGAGGCCCCAGCGAAACAGAGGCAAGAACCCTGTGACGGCGTCAGCCGGGGACCCGGGCCCCTGCGTCATCTGTCCACGAGGTGAGCGCTGGTGGGGCGCGGGGTTGGATGCTGGCCGCCGCCGCCAGGGAAGCCAGGCCTTCTCCCTTTATGTGAATGGTCCGGCTGGCCGGCAGGCTCTCCCGTGCCTGCGTGGACGGTGGCCCCTGAGGAGCCCGGACCCACCGCCTGCATCCACTCCCCGCACTCGGTCACCCGGCCCAGCGCCTGCCTCTCCCTGCACCTCCACGTGCCCAAGCAGAGCAGGGAAAAATGACCTTGTTCTCCCGCTGCCCACGTGGAGGCAGGGCAGGCTGGGCCCCGGGTTCTGTGGGCCGGGCAGAGGACCTCCCTGCCCGGTGTCTCCTGGTGGCCAGGATGGAAGGCCTGGGCAGTCAGGGGGGCTGGCCGGGTCCTCCCCACAGCCCCCGGCGGGACGAGCAAGGCCCGCAGGGTGTCGGACAAGCAGGGGGCTAAGGAACCAAGGCCGGCCGGCCGCCCGCTGTCACCACACTGCCACCCAGGAGGCAGGGCCTCCTTCCCTCCCTCAGCGGGAAGAGCAGCTCGAGGAGGTTAAGGGGCCGGGGGTGCAAAGCCTGACCATGGCCTCCTCACCGCACCCGCGATGGCCCGGGCCTCCCGGGGGTCAACGCCACACACATTACACAGGCACATGTGGGGCGAGGACGGGCAGGCACTCAGCCCGCCTGGAGCCCCCGGGTCGAGCAAGCACAGAGCCTCTGAGGAACGGGGACTGAGCGGCTGCGGGAACGTGGGTCAGAGAGGCTAAGACACCAGCCCAGGGTCGCACAGCACCCGGGTGCCCGGCAGCCAGGCTGTCGGATGGTGTGCCTGCCCCTTCCCTAACGCCCCACTCCCACAGCCATCGTGAGGCTCCCAGGGGCCCCCAGGCCACTGTGACGGGTACGCACACCAGCGGCCCAGGTGTCAGCAAGTTTAGCAAGCTGGTGTCGACAGAGCCCAGGCCCCCCGTGACCTACGCCCCCCGCCGCGGGGTCTCAGCCTGCAGGTCAGCGCTGACCATGGGTGGCGTGTCTCAAAGCTCCTCCGCAAACAACCCCGAGAACTAAAGCTAACTCCCCTCTCTCCCCAGGCAGGGGATCACACCTGGGGCCTTCCTGAAAAGACATTTACTTACTTGAAAATCTCTTTCTTCAAGTATTTCTTTCCTCCATCTCACGAGAAAAGCAGCGCACACGTACAGGTGGAAATTGGCGAAGCCCTCAGGTTCCGACTGCAAGACAGAACAGAGGAGAAGGTCAGGGCGCAGCCCCCACGGGCCGGCCGGGAACACGGAGCCGGCCAGCCGGCGCGCCAGCACGCAAGGCCTTCGCTCCTGACTCTCGTCTCATTAAAACAAAGACGGTTTTCTCTGATCTGGCGGCCAGCCACAGCGGACGTGCAGGGCAAGCAGGCCCCGTGGCTTTCCTGCACGGATGATGGGCAGCGATGACAGAAGGCCAGTCTCAGGGGCCCCCACTCCACACAGCCCCGTGCGAGGGGGGCCCCCGCTTTCCCCACAGAGGCTGATTTCTTGGCCCCGGCCGGGAGGCAGGCAGCAGAGCGGCACCCGCCCGGCACTGCCTGGGCACGACGGTGACCGCCAAGTGTGGACGGCAGGAACGCTGCAAGCCCCTCCTCGGCCGCTGCCTCAGTTCAGACAAACGCCACCAAGGTTCGCAGCCAGGGTGCCCAGGGTGCCCCTTGCATTGTGGTGCCATGTCGGTGTGACAGCTGCACGATGCTGCTAACAGTTTACTAAGTAAAAAAAAATAAAATCCACATTGCATAAGATGGTGACACCCTCTGGAAAAAAAATACTAGGTGAGGAAGAAGGATGGGAAACACCAGGGGCACTCAGGGAGGGGCTGGTGTGTTAAATACAGCGCTCAGTCGCCTAACGTGACATTCAAACAGAGACCCAAAGAGGGCCATCCGTGCAGACATCGGGGTTGGGGGGCAAGGCAAAGGCCCTGAGGCTTGAGGCTGCCTGGCAGGTTCCAGACACAGCAAGGAGGTCAGGGCGGCTGTCCTGGGCCTCACTCCCCAAGGTCCTGGGCCACACTCCCCGGTAGGAAACCACGCTCCTCTTTCCGGCTGCTTCTGAGATGAGCCACATTCCCCAGTAGGAAGCCAAGCTCCTCTTTCCGGCTGCTTCTGTGATACCCTGCTTGTCTTGGATGCTGCGCATTTTCCTTGTAATATTTATTCTGCTAGAGCTACTCTGAGCGTGGGAGCTTCCATCAGTTTTGGAAAACTGTCACCCATGCGGCCAGGCAGACATCCACCGCATCCCCCTCCAGCTCTCTGTGTTTTCTCAGAACCTAGGTGCGGTGGCGGTGAGGCCTTTTCCGTGTTCTCCACTTCACTCAACCTCTCTGCTCATAAGTGCCACCTCTCATCTCTCCAGGAGACGCACTTTCTTCCACTCTGTCTTCCAGTTCACTGGTCGTCTCTTCAGCTGGATCACAACTCCTGTCCGACTCATCTGTCACATTTGAAACTTGCGTGGCTTCTCAGGCCGGCTTTGTAAATTGTGAGTTTCCCTCTCCTCCTCCTTTCGCGCTCACTGTGTTCCTTTTTCATCACTTTGAACACGTTGAACTTGTTTTCCAGCACATCACAGGTAACTCTGAACTCTGCGGTCTCTGTGGCTCTCTTTCTGCAGCCCGTTCTCTCTGCTGAGTCTCACTCTTGGTAGCCTGCCTCCTCGGACATTAGGGATTCCCCCTCTCAGAGCTTGTGTGTGATGAAATAAATTTACTGTTAAGGCAGGACAAAAAGTGTCTGACACAAATCCCTCTCTGCCTAGGTCACTGCTCCTCGCTGGCGTGCACTGTGCCCCGACACGTGAAGCAGACCCCAGGAGACACGGACCGCCTGCTCCCCGCCAAGAGCAACTCTCTCCCGGCACCAAAAAGGTGAGACAGCAAGCCTTAACCCTGTGAGGCTCAGGATGACCTACTGCTTGCCTCGTACATGCAGATCTGGAGCAGGCAAACTGTCCATCTGTCATCTGATGTGGAACTCCTTCTCTCAAATATCTACTAATACATACCTGTGCTTCAGCTTCTAATGGGAGGAACAGTCCTCAGAGCTTTCTGAAAGACTGTCTCCCAGGTTATTATCTTCAGGTTGGCCCGAATAAAAGGCATGCTAAGTTGCTTCAGTCATGTCTGACTTTGTGACCCCATGGACTGTAGCCCACCAGGCTCCTCTGTCCGTGGCAAGAATACTGGAGTGGGTTACCATTTCCTCCTCCAGGGGATCTTCCTGACCCAGGGATCAAACCCTCATCTCTTGTGTCTCCTGCACTGGCAGGTGGGTTCTTTACCACGAGCACCACCTGGGAAGACCCTTTTTTCTTAGATTGACTATTCACTCGTTTTTTTTGTCGACATGTTCTTTGGAACTTCTATCTGTTGGAAGTCTTTGAGATGTGTATCGAAAATGTTTTTCTTTAGGGGGAAAAAAAAATTCGTATTTACTTATGCCAGAAGCCAAAGGCCCTCGCTATTATCCCAAGACTGGCTTCAACTAAACCTTCAGCCTGAAATACTGTAGATGAGTGAGCGAAATGAACTGGGACTGCAAATCCGCGTGAGTGCAGGGCTGCGCTCGGAGGTCCTGACGGGAGGTGCTTTCCTTCCTTCTTCCCTAACGGGCATGGCCGCGGCTGACAAAGGCGAGCGGCAGCAGCTGCTCAGCCCCTGGACGGGTTCCAGATGAGTCTCCTGCCGGGGGCTCCCGCCACCGGGCGAAGGCCTGGGAATGACCTGGCAGGTGCCAGCCCCTCACTCGGCGTTCAGGAGGGTGGGCTGCAGAGTCTGTGTCCCATAACATGGGTCCGCGACCCCGGGCTGTGGGTCTGTGCCTTCAGTCAGCAGCAGCTCTAGGTTCCCGTGTGCAATGAACGCCATGTGCTCGAAGCACCCCAGAGCCATCCATCTGGTCCGTGGAAAAATCATCTTCCACGAAGTCAGTCCCCGGTGCCAACACGGTGTGGAACTGCCGCCACGACGTTCCAGAGCTGACGAGCAGAGCGCGGCGTGAGCCACGCGTTCACGGGAACACGGCATTCGGGGAAAACGGAGGTTTACAGCTTCACTTAAGTGGATTGTTTGTCTTCAATGACTTGGTAAATTACACTAAAATAGCAATTTAATAAATAAAAATTTCATATCCTAATGGAAAGTGGGCTTCTGCTTTAATGAAGCTTAACCTGGACAATAAATATCCCCATCGGCTGCCCGGAGTGGGAGAGACGAGGAGGCAGCACGTCACACAGCCCACGGCCGGGCCCCTAGGAACAGGGGGTCTCCATCATCTTCGGGATCCAGCACCTACGATAGGGGCCTTCCCGACTGGTGTGAAATCAGCCAAGTGGACCAGCCGTTTAACAACAAGCCCGGGGGATGCAGGAGCACGCGGCACTCTCCAGGGACCAAGGACATGCCCCCGGGAA
The DNA here is from genome assembly GCF_027580195.1 of Bos mutus. Taxonomy (NCBI): domain Eukaryota; kingdom Metazoa; phylum Chordata; class Mammalia; order Artiodactyla; family Bovidae; genus Bos; species Bos mutus. The sequence goes on from NC_091621.1 coordinate 103,042,572, forward strand.
GCCCCCAGGGCAGGGCTCTCGATGACCACAGTGGGCACCCCCGGCACTCACACCAGGAGCCACAGCATGGGGGCCATTTCAGAGCCGGCTCTGGGGAGGGTCTGCCCCGGTCCAGGCCTTCCAGCCGCCATGCACTGGGCCAGGCTGCAAACCCTCCTCTCCCACCTCCCCAGGCTCCAGATGACTTGGGAGGAGAAGGAAGCCAGGGAGCTGGCAAGGCTGCTCGGCAGGAGATGGGACCCACAAGCAGGCCTTGTGCGTGGGAGCTTATGCTGGGATAGGAGGGGCAAAGACGCCAGCTTCTCATTTCCTCCTGCAGCCCCGGTGAGAGGCGGATGGGGTGGTGGGAGCGCCCTGCCACAGTCTCAGCCCCCCATTCCTGTGATCCCGCCACTGCTCGGCTGGAAACCTCCCCCCGTCGGAGATCCGGAGGAAACGGCCCCTCACGGCATCCAGGGCCCCATCCCACCGGGCCAGCCTCCGCCCCAGGTGACCCCCCTGCCGGCCCGTCCCTGCGCTTGCCACGTGCACCCACAGCCACAGCCCTGGGCCCAGAGCCAGCACTCAGGAAAAACTCCTGCGAGCCCAGGTGGCTTCAGAAACCAGGTGAGCCTGGTCTGGACAGTCCTGTCCAAGCCTGGGCTCTGCTCCTGGGCCCAACTCAACTGGCCCACAGGCGGGGGAGCGGGCCGAGGCGTGGAGGAGGGGAAGGACGTCCGCTGGACAAGGGCAGGGCTCGCCGGTCCACAGGAAGTGCCCCCGACCACACGCCGTTCCTCCCTGCACTGGAGGCCACGCTCCAGCCTCCTCGGGCCGCCACGCTCCAGCCTCCTCAGGCCGCCAGGTGGTCTGCAGAGCAAACACTCTAACCCTTTAAGAAGCGGGTCAGGGATATTTTCCTCAAGATGCTGATGGTTCTGGCTAATACGACAAGAGAACATTCTGGCAAATCACATTTCAGATCATTTCAGTGTCACCCTGTCTTACTCGCTAATTAAGAAAACGGAGCTGCGCTGATAAGATACCCTAGGACCAGACGGGATCGCACCGCCAGGGGCTCCCGTGAGCGCCATGAAATTCCTGCTTGGTTTCCGCACTTTACCCTGCAAGGCTCACGTGTAGAGAAAGTGGCCGGGCTTCTGCTGCTCAGCACCGGGGTGGCAGGGGCTCAGACCACACGCTGCTGGTGACGTCGGCACGACGGAACAGCCACAAGGGGGGCCAGGGCTGCGGCTGGACGGGCAGTGCACTGTCCATCACCTCTCTGAAAAACAAGCCTGGAAGCAGAGTCTCCTACCAAATGTTCACCCTCGTAATTCTGAGGCCGGGAAATTCTGGAGGCCAAGGAGAAACACTGCTCCTATAACAAACACCACATTTAAAAACCATAAACCTCTCTAGCTGAGGAAAAGACAATTCACAGAAGGTCCCAGAGACTTGGAAATGACCACTCAGAGCCCCATTCCCATTCTAATCGGATCAGACATCCAAAATCTAATGCTAATGTGGACATCTGTCTTTGGCAGACAAGGGTGGGCAGACCAGCTGGGGAAGAAAGGATTATTTGATAAATGATACTGAAATAGCTGGCTATCCATAAGGAGAGAGTAAAATTAGATCCCTACCTCATGCCATAAGCCCCAATTCAAAGTGGATTACAAAGCAGCCTGCAAAGGCAAAACCTTAAGAGCATAAGCATCAATTAAAAAAGAAAAAAACCCAGTAAATTTGACAACACAAAAATTTTAAACTTTCGTGTGACAAAGGCACTAGAATTACAGTAAAGGTACAAGTCACAGACGAGCAAACCCCATCTGCAGAGCGCGTATGACTGACAAAGGACAGGAGCCACAGCATGTGTCTTTTTATAAAATCCCCCTGTGAGACAGAAGAAGACAGGCTACCTGGTAAGAAAAGGGGCCAAGGATGTGAACACCTTTGCGTGGTCAGTGAAAACAGGACAAGCTGCTCACACTCACAGGTAAGCAGGGATGTAGAGAGCAAGGTGGGCAGAAGGAAGAAGTCAGCTCCTGTTTTTCAAACGGACAAAGCCTAGAAACTGTGGAGACTGCAGAGTTCAGGGGAGGACGTGGGCTGAAAGGAATTCTGCACGTGCTGGGGGCAGGGGCGCGCCTCACTGGAGAGCATGCAATGTCGAGATGGTCACCTCCTGTAACCCAGAAAAGCCCCGTCTTACACCGGGCACACCCTGAGCCAGAGGGTGAGAAGACTGAGTGCTGCTGGCAACTGCAAAAGACTCAGAGACAGCTCAGATGTCTTTCAACAGGAGAATGGATAAGTTATAACACATTCATGCAGTGAAACCATAAAAGGTGAAAATAAATGAAATACAATGACATCCACCAAGATGAGTAAGTATTAAAAAATAAAGCTGAACACAAGAAGCAAGTCGCAAAAGAATACGTGTGATGCCATTTATAAAACATTTCAGAATATTCATTAAGAGCATACAAATTGTTTATGGATGTATATGTATGTGGAGAAAATGAAAATTAAAAAAAGCACATGTAGAAATTTTATAAAAACCAATTTCAAGGTAGTGGTTATCTCTGGAAAATAAGGAAGAAAGCCTGAATGGCATATGTGAAATTAAATTTTTAAATAAGTAATAAACAATAGGAAACAAAAATGATAAACGGTCAGAGTTGACACACCTGGGTAGTGAGTACACAGGCGTGAGCTGCATCATAAGCTGTGCTTCTCTCTACACTGAAGACTTGTAAAATACACACATAACTAATAAGGACCTACCGTGGGCTTCCCCGGCGGTTTGGAGGTAAAGAATCCACCTGCAGTGCAGGAGATGCGCATCTGATCCCTGGGTCGGGAAGATCCCCTGGAGGAGGAAATGGCAGCCCACTCCAGTATTCTTGCCTGGAGAATCCCATGGACAGAGGAGCCTGGCGGGCTACAGTCCATGGGGACGCAAGAGTCGGACACGACTTAGCAACTGAACAGCAACAAGGCCTCCTGTACAGCACAGGGAGCTCTGTTCAGTGCTTTGCAACGATCCATATGGGAAAGAAGCTAACAGAGGGGCCGTATGCGCAGGGATAACTGTCTCGCTTCGCTGCACAGCGGAAACCAACGCCACGTTGTAAACCTCCTGGACTCCAGTGAAGAGTTTAAAGAGACTTCTGATGATCAAAACAGAAGGAAAACACTGGCGACCAACTGGCAACGGCCCCTCGCAGGGTCCCTGGGGAGGGACCACTGACCCCTGGGGCTCCGGCCCCACTCGGGGCGTCATATGGCCGCAGGGTCCCTGCTGTCACTGACTCTGCCCGGAGGCCCTCACCCTTGGATTCTGACCTCCATCAGCCGGGGCAGGGCTGCAGGCCTGTTTTCACTCCCGGGGAGAAGCCTTGACTTTTGAGACAAGCTCAGAGGAGATGAAGAAGGAAATGGCACCCCACTCCAGTGTTCTTGCCTGGAGAATCCCAGGGACGGGGGAGCCTGGTGGGCTGCCGTCTATGGGGTCGCACAGAGTCGGACACAACTGACGTGACTTAGCAGCAGCAGCAGCAGAGGAGGAGAACGTAATGCGTTCCAACTGACCCTGGGTCTCTCGGCCCTTCCCCTCTCCCCTAGCCACTGGCTGGAGGCGGAGGATGGACCTGGATGCCTCCTAACGTTGTGAGTTTTCTTCAAACTGCGTGTCAGGCTCTGCAGTGGATCGAGGTTTGCTTATAAAATGATAGAATGGAAGTTCAAAACGACTACACGATTAGCTAAATGCAAATGAGCTGCGCACGACACACTTTTTGAAAAGCAGGCAATCAGGCAAAGAAACAGTTTTCCTTCCATTTTTTATAATAGAGAAACGGTGATAAAAGGAACAATTTTTCACCTTTAATTGCATCATTAAACTTTCCTTATAATTTTTGGCCCTGAAATAAAACCGAGTGGCCTTCTGGCACGAGAGATTTTCCCGAGCGTGTGTATTTACGTAGATGGATTTCTGAGGCCATTCAAATGACGGGAATCGTTCCCGGTTCTCTGTGCGGATTCAAGAGCACCAACTTCAGCTGTGCAAGCAAAACCTCCGCGATGACTTCCTTTGAAATATTCATCACTAGGCCAGTGCATTACACAATTACCTACCATGGATGCAGAGCACGGCCATCTTAAAATTCACACCGACACCCGCGTGTTTGGGGCCTGGTTCCGTAATGGAACTGTAAATCACGTTTCATTATGCAGCCGGATCCTGAGGCATAAATGAGCTGGTGCCCATCCAGCCGGCCTCACAGTGACTGATCTATTATCTCTATGCCAATCTCTATTAGCTCTCGCCAGATACTTATTGGCATGTGTCTGTCCACGTCTCAGGGCATTCCCAATGGCTGGGTGACAAAGGTCATGGCCCATCAGATTCATGCCGGGAGTCACTGGCTGGATGCTCCTCCAACAGGGAGGGCTGGTCTGGGAAAGGGAAGGTGACCCTCCTGCGGCTGCTCTGACATTATCAATAATTCCCAACTCTGAGGAACATTTTAAAGCTGGAAAAAAAGCATCAAATAACAAAGAATATGAAAAATTCTTTAAAAGTTCCTAATGAATTTAAAAAATTCCACTCCTTGGGTGATGCTGTATCAGGGTTCTCCGGAGAAACAGGACCACAGGAAGTGTGTGTGTGTTGGGATAACATAGCACACGCGAGCACACACACACACAGACACACACACACAGATACACACAGACACACACACACAGACACACACAGATACACACAGACACACACAGACACACACACACACACACACACACACACACACAGAGACACACACACACAGACACACACACACACACACACACACACACACACACACACACACACAGACACACACACACACACACACACAGATTGACTGTAGAGGCCTGGGAAGACCAAAATCTGCTGGGGAAGTCTAGCAGGCTGGAGACCCAGGGGAGACCTGATGCTATTCAACTGCAAAGGCCTTCCCTTCAGAGGCAAAACGGCTTCGTGCTTCAGGAAGGTTGGCCTTTGTTTCATTCAGGCCTCCCACTGATTGGATGAGGCCCACCCACGCTCTGGAGGGCAGTCCGCTTTATGCAGAGTCCGCTGACTTAAAGGTTATGCTCATCCAAGTTATACAGAAACATCCAGAATACTGTTTGACCAAACATCTGGGTATCATGGCCCAGCCTGGCTGACACTCAAAATTAACCATCACCCAGCTCATGACCCATCCGCAGTCGGAAAGGTGTTCTCTAGTGCTACGTCCTCGGTCCTCCGAAACGACAGACAAGTGGCTTACATACTCAGTTAGTCAAAAGAAAAGTCAACGGTCCCTAAGGAGTTACAAGCTTCTATGGCTCAGAGTCACAAGGGAGGATTTGATCCTTAAATGCAGACAAGGCACACCAGTGAAAACCAGTTGAGAGCCAAACAGTGGCCCTGCTTTAAATACGTTGGCACAGCCCCCAGCACAGGCACTGGAGCAGACCGCATGACACTCTGCCCCCTGGGGCACGGACCACCCGGCACCTCCCGGAGACGTTGGGGGAGGGGGAACCACACGTTCATGCATCACGAGTGCCGTGCTGCCTGCTGCAAACGTGTCTCCTTTATGGATGAAATCAAAGACATTGTTTGAATGCTGCTGCCAAAACCCCATGGATTGCACAAGCTCTGCAGGACTGCAAGGCTACAGCCAGCACCACACAGTCAGTGACCTCGGCTGCCCGAGCGAGGGGCCCCCCACCCCCAAACGTAAACACCACACCCCTGACGGCCTGGCGCCTTCGTGAGACCGAGGATCACTGCAGGTCTGCGGGCACCACCTTACAGGCCTTTCTGCTACGCTGTCCAGCCTGAGGGTCTGTGCCGTGGTTTAACATCTGTCAAGGACATTCTTGGCAAATTAAAAGGGAAAAAGATCCTGCTGTGGGTCCTGATTACTTTTTCTGTGAAGCAAGAAATGACATGACACCAGCCAACAACTCAAAGATTCAGTTCTCTCTGTAGACGGAACCGAGCCAGGAGAGCAGAAAGGTCAGAAAGAGAGGGAGTGAGCTGCAGCTTCTGGTGAACGAGCCAGGCTCCTATCACAGCCCTGCGAGTACGTGTAGCACTGCCGGTTGCTGGACCAGCAGGCCGGCACGCCTGGCCATCCACAGGCATGGCCGGGAGAGCGTGGGCGGCACACCCTGCCTGTCTGGCGAGCGTGCTCAGAACCGGTCCCTACACCCCACCACAGCCCAGCCCTGCCTCCCCCCAGGTCTCTCCAGAGGCACCTCCCCGCTCTCGGGGCTTCAAAGGCCGCCCACCTCAGCCTCCCCTCCCCGCCCTGTCCCGTGGCCTCCCTTGGCTGACTCTGAGGCCTGTGCAGTCTCCCTCCGGGGCTCACTGCCAAGTCCCCACCACACATCAGGACACGCGTGTGCAGCTCGCTCCTTAGAAGGCCCTCCCTGCTGAAGACACGGGTCCATGGGGGCCTCTCTGCCTTCCCAGACAGGGCAGCAGGCCCGCCCCAGCTCCCACCCGGCCTCGGCTGCCACGGGCTCATCCAGGTGGGGCAGAGTGTGTGTCTACTCTCTGGGGTGAGGGTGACATCTGATGGGCATGGCACCAAGTTCTGCACCTGGACAGAGCCCGAGAACAAAGCTGACACCCCAGTACCTTCTCGCTGTGAGCCCGAGTGTGAACCCTGTTAAAGACAGACAGACGGCTCAGTTCCCGGTGAACCTCAGGCTCCTCTGTGAGAAGCAAGTGCTGGGCCAGCAGACACGTTCTCAGGCCCCAGGATGTCAGGACAGGCCTCAGGGTTTGCACTGCAGAGGCAGGATCCTAAGGGAGCGAGGGCCACACACGCGCTTCCAGAAGACAGGGGGTCTCTGGACGCCCACCTCTGTCAGCATGCCCGCATAGGCCTGCGGCCTCATGAGGGGGTCTCTGTAAACTCTCGTTCTGCAGTACATGAACGAGGTGGATTCCCAGAGCAGAGCAATCATCGCCTGCAGACCCCGTGGGGCCTGTGTCCACCTGGACAGGGGCAGACCACTCATTTGCTACAACAAAGCACCAAAGGACGTGGATTTGGGCCGAAACATCGGGCTTTCCGCCTCCTGGACTGGGGTCCCGAGGGTTACTCAGCCAGGGGACTACAGGAGCAGACGGTGGTGGGGAGGTGCGCGTGGCACAGCCTCTGGTGGTGTCACCCGAGACGGAGGGTGTGAGCGCGTCCTGAGAAATCACGACGTCCGGCTGGCGCAGAGCTCCCTGCAGGCAGCAGCCGGGCCTCACATCCCTGTGTCTTCACGCTGCTCAGTGCTTGGCACCAGGAGATGTGCCTCCGGGTGGACAAGGCTCAGATGGCCCAACAGATGTCCACTCTGAGCACGATGCAGAAGCAGAGCCCAGTCTCCTGTCCCGGCCCAGACTCTTCATTCTTAACCAGCTCCCAGGAGGCTGTCACAGAGTCAGGTCTGAGAGCCGCCTGCGCTGTGAACTTCTGGGGACAAGGACCCACCCTGCCCTCTCCTGGGTCTCCCCCAGGAGCTGGCCCAGAGCTTCTACACACAGCGGCATTCAGAAAATGACCAAAACACTGATTAAGGGAAGGAAGGCCGTGTTCCCGTTCCCAGTTATGGACAAAGCTTGTCAGCTCCCAATGACCGAACATTCAAAAGGCCTCAAGCACCAATCTGGGGCCAAGACTTAAACCAGGAGTGAGTGAAAACTGCTAGTCGTGTCCAACTCTTTGCGACCCCATGGACTAAACAGTCCATGGAATTCTCCAGGCCAGAATACTGGAGTGGGTAACCTTTCCCTTCTCCAGGGGATCTTCCCCACCAAGTAATCAAACCTGAGTCTCCCGCATTGCAGGCAAATTCTTTATCAGCTGAGCTACCAGGGTAAGCCAAGAATACTAGAGAGGGTAGCCTATTCCTTCTCCAAGGGATCTTCCTGACCCAGGAATCAAACCCAGGTCTCCCATATTGCAGGTGGATTCTTTACCAGCTGAATTAACAAGGGAAGCCCAGGATTTACACCAGCCCCCTTGCAAATAAGGCTGCGAATAAGACTGTTATTGCTTCAAAACAAATTTGAGCACAAAGAATCCACATTCACCTAACAGCCATTCTCTAGGGAATTCCCAGATTTGGCAGAAAACACTGACGATAGAGAAAAGAACCTCCTGTGAGCTAAACAAGGAAAAGCACACAGGAACCATCCCTTGTGTTCACCAGGTGATGTATGGGCAACCTTCAGAGGTGAGCTGGTGAGGGTTTAATTTAGAAATCACTATGACCTCACAGACTCCAACATTATCTGGTGTGTTTTAATCCCCTGCCATCACAATATTTCCCGATGTTCAATCTGCCCATTTCTGACCCCTTTAAATTGGGCTTCCGAGCAGTCTAGGAGAGGTCCCAGCACTCTATATGATGAGATGCTGCAGAGTCTTCTAGAACATTCCTGCCTGACCCTGAGGAGCCTCCTTCCTCGTCACAGGAAATGATACAGAGGCTCCCAGCTGGGGGTGGGGGAGGCGCCAGGGGGCCGGTGTCTGCTTCCCCGGGATTCGTCACTGGACCCAATAATCTTCGGTGGAGGAGGTCAGAAGAAGGGATTTTACTGCTTTTAAAGAGAACACGTCACAGGTTCATACTGAGTCTTGACTTGTATTTAAGATTCCAGAGCTTTTCCTTCTTTGATGTTATGCTTGATTCTCTTTCCTCTTAGGTGCAAAATCTTATTTCCTGTACCATTATCATAACTACTTATTTGCTTTACCCTAATGTATGTATTTATGTGTCATGTGTGTGCATAAGCAATAGCTTCCAGACAGCACTAACGTTAACACTGACAATCTGATTGCCAAGTAGAGGTTTTAAAGTTTTTGGCAATTGTTTTCTGTTTGAGATGTCTGCTGCGAGGGCTGAGCATGCAAACTGCTCAAGAGTCTCCTTGAAGTCATGTTTCTCCGTGTCACTGGGGCCACCAACCAGAGATACAGCGAGGTCCGTTTTTTACATCTTAATTTTGTTCATGCTTTTTAAGGCCCACTTGCTTAGAGTTTTGTAATTGTGAAAAGCGGAACGTGATGCCACAGTAAAGACCTCGACCGAGCTGCGTTTGGAAAAGTCGGGTGGCACACTTGCCCCCCAAACACCACCCCTCCTCCCCCAAAGTCACACCTTTCCCACCGGCATCTGGCTTACCTTTTCACTGACCTTTCTCTTTTGTCTGCAATATAGGTAAATGCACGTGTGCTCACAAAAACCTGTGTGTGTGTCTGTCTGTACATGTGTCTGTTCATAGTTTCTCAACCAACTGACCAACAAGAGACGGAGCCCACACAGTCTGTGCCTTTTCCCTGCCGTTAACGATGTGGCCGCGAGCCCTGCAGCCACACGCGGGAAGTGCGCCGCCCTGCGCCCACTGTGAGGAGCCGTGCGCCAGCCCCCAAGCATCAGTCGAGCTGCCCAGGCTGAGGGACGCCCACGGGGCTGTGGGCCCTTTGCGACCACAGGCAGCCCTCTAACGGGTAGGCCCTGTGGACACTGTGTTTTGTATTTCCTTCAGCTTGTCTTCTGGATTGTTCCTGGGCCGGCAGGTAAGAGCCCGTGTTGCTGGTGAAAGCAGTGATCAGCCCCTGGGTGTTCTTACCGGCCCAGCTGCTGACCTGCTGCGGCCTGTCCTCCCCTCCCTGTGGTCTGCCCGCCCCTCCTATCAGCTTCCTGGACCCAACTAGCGGCTGACGGCTCCCCTTGGGCGGGCGCTGGAGAACCTCGCCCCTTGTACAAACACAACTCCACCCACACAGGCGGCACCAGTATACTGTCAAGAACCCGCCTGCCAACGCAGGAGACGTTAAGAGATGTGGGTTTGACTGCTGGGTTTGGAAGATCCCCTGGAGGAGGGCATGGCAACCCACTCCAGCGTTCTTGCCTGGAGAATCCCAAGGACAGAGGAGCCTAGCAGGCTAGGGTCCATAGGGTCACAAGAGTTGGACACGACTGAAGCGACTTGGCACGCACACACACACGTGTACAAGTGGTGCTAGGGGTAAAGAACCCGCCTGCCAACACAGGAGATGTAAGAGATGCGGGTTTGATCCCTGGGTCGGGAAGATCCCCTGGAGGAGGGCACGGCAACCCACTCCAGTGTTCTTGCCTGGAGAGTCCCATGGACAGAGGAGCCTGGCGGTCTGCAGTCTACAGGGTCGGACACAATTGGGCGATTAAACAACAAACACGAGCATTGCGGCATACACACCAGACGCTCAGGGGGACAAGGGCCTCGGGGCTGTTTTCTCACTAAACCATTTGTTTTGAGATAACTGTAGACTGACACTCAGGTGCAAGAAATAATACTGATAATGATAACTACAGAGATTCCCCTGTCCCCGCTACCTAGTTAGGGGCAGCCCTTCTGATCTTCAGAAAAGGAGGCTGATCAGCTCCCTGGTCTGGGCCCCAGCCCCTCACACGGGGACAGAAGGGCGGAGGCTCACGGACACGTCACACTCGTCAGACGTCGCACACTCGGCACCGGTGTGCTGAAAACGTTCAACCTGGGGGTACGCACGACTTTATCCTCACTGTGTAAATGAAGATTCACATGCTTTGCACGTTCACCAGGGCACACCTGCGTGGAGGCGGGATGCACACGGCCGTGTGACTTCCTCTAAACAGAGTCCAGCTATTCTCCCTTCTCTGGGTTCCTGGTAAGTAAAGATTAACTCAACGGTAAAAATTATACCGTTCGGATCCTTGGCCATTATTTTTTTCTGTTTGGTAACTGGTACACTGATAAGAGAGAATTAAAGCTCTCCATTACAACTGTAATCTTTCTATCAGATCCTGGCTTTATGTTTTCTTATCTCCGTGACTTAGGACATATATTTTGAATATTATTTTACTGCAATAAAACAGCCATCTTTAATTAACTCAACACAATTTCCCTTAGTCTTCTTAATCTTATCATTCCTGTTTTGCTTCTGCTTGAGTTTCGATCGGCAGAGCTTTGCCCAGCATTTTATTTCTAATCCTTTTATGTCCCCAAAGGAAGAACAAATGCTAGGAAGGAAAATTCAAGCAAAATCTGACAAATATACTTTAAGATTACATGAATGAAATATTCATCGAATCTCTGGGTATTTAAAATAATATTTTTGGTGCTCAATTTTACTTTTTGGAAAAACTTCATTCATGACCAACCAAATACTTTTATATTTTGCTATTTTTAGTAAAATTGGTTAGCTAAATTGCTTAATTTAGCTAAATATTGAGTTAATACAAAATATGTCTTAAATACATGGGAATAAAAGCATACCAGCAGAACAAGAATTCTTCGGCTTACCATCCACTGCTGGAGAGAAAAACTAAGCGCTTAATGCGGAAGCTTCCCCACAGCCAGCCCGGCCCTCTGCTGAGGCTGCAGCCCTTGGAGGGTAAACGTCATCCCCGACTGTGTTTATCGGTTCCTCGACTTCCTGAATCTTTGCACCACAGTTGTTTCCTTCTGGATCTGAACTTTAGATAAATGTAACACAAAGTGTGTGAACCGAGGACTTTTACTTCATTGAACACCGTGTCCCTGGGACTTGTCTGGTGACCCAGTGGCTAAGACTCTGTCTTCCCAATGTAAGGGCCCAGGTTCAATCCCTGGTCAGGGAGCCAGATCTCACGTGCCACAGCCAAAAATTCACACACTGCAACTAAAGATCCCGCATGCAGAAACAACAATAACAAATCCCACATGCCACAATGAGGATCGAAGATGCCTTGTGCTGCAACCAAGGTGGAGCCAAATAAAACACAAACAGCACGTCCCTGAGATACACGGCGGCTGCCTCACAGGCTGCAGGTCACTGCTGGTGTCCATCGCCTCAACGAGGCTCCAGTTTCTTCACCCACACTACTGCCGACGGGTCTTTAGTCTCCTCCCTTTCCTGCTGCTACAGATCAGTACCGCTGGAATGCCTGTGCACACCCAGGAGTCTTTCTAGACCACCCTGTGCTCCGGAACCAGGGAGGGCCACCCCAGCACCCGACCCAAGAGGCGGCTGGGAGGGGCCCAGCGATCTGCACGTCTCACAGCTCCCAGCGCTGCTGCAGCCGCTGGCCAAGGGCACTGTGAGGACCTCTGCGCCGTGCAGAGTTCTGTGCAGTGATGGGAGGGCCTCACGTCTGCGCGGTGTAGTTGGCAGCCCGCGCAGAGTTCTGTGCAGTGATGGGAGGGCCTTACGTCTGCACGGTGTAGTTGGCAGCCCGCGCAGAGTTCTGTGCAGTGATGGGAGGGCCTCAGGTCTGCACAGTGTAGTTGGCAGCCACCAGCCGCAGGGGAGCCCTGAGTACTTGAAAGGTGGCTGGTGGAACTAGGGAACTCAATGTTTCAGTTCTTCACATTCTCAATAATATTCATTTAAACGGCCACATGTGGCTCGTGACAGTGTAGCTCTGAGTGCAAATAACCCAGGAGTGGAATACCTGGGGGAGAAGAATGGGTTTCTTCCAACTTCCCAGGAAAAGGCAAGTTAGTGTTTGAAGAGTTTTTACTAGTTTACGCAATGTATATGACGGTCTCACGGCTCTACAGCCTCGGTCCTCCTAGAGTGTGGTATTTTATCTTTACACTTAAGCAGGAGGTCCTTAAACCCTCCCTGGTAACAGGCGCACACACACACAGCTGGGCAGGAGGGTCCTGGGGTGGACAGGGGCTGCTGCTGAGCACCCCAATCCCAAGGACAGTGCCCTCTGGGGACGCCTGACTTATTCAGACGGCTCTCCCCTTCACCTCACTGCCTGCGGTGGACATTTCCTTCTGTCCCAAGAACTTGGTAAGGCCTCAAAACTGAAGCTCAAGCTCGAAAGATTAAAAAAGCAGGAACGGCCCTGGCGGTCCAGCGGTTAAGACTCCGCACTTGCACTGCAGGGGGAGCGGGCTTGGTCCCTGGTCAGGGAATTAAGGTCTCAGATGCTGCAAGGCGAGCCAGGAAAACGGTGTCAGTGTCCCCTCACTCTGGTTTCGTTTTGACTCTGTTTCGTTTTGTTTATGGTTTGGGGAATTTTTTTAAAAAATATTTCTAGCCAGTATTTTAAGATTTTCATTAACTGTTTTGCGTGTATAATTTACATAAGGAGAAAAACAGAAGCCTAAAAATACTGCCTGATGAGTTTTGAGAGTTGGACTGTGAAGAAGGCTGAGCGCCGAAGAATTGATGCTTTTAAACTGTGGTGTTGGAGAAGACTCTTGAGAGTCCCTTGGACTGCAAGGAGATCCAACCAGTCCATTCTGAAGGAGAACAGCCCTGGGATTTCTTTGGAAGGACTGATGCTAAAGCTGAAACTCCAGTACTTTGGCCACCTCATGCGAAGAGTTGACTCATTGGAAAAGACTCTGATGCTGGGAGGGATTGGAGGCAGGAGGAGAAGGGGACGACAGAGGATGAGATGGCTGGATGGCATCACTGACTCGATGGACATGAGTCTCAGTGAATTCCGGGAGTTGGTGAGGGACAGGGAGGCCTGGCATGCTGCAATTCATGGGGTCGCAAAGAGTCGGACATGACTGAGCGACTGATCTGACCTGATCTGATCTGATGAGTTTTGACGAGTAAATGCACTGGGGGAATCAACATCCGTGGGAATAAAAACGTGCCCTTCCAGGCGTCCTGCAAGGCCAGGGCAGGCAGAGGAACCCGCTGTAGGGAGCCGCCTCCCTACTGCCCATTTGGCCAGGTCTGAGACGCACCTAAATGAACGCACACGGCATGCACTCTTGTGACTGGCTTTCACCGGGAACACAGTGCTTTCGATTCATCCTCCTCATCGCTGAAACCACTCCCCCGTATGAACTTGTTACCCACCTCCTGCTAACACTCGAGCTGTTTCCAGTCTGGGCTGCCGTGAACAAAGCCGCTCTGACCACTCTCCTACAAGTTGTGTGTGTGTGTGTGTGTACAAAACATCGATGTTCATTTCCCCGTGTAAAGACCTGGGAATGGAGCCACTGGGTCAGAGGGCAGATATATGTTTAGCTTTATAAGAAACTGCCACTCTTCCTGATGGCATTACCATTTAATATTCCACCAGCCAAGAGGAAGAGTTCACGTACTTGCCAGTATTTAGTGTTGCCAAATCTTTTCAATTTAGCCACTCTGGTGAGTGTGCAGTGGTGTCTCACGGTGGTCTGATTTGTATTTCTCTGATGACTAATGATGTTGAGGACTTTTTCAAGTGTTTATTGGCTATTCATCTATCTTCTGTTGTCAAATGTCTGAGTCTTTTGTCCATTTTTTAATTGAGCTATTTGTCTTTGTAGTATTGAGCCATGGGAATTTTTGTACGCCCTAGATAGGAGTCCTTTGTCAAATACATGCATGATAAATATTTCCTCCCAGCGTGTCTCTCCCTGTTCTGGACTCTCCCTGGTTCCACTGATCTATTATCCAGCCTCATGTCAACACCACACTGTCCTGATTACTGCAGCTTTGTGGTGCGCCTTGAAATCAGGACGCTCAGCCCTCCATCTTAGTTCTCCTTCAACAAAATGCTGTGAATTCTGCAATCTTAGGTCCTACGCACCTCCAGATACATCTTAGAGTAAACTTCTTAGTTTCTACAAAAAAGCTTGGTAGAATGTCATTCAGAGTGCCCTGACTCTCACATCAATTTGAGGAGAATTAATATCTTAACAATGTCTTTCAGCTTGTAAACATGGTGTATTTATTTCACCAAGTATTTCAACTTCTCTCAGCAACGTTTTGCAATTTTTAGTGTAAAAATCTTAAGTGTCACTAGTTAAAATTAAACCTAAGGATTTTAATGAATTTCATGTTAGCATAAGTGGTACTGGTCTCTAAACTTCACCTTCTAATTCTTCATTGTGAATACACAGATATTGTTCATTTTGCATATTAATCCATATCCAGCATCTTTATTCATTCTCCTTCCTCTTTATCCTCTCTTCCTTCTCCTTTTGTCAGACTCTTTAGGATTTTCTATATACGCAATCCCTAAGGACTTTTAGTTTCCAATCATTACACTTTTTATTTCACTTTCATTCTTGACTGCCCTGGTTAGACCTTCAAGTACAATACTGAATAAAAGTGGTGAGAGGAAATATTCCTGCCTTTTCTCAACTTAGGGGGAAGCATTTGACAACTTTACCATTAACATGAGGCAAGCTGCAAGGTTTTTAGATGCCCTTTATCATCGAGGACACTTCCCTCTGTTTCTAGTTTAGTGAGAGTTTTCTTAGTGAGTGGGTGTCTAATTTTGTCAAATGCTTTCTCTCCATGTTCTGACATGATCATCTAATTTTCCCCCTTATCCTGGTACTGTGATCAATTACATTGATTTTTTTATCGTTACACCAACTCTGCATGCCTGCAATAAATCCCCTTGATTGTGATGTACCATTATTTTGATAATTTACTTGATTCAATTTGCTAAGGCTCTGTCAAAGATTGCTGCAACGTTTGTTACTTAAGGTATCGGTTTATAATTTCTGTTCTTACAATGCCCTTGTCTCATTTTGGTATCTGAGTTATGCTGACTAATAAAAAGAGCTAAGAAGTGTTCTTTCTTCCTCTACACTCTGAATCTCTGTAAGATTGGTATTATTTCTTCCTCAGGTATTTGAAAAGTTCACCAGTGAAGTCATCTGGGCCTGCAGCTGTAGGAAGGTTTTCAATTACAAAAGCCATTTCTTAAATGAACATGGGGCTTTTCAGGCTTCTTATTTCTTCCTGTGATCCTTCGGGAATCTGTCCGTTTCCTCTAGGTTGCTAATGTTACTGTTATGAAGTTGTTAATAACATCCCCTCATCATTTTTAAGTATCTGTAGGATGTGTAGTGATGTCTCCTCTTCTTCACCATAGTGGTCTCTCATCTGATCTTTTTTTTTTCTTTTTTTCCCTTCATCTTGATTAGCCTAGCTGGAGATTTTTCAGTGTTGCTGAACCTTTTATTAAACCCACTTTCTATTTTTATTTCCTCTACTGTTGGCCCATCTTCTATTGTATTGATTTTTGCCCTTTTCATTTTGATTTCCTTCCCTCTGCTTACCTGGAAATTAATTTCCTTTTTTTTTTTTCAAGATTCTGAAGGGAGAAACTAAAATGACTGATTTTAGATCTTTCTTCTTCTCTGATGGGTACACTGACAGCAATGTGGCAGCTCTCCAAGCACCATTTTAGGTGCATACTACAAATTCAAATGTTACATTTTTATTATTCATTCAGTTAAAATATTATCTGATTTCCTTCTGATTTCTTTGACTCAAGGATTCCTTGGTAAGTATGCTAATTCTTGCAAATTTGGAGAATTCTAGACATCACTCTTATGGCTTTCTAACTTAGTTCCATCATGGTTGGATAACACACTCTGTACAATTTCAATTCTTTAAAATTTTCAGACTTATTTTACGGCCCAGGAAATAAACTGCTGTGGTTACTGGCCACTGTGTACTTGAGAAGAATGTGGTTAGATATCCCAACTCATTGGATTATTAACAAACCCCAGCAAAGTACCTGATGATACTTCTATCTATCTCCTGTATCTTTACAGATTTGGGCCTATTTTATCAGTCACTGGGACAGAACAACTGAAATCTCCAGCTACAGTTATGTCAGGTATTGCAGGGGTATTAATAGCCATTAATGTCTTTCTGCGGTAATGGCTCCATTTTCTGGCTCCCACATTATGTAGCTGCTGTCATCTAAGTGCTAAGTGCTGCCCGGAGTAGAAAGTTAACAGGGAAGAGCATCCCTTCCTCCACCCCCACCCGAGAGCCTAGTCTGAGGCAGAGGTGTGTGTGGCTGTCTCCGGCTCATCCTTCGTCCAAGTGTCTGGCCTGTCAGTCTGGCTGCACCTAAGTGCCTGGCTCTGCACTCCTGACCTGCGAGGGCCACAGACTCCATCTGCCCCAAGTGTCTGCTCAGATCCAAGCCTAGAGACTGGCAGAGCCCCCTCCCCGCCTCCCCTCTATTGTTTCCTGGGCCTCCGGGATGTCTCTGCTGTCCTGCTGGGGTCCCGCAGTACAGGTCTGTCTTGGATAGACAGTCAGCGTTTCTGGGTGACCTGAGGATCCTGAGATCTGCGGGTCACGTGACACGCCGTATTTCAAATTCCTGTTGCTGCTGTTTGGGCTTCCCAAGGGACGCAAGTGGTAAAGAGCCTGCCTGCCGATGCAGGAGGCGCGAGAGGCGTGAGAGGCGTGGGTTCAATCCCGGGTCAGAAAGATCCCCTGGAGGCCATGACAACCCACTCCAGTGTTTGTACCTGGAGAACCCCATGGACAGAGCAGCCTGCCGGGCTGCAGTCCACGGGATCACAGGGAGTCGGACGCGACCGAAGTGACTTGGCGCGCACAGTGCTGTTTGGTCGCTAAGCTGTGTCTGACCTTTTGTGACCGCATGGACTGCAGCCCGCCAGGCTCCCTGTCCATGGGTTTTCCAGGCAAGAACACTGGAGGGGGTTGTCATTTCCTTCTCCAGGGCATCTAAAGCTCAGCACGCTTTAAATAAGGCCATGTTGGCCCGACACGGTAAGTGACGTGGGGTCTGAGTTCTCTAGAACTCCTGGGTTTGCCCCTGGGCTCTGGACTGCCCCCTCTTCAGTCTGATTTATCCAGCAGGCAGTGAGCTCTGGGCGGGGGGGGGGCGGGCGCAGGGAACAAGGGCTGGATCTCACTGGCCTCTGTGCTCCTCCCCATCCCCGCTGGCCAGCCCAACACAGAGAAGATGCTCCCCAGAGTCCTGATGGACGGGCTGGAAGTGCAGGCGGGGGCTGGAGGGGGAAGCTCCCAAACATCCAGCCGAGGCCCCTGGGCTTCCTCTGACGGCAGGAGAGGCGCCAGTGGAGGGGATTAGGTGGGAAGCAGCAGGGCAGCTGCCCGGGTGGATGGAGCTTCTGAGGCCCCCAGGACCAAATGGACAACAGGACTGAGGCAGCTCCGCCTGCAGGGTCCCGCCTCTCCCCTGAGCAGCTATCACAGCGCAGCTTAAAGAAGCTGATGCTGAAGCGTGTAAAGAGAGAGCATTAGACAGACTGCATGTGACTCTTCGTCCAAACCTATACAAAAAGCTAAATTATTCACTTGAGTGGATGTAGCTTGGGAACAATGAGAGACACATTTCACAAATGAGCCTTTCTCTCCAGAGAAAAGACTATGGGGCTGCCCGGGAAGGGTCAAGACTCAGAATTAACAATGAGCCTGCTTCCGGCGCCTCCTGAGTTGTCATGGTGACACCGCCAACTGGAAACGGCTGACATCCGCCGGGGCTGTCCCCAAGTTCTCCTAGTAGACGTGGCGACGTGTGGGGGAGACAAGAGTGAGCACAGGTGCCACCCCACCCAGTGCCGCCTGGAGCTCCACCTAAGCCACACCCCGGCAGGATCCCGGGACATCAGCACCACCACGCTCACCGCTCCGGGAGGACACAGTCGGCGCGTCAAGTCTGAATCGCTGTCTTTCAATATGTGCGCTTTACACAACCCCCATGCAGGGATGCTCCCGAGGCCCACCGAGAAGCAAAGGGCTGTCTGCCCCTCACTAGCTTTCCTCCAGAGAAGGCAGTGGCACCCCACTCCAGTACTCTTGCCAGGAAAACCCCATGGGCGGAGGAGCCTGGTGGGCCGCAGTCCATGGGGTCGCTAAGAGTCGAACACGACTGAGTGACTTCACTTTCACTTTTCACTTTCATGCACTGGAGAAGGGAATGGCAACCCACTCCAGTGTTCTCGTCTGGAGAATCCCAGGGACGGGGGAGCCTGGTGGGCTGCCGTCTGTGGGGTCGCACAGAGTCATACACGACTGACGCGACTTAGCAGCAGCTTTCCTCAGCCTGCAGAGGGGTCTGAGTGCCTGTGTCCGCTCTGTTCACGTCTCGCCCTCCCAGCTGCCGGCCTGTGGCCTGGCTGTCAGGTCACCTCCCCACAACCAGCACTGTGATCGGCTGGGAACTGCTAGTCCTTTAACTAGTCCCAGTCCTGGGTGCTCACTGGAAGGACTGATGCTGAGGCTGAAACTCCAGTGCTTTGGCCACCTGATGCGAAGAGCTGACTCATTGGAAAAGACCCTGATGCTGGGAAAGATTGAGGGCAGGAAGAGAAGGGGACGACAGAGGACGAGATGGTTGGATGGCATCACTGACTCCATGGACATGGGTTCGGGTGAACTCCGGGAGTTAGTGATGGACAGGGAGGCCTGGCGTGCTGCAGTCCATGGGGTCACAAAGAGTCGGACACGACTGAGCGACTGAACTGAACTGAACTGAGTCTTTTAACCACAGCCTCTTATGGCTCAAAACTATGTTGGCAGGACTCCCCTGGTGGTCCAGTGGCTAAGCCTCCACGCTCCCAACACAGGGGGCCTGGGTTCGATCTCTGGTCAGGGAACTAGACCTCCCAAGGCAACTAAGAGTTTGCATGATGCAACCAAAGATTCTGTATGCTGTGAATAAATAATCCCGGCATAGCCAAATAAGTAATTTAAAAAATAAACAAAAAACCCCCAACACCATCTTGGCAGAACTCTCTAGAACAATCCCCTGAAAGGGGCCAAGGAAGGTTCGTGTGAGTAACGGGAACTTTCTGCCTTCGACTCTGGGGTCTGGTCTTCCCTGCTCCTCTGCTGGGATTCTGTGATGTTCCAAGCAGAAAAGCCGGCAGGATGGATCCCCAGCAAGGTATGAGGTTCTTGTGTTAATAAAGGTGCCAACGGCACAGAATAGATTCAGTGCTTCAATACCTTGAATAAAAACTGTTGTGTTCTGCAGCCTGGAACAACATTATGCAGTTGTGGCTTCCACAAAGTACATGATTTCCTGTTTCCTTGTGAGTTTTCTGGGTCACATATATTTCCTCACCGAGTCTACACTTCTGCTTCAACAGTTAGAAGAGTCTTTCGGTATCATTTTTCCTGGAATAATTTGTTATCCATCATTTTTATGGCAGCATTAAATTTTAAGAGAGAATTGAGAGGGATAGAAAATCTATCGCATATTTCCAGCCCCCAGAGAAAGCCTTTAATAAATTTAGAACCTTTCAGTGCTACATTGTGATCTGACCCCAGGAGCAGGAGGCTGCCTGGGGCCATCTGTCCTTCCTGCGGGGCTGTGGGTCCCTCTGCAGCAGAGGACCGCCCCCTGGCCCCCAGCTGGCAGAGCAGAGCCCGGCCTGCAGACCCAGACTGCAAGACACGGCTCAGGAGAGGCACAGAGCCCGGGGGGGGGGGGGGGGCGACAGGGCGGCGTCACCCTCCCCTGGAGCCAGGCCTGGCAAGTGTTCACCAGCGTGCCCTACAGGACACCGGGCTAAGCGGTCCCCACCACCTCCCCGTGCAGCCCTCGGCGACGCCGGCGTGCCAGGCTGTGCGTGTGTGTGGGCACGGAGCCCCGCCCGGAGGCTAGTGCGTGCAGGGGTGAGGACAGTGACCCCATGAAGAAGCAGGGGCCCTAAAGGGCTCCAGCACAGCGCTGTGGGTGAAGGGAAGCGCGGTGCCTACATCTGAAACCTGGTGGAAAACGCCACTCTGCTGAGCCAACTTGAAGGTCACTTCCAGCTGAGTGTGGGATGGGGCGCTGCACTCCTGAAGCCAGTAAGGCCCTGTGGGGACGCTCCGGGGACTGTTTCAGGATCACACAGGACCCACGGGCTGGGGAGGAGGGAAGGAGACAGAGGCTGGACCGAGGGACCCTGAGTCTTAGTCTCTCCAGGCAGCTGCACAGCCTCCCTTCCCTGCAACCCCCCAGCCCCTCCCCAGCCTCCTGGGCTCTGCCCTCACTTCCCTCCAGTTCCCAGAGCTCAGGCGTGTCCCCTCAGCCCATGTCTCCACCTCAGTGTGCCCTCCACGAGCAAGCACACTTCTGTGAGCACGCGCAGAGGGTCTCTGAACACCCACGCCGTCCCCATGCACCCAGAAGCGTGAGGCTTCATCCAGTGACACTCTTAAAGCCCGGGGGCAGGGCGCAGCTCCAGCACCAAACTGAGCCTGTCATCTGCAATCGGAGAGGCAGCCGGCCTCAGGGGAGGGAGGCTGAGCGGGCCAAACGCGCTTCTCATCAGAGCCCCTCCGCCCCCCCAACCCCTGGACTCACCAGGAGGCCGCACGGAGGGAAGATTGATGTCCGCATCATAGGGCTCTTTGGACAGGGAGATTCAAATGAGGAAATAACTTTTATTTATTAGGACTCGCCGGTTTGTTTTCCTCTTTCCCAGAACTTCGGCAAACCACAGCCATAAAGCATCAGCAAGTGTTTCTGGGCTGACAGATCGCATCACGGGGTGATGAACGGACAGAGCTCCATTTAAAAGGAAAGAACGGAAGTGGCAGGTGGACCCCTTTCCCTCCAGCCCTGGGCTAAGGGTTTCCCCCTTTAATTCTGACGGTGAAAGCCAAGACCCAAGGTAGGGTGCAGGGAAGCCCCTGGGGGCAGGCCTGCAGGTCACGAGGCGCAGGGAGGAGAGAGGGCCGGCAGCAAACGGCAGCAGAGGAGCGCCAGGGACGAAGGACCACACGGGCGGCCGCGGACTCAGCAGTCCAGCGGGAGGCCCGGCCCCAGGAGCCAACCTGCAGCGGCTCCGTGGCCGGGAGGCCGCGGCCGGCCCTGAGCCCCCGAGGACCTGCTGAAGGTGCAGGTGGGCCCGGACGGCCCCGAGAGCCAAGGAGTGACGCAGGCGCTTACGACGGCGGCTGCCGCCCTGGGCCCTCGTGAGCAGTTTTATTCTTTCATTAGGGCTCATGTTCTTTTCTCCAGGAGCTCAGGAGACTGGCTTCCAAAGTGAGTTTGAAGTCACTCATTAAAAAAAAAAAAGCCTCAGTATAGGGTTCAAATTTAACATCGGTAACCTTAAAAAATGTTGATACCAAGGCTTCCCTGTTGCCCCCAGCGGGTGGGGCTCCGTGCTCCCAACGCAGGGGGTGCGGTTTCAAGCCCCGGTCGGGGGGAACTAGACCCTGCGTGCCACAGCTAAGACTTGGCACAGCCAAAGAAACAAACAGAAACGTTTACATCTTCAGATTCCCAGGAACGGAATTGCTGGGACGTCTTTGGGGTGCAATTCACAGTAACCTTGAATCCAGGGAAGCACGTGGGTGGACACGGGGGCGGTCAGGGCAGCAGTGGTTCCTCCCAGCGGTGGGATCCTATGGGGGCGGCGATGCTGGCCAGGAGCTTAAGGCTGGTGGAGCTCAAGCATGCTTGCAGCATTCAAAGACAGACTCGACCGCTGTCTGCGGGAGCCCGACGCCCAGAGCACTGCAACCAGGGCTGAGAGTCAGGATGGCGGGAATGCACGTTCTGTCGGGTTAGCCTGTCCTGGGGGACTGTGGACGCAGAGGTCAGCCAGGGCCTGACAGGGCGGGGGGGGGACCTCCCACCCGGACCGCTCACTTCAACAGCAGGCAGGCTGGCTGGTGGCAAGGTTCATCCGGGGATCAAACCCACAACACAAGTAAGGAGAGCCCGGGGATGCTCTGCTGAGATTCTTTCAGCTGGGTGCAAACACCCAGAATTTCACTTGGTAATTTAGCCAAATTAACTCCTCTAAAAACTTGCTTCTGAAACTTTTGTTGTATTATTCGATTTTGTAGTTGGAGTTATTTTAACAATGTACAATATAATTAGCCACTTAATGTCATTAAGAAAATTTATGAGCCTTTCTGAGTTGAAAAACAGCCCGAAATGGTATTTATGAGCTACCCAGGACTAAAAATAGGACCCCACTGCCTCCATGAAACATGCTTAAAAAAAAATGCAGTCACAAATAATATGTCTAATTATGTATTAAACTAATTCTCGCCTTCACCTTTCGAATTTCTAAACTCCTTACCTCATGTATCATTTTAATTATTTTTCCAGTTCATTCCCAGGGAAACTGGCTGATGGGGAATTAATTAATGAGTCCAATAAAGAGGCTGCCTGCATTGTTCCCACCACAATCTGAGCCCTGGCCTCATTTGCATGTCTCCTTGTCTTCTAAACAATAGCGCTGCTGAGATTTCGGCATGAAATTGTTAGCTCATTAAAGAGGACACAATCGTATCCATTTCCACAGATATTCATCAATTATCACATCTCCCTGCAACACAAGTCCATGAATAGAGAAACCACCGGGGTTTCTGGCCCCAGGGTTTGAGAGACAGTTACCCTGCAGATTCCACTTGAGGACATGATTCCGGGTCATCCAGCCCAGGACACGCGTCTCTCATGAAAGTCCCCGCGAGGCATGGGGGAGACTGGCGGCCACGCCTGGAGGCCCTGCCCCTTCCTGGCCCCACCTCGCGCTGCGCACCCTTCCCCGGGGGAGGCTGGCTCCCCTGAGGGCCGAGCGCCATTCTGCTGTACCCCAAAGATGCTGGCAGAGGGGAGGAAGGGCCTGGGGAAACAGGGTCCTCTCCCCGAAAGTGGGCCGCGCACGGGGCCCAGCCGGCCTGCGGCGGTGCCTGCCCCCGCAGCCTGGCACCCAGACCTCTGCCCGCAAAGCCCCCCACTGCTGGCCTGTGGGAATACAAGGGGCAGGAGGACAGAGTCTGCGGGCGGCCTGCACGGCGGAGCACCCTCCCAGCCACCCCCGTCTCACACCTTCTAAGGCTGCATAGAAGGGGCACCTGCCCTCTGTACCCACGCGCCCGAAGGTCCCGAGGCGGGAGGCGCTGCCTCACTTGTACTTTAGTGTCCGGCACGAGCAAGAATCTGCCTGCAATGCAGGAGACCTGGGTTCGATCCCTGGGTTGGGAAGTTCCTCTGGAGAAGGGAATGGCAATCCACTCCAGTATTCTTACCTAGAAAATTCCATGGACAGAGGAGCCTGGTGGGCTGCAGTCCATGGGGTCGCAAAGAGTTGGACACAACTGAGCGACTAACACACACACACACACACACACACACAAGCACTAGAACCAGTCCAAGAGGGAACAGACAGACAGATGGACAAGTGTGCTTCAGAGAGACAAGACCAGAAAATGTCCCCATCCACCCCAGCTTCGAAGGCAGACCCGGAAGAGCCTTAAGAGGAGAAATGCTGGGGAAAGCACAGCTGTCTGTGTGCACGCGTGTGTCTGTGTGGTCTGTTTCTTTCGAGTTGCTACATAAACAAACCCAGCCCCTTCCCGAGGCCCTGGCTCCAGCCCAGCACCTCTCCTGCTCCGGCCTGACCCCTGAGGACGCACTGGAAGGATGGGCCTGGCCTTCCAGAAGCAACTCCGAGAACCTGGGGGCGGTCAGCTGGCTGCTTGGCCCGCTCTGCGCCAAGTCCAGGTTTCACTGTGTCCACTCGGAGGGAAGCCTCGCGGGGAGGAGAAAGGCCCGTCTGCCCTGCACGTGCTGGTGCCCACCTCTGCAGGCCCTGCCCTCCCCCACCCCGGCCCATGAGTCTCGCCGCCTCAGCACTAGGATGAGGAAGGGAGGAGGCAGGATCTGATTCAATGCCTGAAACCGCGGCACTGGGGCCACCTTCTGGCATCTGCCTTCTCCTCTACAGTCCGGGAAGGAGGTTCAGAGGAGATTTTAAAACGGGCTGGCATCAGGCAGGGCCGAGCAGGGACAGGGACACGGGCAGAGGGCCTGTAGGCACAGTGCCATCCAATTCAAAACAGCAGAACGCCTCCAAAGCTTTGCGATTGCCCGTCCAGAGCGAGCACTGAAAGCCACCAGGCAGAGTGGCCGGGGCGAGAGCAGAGGCTCCGCTGGGCTCTGAGGCCAAGTCCAGCCAGCAGGTGGGCTTTCCTCGCCGCCCCAGGGGCACACCGGCTCCGTGGGAGACTCTCGGGGTGAGCCCCAGGCAGGCCCAGCCCTCTGAGATCCGAGTAACTGTCCTGCACACACGTGCTGAACACACTCTCCGTGTGTCCCACACCTCCCAGCACGGGGTGGCTGTGGACAAGGCCTTGCTTCTGATCCCGGGTCCAGTCATCTGCTGGACCTGGTCCTCACACGTGTCCAGGGCTCTCCAAGTCAGTGGGTCCAAAGTGCAGCTCAGCATCTCTGCAGAATCCGTCCACTCACCCTCTGTCCCCCAACCCCACCACAGGCTGCTGCCAGACACGCGGGATGGCTGTGGACTCCAAGAAGGGAGCAGGAAGTGGTCGTGGGTCCACAGGCCCTCTGCCCGAGGACCTGAGGTTGCTCGCTTAAGACCAAACACCGAAACCTGGAGGTTCCTGGCCCCAGGAGCCAGGGATACAACTGGGCAAGAGAAGGCCCGTCACATTTGGGATGAGGCTCCAGTGAGCAATCTCGCCTGGAAGGAGGCTCTCCCTGCACCGCCCCAGTGCTCGGGTGCAGACGGAGGGCAGGGCAAGGCGGAGACGTCCAGATCTTTAACATTGCCGCCCCTAAAATCAGGGGAGAATCTGAAGAATCTCCAGGAATCTGTACAGTGAGGCAGGGCTAAGGTCAGACTCAACAATACCCTTCACTGCTAACTGAGACTCCCCTCCTGTCTGACAGCAGTGACAGGCCCTGAGAACCGCCTCTCCATGATGGCAGAGATGAATGTGTGCGGTACGTTTTTCTAAAGACGCTGTCAGCTACAGGAAAGAAAGACGCCTCTAGAGTTAACATTTTTCTCTTGTGAAATTTAATTAAAAGCAGCTCGTTCCTGATACCTTATCGTGCCCGAGATCCCCAGGATAATGGAGACAAAGCCCCTCGAGGTAACTCTCGGTTATGGAACCCCAGACGCCTGGCTTCAGTTTCATGGCGACGGGGACTGCACAGGGGCTCAGCTTGGGTCACTGCGGGGCGGGGCAGGCCAGGCCCCGGCTGGCCCCTGAAGCCACTGAGGTCTACTGATAAGAGGGTGCTCACAGCCATAAGAAAAGGGCTTTGTGTCCCCCTGAAAACGGAGTACCATTTCTGTATTTAAAATGCCACCAGGCGAAATGGATCCAATTGAACCATTTGCTCCTTCCTGACGTGGACCACAATGAGCCGAATAGCTCAGTCTGAGCAGATGCTGGACAGCGGTTCTGTGCTCCTGGCCCCGTGTTTACTGAAGCCAGACCAGCCCCAGAGCCACCCGCGGTGCTCTGAGCGCTGGCCTGCTCTGCACGGGACCGAGGGCTAGGCCAGTACCTGCTCCTCCCCAGCGTGCCCACCAGGCTTGGGGCCAGGACAGCCCATCTGCTTCACCATGTCCCCCGAAAGCCAACGTCAGGTCCCAACCCCGGGCGACCTGTGAGCACAACCTTGCTGGGAAACAGGGTCTTTGCAGATGCCGTTAAGATGAGGCCGCAGACTGGGGTCCATACCAGAAAAGGGAACTCTGGAGGCAGGCACACGGGGAAGAAGTCCCGTGGTGACCGAGGCCAGGACTGCGGTGCTGCGTCCACCAGCCAGGGAATGCTGGGGACCGCCGGGGGTCCCGGAGGCTGGGAGAGCCTCCAGAAGGAGCGAGGCCTTGGCCGATCGGAGAACTGAGACCCCACGCCGCTCGGCACGAGGCCAGAAGACTAAGCAAACTGCCGTTGTTGGGACGTCCCCTGGCAGTCCAGGCGGGAGACTCTGGGCTCCTGACACAGCGGCCCTGGTTCAAGCCCTGGTCAGGCATCCAGAGCTCACAAGCCGCACAATGGGCTCAAACGGAAAGAGAAGGAAGCGGCCCCGCGGGCAGCAGACTTCAGCCTGTGAGAGGACGTGTGTGTGCCCAGGCGCTTCAGTCGTGTCCGACTCTTAACGACCCTACGGACTGGGGCCCCCAGACTCCTCTGTCCACGGGACTCTCCAGGCAAGAACACTGGAGGCGGCTGCCGTGGCCTCCTCCCTGCGAGAGGATGCACGTCTGAGGCTGTGTGCGCCCAGTGTATGCGATGGGGCGGGGAGGGGGTCGGTCCCTGAGACCTGGGAACCCAACACACCTCACCAGTATAGCCAGCCTCGTCCTCTCCCCTCAGGCCTGCATGAAAAGCGCCCAGGCTCTCCTTTCAGACTGTGCTCCCCAAATGTATCCGGGGTCCCCAAGGAGACTCGCCCCGTAAGCTGAGTTGCACCCACACCCTGCCCGTTGCCCCTGCCCTGCACACATGCAGGCCCCTGCAGGCAGGTCTGTGTCTGTGAGAACCAGTCTCGCTTTACCCCCTCGCAGGTCTGGGCACAGGGCTGGGCTCAGCCACAGCTCCCCACGCTGCCGGGAGCATCTCGGGGCCTGTGTGCACGCAGAGCAAGCAGGGGGTGCTGCCCCCTGCTCAGGCCAGCCCCATGAGGGCCAGCCCCACGTGCCCACATGGAGGAGGCTCAGACATCAGGCTGGCAGGACGCGAGAGGCAGAGCGCAGACCCCAGCATGAGAAAGCCGGGGGGAGGCGGGCACTGTGAGGGGCGCTCTTTCATAGCTGGGGGCCGAGGAAGGGAGGGTGCACTCACAAGCCCAGGCCACAAACCCAGGGTGGAGTGGGTACACGTCAGCTCCACGGGCTCAGTCGTGTCTGACTCTTTGCAACCCATGGACTGTAGCCCACCAGGCTCCTCTGTCCATGGGATTCTCCAGGCAGGAATACTGGAGTGGGGTGCCATGTCCTTCTCCATGGGTCTTGCCAACCCAGGGATTGAACCCACGTCTCTTGGGTCTCCTGCATTGGTAGGTGGGTTCTTTACCACGCGCACCACCTGGGCACCCCTTCCAAAGAAGAAACCCGAGGCTCACAACTAGAGAGCTTGGAGTCACGGCCCACGCCCCCCTCCCCACCCTGAGGGCCCAGCCGTGGACACACCTAAGGCCGCTGGGCCTCGGAGCTCAGGGCTGGGGATCTGCACCCGGGTCCAGAAGGCGCGCCGCCAGCCTGACCCCACGCGCCTCCACCAACACTAGCCCCACCAGACACCGGGCGCCTGGAAGCGGTCTGTGCGAGGCCGAGAGAAGAGCCAGTGGCGAGACACTGCTGGTCTTTGGAACAGGGCCTGGCCCTGCAGTTACACAGACGTACCGGGAGGCCGCCTGTGGCCCCTGTGTTTCCCCGGCCCCCAAGAAGGGAGCCCGCCATCACAAAGCACTCATCAGTGAGCGCGCAAAGGGTCCCGGGGCTGATCAACTGCATTTGCATTTATATTCCCATTTTTTAATATTCAGGAAGTTAAAACACAATACTTTTTAATAATTAGGACTTCATGCATATTTAGATATTTCTTTGTGAGCAGTTGCTTGCTTTGTCAGCCGTAGTAGAGCAGACACATCCTCTGGAAGGCAAGCTCCTGCTCACTATGCATGAATCAGAGGTCTCACACACACACACACACACCCCACGCTCACTGTGCATGAATCAGAGGTTACACACACAGACACACACACAGACACAGACACATACCCGCTCACTATGCATGAATCAGAGATCACACACACACACACACACCTGCTCTGTGCAGAGACCAGAGGCTACACACACACACACACACACACACCCCCCCCAACACACACCCGCTCATTGTGCATGAATCAGAGGTTATACACACACACACACACATTCTTTATGGCAGGTACTAGGCACAGTCCTGCCAAGGGCAGGGTGCTCCAAACAGGTGTTTGTGAGCCTGGACCACACTGGTCCCGGGAACTAGAGCAAGTTTATAAACCGAAAGGAAGAAACTCAGGTTTGCTTGGCTCCACCTCAGCAGGGTGACCGGGCCCCCGGCTCGAGGCAGGCAGGGCTGACCCGGCCCTTGGGTCTCAGGTCCCAGGCCTTGGCGGGCCCGCAGGTCAGGAAGGAGACTGGCAGACACACAGGGCTCTGGGCGCACCTCCTTTACATACAGACCCAGCGGGATCTCACTTTCTCAGGAGCTCGGCCACGCTCTCCCAGTGTGCGGTTGGGAAGTGCTGGCCTGTGGACAGACAGGGCCTTCAGGCAAACCCGATGCTCTGCTCCCAGCCTGGTACAGGAGCTGAGGGTCCTGCCGACAGCAGGCACCCATGTCTCCTTGCAACCTCCAGGACCGAGTCCCAGCCTCCCCGCAGTCCTGGAGCAGGCGCAGAAGCCTCAGTGTCTGCTGGGACATGGAGGCTGGGGCAGCCGGGGAGCCTGAGGCCGAGGGTCAGGGGGCCGGAGAACATGTGTTCCAGCAAGGTGATGCAGGGGCCGCCCGGGGATGGGCTCTGAGCATCCCCGTCCCAGAGAGCTTCGCAGGTTCCACCCGGCGAACAGGGAAGAGGGCGGAGAGCCTGGTCATACCTCCCGACCTTGAGACGGGGCAGGAACCGCCTGGGGAGTCTAAGGGAGGACTCCGTTACAGCAAAAGAGGACTCGGCAATAATCAGGCACCGACTCACAATGCAGAATTATAATGACTCAATCTCGAGGTAATTACAAAGCATGGGAGCAGCCAGACCAAGAGCACGTTCTGCGAGGGCTCCATGTGTGTGAAGCTCCAGGAAACGACACGTCAACCTCGGGGAGGGCTGTCCCGAGGGCTGAGTTGTCCTCACTTCTCGGGGAAGAGCCTCTGTGAGGGCAGAGGGTGCGGCCAGGGTACTGGACGGGACACAGCCCCGGGAACATCGGACTACGGAAAGCGGGGCCACCCCAGCAGACAAAAGAGCCAGGGAGCTGGGGTGGCGGAGGGCCCGCCTGCCCAGAACAGCGGTGGGAGTAAGTCGGGCTGTGCACCCGTGTCCTGAAGTGCATCGTCTGGATGGGACCCACCCAGACGCAGGCCAGCGCCTTCCAGGGGCTCATGTTCCAGACGTCCCGCCAGGCCCCTTACACGACCCTGCTGTTATTCTGGGGGTCATAGGTATACTTCGAGTGGGCAGAGACAGGGCCCCGACGGTGAAATGCCAGTGACAGCCTGGCTCTGTCATCGCCCGCAAACTGAATCCGAAATCTGAGGGGTTCTGAGCCAGTGGAAGCTGGAGGCCCAACTCACACCTGACAACAGAGAAGCGTCCAGAAAGCGTGGGCTGAGGAGCGGATCTGTAACCAAATCACTCGCCCCTTTCTGACAGCATCTCCCCGCCACTGCTGAACCATCAGCAACTTTCCCCCAACACAGAGTCAGAAGCTCTGAGCAGCGGGGCAGCCTGGCTGGGGGGTGGGGCCACTGCCCTTGCTCATGTCAGAGGGTTGGGGGGTGCTACCCGCTGGCATCCTGGTCTGAGTGATACACGGCGCCCACGAGAGCACAGAGCTCACCTGACCAGCAGGCAGAAACTGTGGCAGTCCCGTCCAGGAGAGGGTCTGCTTCCAGCATCCCAGAGTCCCGCTCGGGGCAATGCCTGCCATCTCCGCACTCTCACTGGAGGCCAGGCAGCCCAACACACCCTGCGCCCAGGCCTCCATCCCAGGAGCGGATGCGGCCCAGCAGCTGAGCGGGAACCAGACACAGAAGAGCCACACTCCACTCGGGACCCACGGCCCATGCATGGGTGAGTCGCAGACAGTCCTCTTCAAATTCAGCCTTTAGAACAGTAACAAGACCACCCCTCCCTAGCCCCCACTACAGCATAAAAGCCAGGAAAACACGCTGGCTCCGCCGGGCGGGCACCTTCAGACTCAAGACCATGTGGGCTGCTGCTGAGACTCAGGCAGAAACTGCACATGCTCACCACTGGAATTTGCTCCTCAGGGGACAGGCGGCCTCTGGACAGCCAGGGTAAGACCCCCTTTTAGGGGCTTCCCTGGTGGCTCAGAGGTGAAGAGTTCGCCTGCTGATGCAGGAGACACAGGAGACTCAGGTTTGATCCCTGATCTGGGAAGACCCCACATGCCATGGAACAACTAAGCCTGTGCACCACAACCGCTGAGCCTGTGCTCCACGGCCCGGGAGCCCACGTGCGGCCCCTCCTGAGGCCCCTGCACTCTGGAGCCCGTGGTCCCCAGCAAGAGAAGCCCACGTACCGCAACGGCGCTGGAGAAGGCTTGAGAGTCCCTTGGACTGCAAGGAGATCCAACCAGGCCATCCTAAAGGAAATCGACCCTGAATAGTCATTGGAAGGACTGAAGCTGAAGCTTCAATACTTTGGCCACCTGATATGAAGAACTGACTCACTGGAAAAGACCCTGACGCTGGGAAAGACTGAAGGCAGGAAGAGAACGTGACAACAGAGGATGAGATGGTTGGATGGCATCACCGACTCCATGGACATGGGTTTGAGCCAACTCGGGGAGATGGTGAAGGACGGGGAAGCCTGGCGTGCTCTGGTCCGTGGGGTCACAAAAAGACAAGACTGAGGAACCGAACAGCAGCAACTGTAAGGAGAGAGAAGGCCCGCACAGCACAGCCAAAACAAATAAATATTAAAAAAAAAAAGCCCTTTTAGGGAAACTACAATTCTTTATAGTCCTTAGAAGAGCCTACGTTACTGTCCAGCCCCTGAGGTGTGCAAGCATGGCCAGGTGACGGACACAGCTGTGCTCAAGCTAGGTGAAAATACTCACAACTCAGTGCTCAACCGGAAGGCTAGGATGGACCTTTGTGCCCACAGCCCGAGCAAGCTCAACGAGAAGCAAACACAAAGTCAAGGTTTCTCAGACGCTCACAGGAAGTGGCGTGGCGGCAGGGAGGTGGGGAGAACCTGCCTGGGAAGGTCTGGGCCAGCCCCCACCCCCGTCCCTACTGCTCTCTGCCCTGCCCTGGTATCACATGGGTGAGGGAGACAGGCGTGCCCGACTCCAGGGCCTGTGGAGGAGGGGAAGCCTCGTGGCCAGAATCGTGATGCACTGGGCCAGCACCTCTGCCCAGCGGTCCTCAGCTGTCCCGGCAGAGAGCGCAGAGGCTGCACCTGGGGTCAGATGCACGGGGTATAAGCCAGGCCTTTAGAGCTGGGCCCGCAGCACCACAGATGCAGCGGCCACCGACGGCGGGCGAGACCTCCGGAACGCACCTCGGCCTCTCGGAACCCCGGTCTCCTCTTCCAAAACATGGGGAAAACCACTGCCATGTGGGGAGGCTTGCATGTCCACAGGGCTCGCTGCCCTCTGCCCGGCAGCTCCCAACAGCCTGCTCTGTGGGCCAAGCCTGGGGTGGGCGACAGGCGCTGGCGGCAGCGGTGGGTGCACGAGACCGAGTCCCCAGGGTTTACAAATACCCGCCCGGGAAGCCTCAGACCAACAGAAAGCTTACATAAACACTGCACGGCCGCCACTAAAACGCACCCCAAACCTGAGAAATGTTAACAGGAACTACAGAAATAAAAACAGGATTAAGGAGTTACCATCGACTGCCTAGTCGAACTCAGAAAAATCACGTTCATAAAAAGGCCCGGTGACGACGAGGGTGAAGAGAGCCTCACACTCCCACAGAGCAGTTTGCGTGGAGACCCTCGAAGGCGTCAGGACCGTTCACCCGTGAATCTCTGAAGGGACTCTTAGTACACACAAAACTCACATCACAGCCGTAATCACACTGCAAGTCCACCCCACCACCTTTAAGCAGACGATAATATATGCATAAGACAGGATTTTATCAGGATATTATGCAACCGTTTCAGGCAGTGGCTGAAAAGACTAGGAACTAATACAGAAAAAATTAAAAAAAAAAAAAACCATGATGACGGGACAATATAAAAAACACAGAGAGCACAATCATATGCAATATACGAGTGTATTATGTCTAAAAACTGCTGAGAATAAAGACTGGAGAAACACCAGCGTGCTTCCACAGCCGCTCTGTACGTCGAGGGGGAGAGCCTTCTCTTCTCTAATGCTCCTGCACATGCTCTCATGGTGAAATAAAAGAAGTCAGAATTTCAGAAAACAAGCAGTGAAGGAAGGAGGCCTGGTGGGAATTTAACCACATCCGCAGGTTTTTCACAGCAACACCAGTGGCACCAGCAAGGGTGCCCAGACGCTCCACGAACCCAGGTCAGGCCTGCAGTCCTATCGGCGGGCCTTCCCAGCTCAGCGGTTAAGTACAAGGAGGTCTCCGAGGAGCAGGTGAACGCCTGGGAACCCTGATGCTCACGCGGTGAGAAGCCAACAGCTGGCCCAGGACATCGTCCTGAGATGGCAAACCCTGGGCCCCCAGAGCCCTAGGAGGAGTCAATCCTCGCCAGCAATGCCGAGTCATCTCCCCGGGGCCCCAGGCAGACTGCTGCCTCCTCCTCGCAGTCATTAACTAAAGGTCACAGGAAACTGGACTGGAAATCTGGAGAACACTCCCCATCCTTGGGACACGTCGGACCAACGTCCAGAAAGCAAATCTGTGGCCTAACTTTGACTTATTGAATTTCTTCCAGAGGATGTAAAAATCAAGGCAGGAGCAATGCTAGACCCTAAAAGAAGAGTCTATAAACCCATCCATCCACCTGGATGGTGGTCGGGGCTCCATGTCTTCGCTGCCATAAAAAGAGGGAGCAGACATCTCTGTGAAATAATTAATCTCATTTCCTTTGGAGAAGCTGGGGTTCCCTGGTGGCTCAGACGGTAAAAAATCCACCTGCAATGCAGGAGACCCAGGTTCAATCCCTGGGTCAGGAAGATCCCCTGGAGAAGGGTATGGCAACCCACCCAGTATTCTTGCCTGGGAAAATCCCATGGATAGAGGAGCCTGGCAGGCTACAGTCCATGGCATTGCAAAGAGCCGGATATGACTGAGTATCATTTCTTTTCTTCTTGGACAAGTTGAGGAAAGTTGCAGGATTAAAAAAAAAAAAAAAAATCAATATAGAAAACTAATTTGCATTTCTGTACACCGACAATGAACTATCAGAAAGAGAAATTAAGAAAACAATCCCATTTACAATTGCATCAAAAAGAATAAGATACTTGGGGATAAATCTAATCAAGGAAGGGAAAAATCTGTGCACTGAAAACTGAAAAACACTGATAAATGCAGCTGAAAACGCAAGAAACGGAGAGCCGGGAAGAACAAGCGTGGCAGAGACGCCCTCTTGCCCAGAGTCGGCTACAGACTCACGGCCTTCCCTACCAAAATCCCAGGGCATTTTCACACACGCAGAGAAACAAACCTAGAATCCGTACGGAGCCACAAAAGACCCCAAGCAGCTACAGCAACCTCGAGCTGGCCGACACACTAATGCCACTTAGGGAAAAAGGAACACGAGCCAGAGAATGCACTTCCATCTCCTGTCTTTCAGGAAACCCACAGGCGCTGCCCCCTCCTGGCTGTCCCCTCCCTGGCAGGTCCCCCTGGGGGAGGGCTATTCCACTCACAGGGAGGGCGGTATCGCTCCACAGACGCTGGGAGGAGCTGCTCACGTGTCGTCACCTGCACGGCGGGGCTGCAGCCCAGTGCACACCCCGGAGTGTCTAGGGGGTCAGGGACCCCAGTCGCACACGAGGCGCACCCACCCCTGTGATCTGGGAGGAAGTCAAGCAGCTCCGACAAAAAGGTGAATTTTGTCCCCCAAGCCCGCCAGGCTCCTCTGTCCATGGGATTCTCCAGGCAAGGATACTGGAGTGGGTCGCCATTTCCTCCTCCGAGGGATCTTCCCGACCCAGGGATCAAACCTGCATCTCCTGCGTCTCCTGCATTGGCAGGCGGTTCTTTACCACCGAGGCACCAAGGAAGCCCCTCCAGAGAAGGTGCGTGAAGGATAGTAAGGGAGAGCCGCCGCGGAGGCTGGAGCGCAGGCTTGGAGGTGAGGTGGGAGCAAGGCAGAGCGGAGGCTGACACAGCTGTCTGTTGAGCAGGTGGGGTCCCTGGAGTCAGGCGCTCCCTAAATGCGCAGCTCAGCCATTCCCCTGCTGGCACCCAGCCCTCTGTGGCCCAGGCCTGGCCCCCACTGACCTGGGGGCCTGCCCCAGAGCTCGGCCTCACAGTCCGTGTGGCAGCAGGGCGCAGCCATGTGGTCTGGAAACCCCACAACCTCTCAGAGCTGGCAGCCTAGTGCGGCCCCAGCTTGCCAGGGAGGAAGCCCGGGCTTCCTCCACGGTGGGGCTGGGGGGCCCACAGGGAGGGGAGGTGAGCGGCTGGAGCACCCGAGCAAGGCAGAAAGAACCCCGGCTGACTGGACGGTCTCAGCCCCAAAGCTGCACGGCACACGCGCCCAGAACCTTCTGTCTCATCCGAGGTCCTCAGAATCCACACGGAGGGCGGGACGCCTCCTTTCCACCGGCTCCCTCCCACGGCCCAGGCTCATTGGGAGCTGGATGGGCCACTGGGCCACCGCAGCCCCCACGGCAGCTGGCACTCCACCTGTGTGGGCACAGGACACGCTCTGGGAGCAGGCTCATCTCCCAGCTGGTTGGGCCACTTCTGGGTAGTCTGGGCTGTTTAATTGCCTGTTTCCCTCCCTGTGACTAATGCCCCTCGTTCACGGCTGTGCCACACCGAGTTCATGGCCTGGGACAGAGGAGGTGCCGACATGCATCCCAGGAGGATGCTCAGCTGCCCCGTGAGGGGTTAAGGACTTGTGGAAACCGGTAAGGGCCCAGGTAATAAACACCCCGGGTTAGGGGAGGGTAATCGCCCGATTGCCATTGGATGATTACTATGTATTTCCATTGCCAGAAGATGCAATACAATTTCATGGTTACTTGGGCCTGTAAAATAGAAACACCCCCAGTTTTTAAGATATGAAAAGGTTTATGACCAGGGTACTGTCAGTTCAACAACGAGTCCGTGGTACAAATGAGTCAATTCATGATGAAATTTAATTTCAGGAAAATTAACTCAATAAAGATGCCACAATTGCGCTTAAAGTTTTAATACCTATTAGGAGTCGTAGCGAAGTGGTGCAGGGCCACAGACTCTGCAGATCCATTTTCGGCTCCTCAAAACGCGACTGACTTAATACCTAATTTATTCGTAATGGGGACAGCACTATAGAAAACTTTGTGCTTAATGAGGGGGGCCAGGATCTCAGCCTCGCCCGTCACCAGTGAAGAGCATTCGCAATTCACGGAACATGAAGCTTTGTTTCCTGCCATGTTGCCGAGACCCGTCTGATAGCACCAGGCTGCCAGCCCCTTTAACAACCCCCCCAAATAAACGCTTTATGTCCCAGTAAACATTAGTGGCTAGAAATTCTGTGGCCACCAAGTGCCTAGAAAAGCAAAACCAAAGAGGGGGATCTGGGTGCCGTCTACTGACCAGTCATGGTTTCTGAAGCCAACACTAAAGATTAGAACATACAGGCTGCAAACAAGAGCCAAGTCAAAACCCAGAGCTTCAGAGCCCAAAAGAGCCCACGTCCCCCGTCAGGTGTGAAGCACACGGGCAGCGTCACGGACACAGCTCTGGGCTGCTGTTCTCCGTGTCCTGGGAGAAAGCAGCTTGGCGCACGGGGCTGGCAGAGCAGCAGCCTAAGCTCTCCACCCCAGGCACGAGCGCAGCATCCAGGCCAAGGGCGCGCTTGACGGGGAGGAGGCGGGAGGCCCATCCAGCCTGCTCAGGGCCCCGGGGCCCCCACCCCATCCTCACGGGGTGCCTGCCCTGCAAAGAAGCCTATAGCCTGGGGCCCCCTTTCCCAGCCTGTGCAGGCAGCTCCCCATCTAAGCCCGTGAAGAGCTGACGTCCAGGGCAGAAGAACCTTGCCTCTCGGAGCTAAGAGTGAGACCCAGCTTCTGTGAGGATCCCACCCCGAGTCCACACAAGGGGCCTGCTCGCTGCGAGCGGGGCGGAAAGGCTGTGTGGAAGCCCCAGCACAGCCTCAGCAAACAGCTTCGAGAAAATGGAAAGACGCCAGAATAAGCAATGCCACTCTCGAGGGGACAAAGGTAGTTTGTTCCAGAAAACTCAATCTCCTGAAGAAATGAATTTCATCAAAATCGGTGGAGAAGAGGAAATTTCAGAGTACACCGAATCTGTCAGCGACTTTTTAAACTCTTTATCATAAGTAACTCGAAACACAGACGACAGGTGAGTCCTGAGCAGGAGTGTTTCTGGCAGACGCGGCTGGGGCTCCCCCGGAGTCAGAGCTTCCCCGCCACGCCCGCCCCCAAACCCAGACAGTGCTGCTGCACAGCGGGACGGGACCCGGGCACAGATGGAGCCCAGACACAGATGGAGCCCGGGCACAGACGGAGCCCGGGCACAGACGGAGCCCAGACACAGACGGAGCCCGGGCACAGATGGAGCCTGGGCACAGACGGACGACAGAAAGCTCTTCTCCCAGTCTCAGCTGATCAGGTGACAAGAAATGGACTTCCAAAAGACCACGTTTCAGTGGAGACAGACTCTGAAGGCAAAATCAAGTGCAGCAAATAGACCCAGGCAGAGCGTGGCAGGACATGAGGGGTGGAGGACACGAGTGGCCCCTCATGAGGCGGGAGACAGGCCAGCCCCTGCAGGAGGGGAGGACACGGCCGGCCCCCCGTGGGGGCTCACACGGCCAGCACCTGGAGAGGAGGACACAGCCAGCCCCTCG
Source organism: Bos mutus (assembly GCF_027580195.1). NCBI lineage: Eukaryota > Metazoa > Chordata > Mammalia > Artiodactyla > Bovidae > Bos > Bos mutus. Next base: position 103,079,838 of record NC_091621.1, read on the forward strand.
GCGAGAGGACATGGCCGGCCTGGCCCTTGTGGGGACTCACACGGCCAGCACTGGAGAGGAGGGTGCGGCCGGCCCTCGGGGGGAGGACAGGGGGGTCTGGGCCTCGTGGGGGTGCACGAGGCCGACCCTGGCGGGAGACGCCCTGGGGGCACACGCCCCGGGGAGGGGGGAGGCCCTGGGGAGAGACGCCCTGGGGGGAGATGCCCTGGGGAGGAGGGGCCAGCCCTGGGGGCACACGCCCGGGGCGAGGGGCGGCCCTGGGGGGAAATGCCCCGGGGAGGAGGGGCCGGCCCTGGGGGCACACGCCCGGGGTGGGGCGGCCGCGGGGCTCACCTGGTAGGTGTCCCACAGCCGCACGGTGCAGCGCAGGGGCAGCTCCCGCGTCAGCAGGTTGTTCATCCAGCGGAAGGTGAACTGCAGGTACCGCACCTCGTGCTGGCCCAGGTGCCGGTGCACTTGCTCTGCGGAGACAAACAGGCCCCGTGGGTCAGCGGAGCCCCGCCGAGCGGCCTCCCCCAGCGCCAGGACGGACAGGGCTCTGCTGCCCCCAGAGTGGCGCCGCCTCCCCGGGGGAGCACAGCGGACGGCGGGGGCAGCAGTGACCCGACCCGACGGGTGCTGAGCGTGCGCCCCACCCCCAGAAGGCGGGCAGGGCCAGCCCCACCCGAAGGGTGCACGCGCAGGTCCCAGAGGGTGGGGCACACGCAGGGACGCGTGGCGGAGCTCACACAGAGCCCATGGCCGTGCAGAGAGAACAGTGGGCGGCAGGGGGCAGGGCCGCGGGCACTCAGGACCCCCACCCCCAGGACAGTCGGGGCTCGCGGGGTTTTAATCATCGGGAAGTCAGGGCCGACTCCCAGGTTTCGGGGGTTGTGGCGCCCTGGGCGTTGGTTCACGTCCTCTCCTCCCACACACACAGCAAGGCGGAGGCTCGCCAGCCAAGGAGCCATCGAAGGCCCCCCAGGGTCCCCCTACCCCAGACCTCAGTGCTCACAGAGCAGGACCCCGTCTGAGCCCAGAGACTGGCATGGAGCCAGGCCTGGTGTGTGGCGAGTGCCCGGCACACTTGTGGATGGAGTGGAGCTGGGCCGGAGCCGGACGTGGCTCAGAGGCAGGGGCCGGGCAGTGCCCACGGATGAGCTGCCTGGGACCCCTGGCCAGGCCCCCTTGCCTGCGGGCCACTGGCCTTGTCAGCTGAAACAAAGGGGACCATTTACCAGCGGGGAGAACAAACAACTCCAGTTAGTGCCTTGGAGGTATGTGAGACTTTTCTAACATAGACGGGTGAGCACACAGATTTGGAAGATTAAACACATACTTCTGAAACATCTGTCACTAAAGGAACCCAACCCAACAGTCAAAACGGGCCTTTCTCTCCTCAGCAGCTCCGCCTGAGTCAGACCCCACCAGACGCCGGGGAGGCCGCCCCGTCTCAGGCTCAGCCAGAGAAGCCCTTCCCAGCCAGGGCGCCAGGACCGACAGCCCTCTGGGCAGCTCCTGCCCACAGCGTGCTCGCCTGGGCCCGTGTGAGGGCAGGGAGGGGGCCCGGCCAGGGTGCACGCAGCAGCACAAACTCAGGACTGTCCCTCGCCGCGTCCTGAACGGGCCCCGTGATGCTGGTCGGGCCCACGGACCTGCCCGGTGTCTCCAGGTGCCAGCACCCTGGGCACAGCCTGGGGATCTTCAGAATGAGGCCCACGGCGTCAACTCCACGAGGACGTGGGCAGAGGTTCCTCACAGATCAGCTCTTTCCAGGACGGAACGGGGGCCCCCATGGCCCCAACACCTGTGACACTGAAGCCACAGAGAAGGAAAGGCCAGCACCCTGCCCTCCAGGAGCTCAGAGGATGGAAAGAAAAACGCAGCTCCGAGCCCCACGTTGTCTATTTCATCTGAAGGGGCCTGCTCTTCTCTTCTGCCTGAAGCAGCCCCACACTCCCCAGAGGAATGAAGCAGGCAGCCCTGGGACCACCCAGCGGGGACTCGAGCTTCAGCCGCGAGGCTCTGCAGGACCTCGGAGTGGGGTGTCCTTGGGGAGCGCCTGCCTGGCAGCCCGCCCCCCTGGCCCGGCCATCCTGGCTGACTTGGGACCAAAGGGGCAGCTGTGCCAGGATAGCAGCGGGCGCTCCCTGATCACAGGCGTGGCCGCTCCTCACTGAAGACCTACTTTCTTTGAAAACAGTGATGAAGACGGATACAGTGGGCCAGGCCCCGACTCCCCCACCCCCCAAGTCCCCAGCGCACGCAGTGAATGTCCAGGGAGGCTGCCTCCTGCTCTGAAGGTGCTGAAAAACGCACGCCTGAGCTCAAGCCGCTACTTCTCATCTATACACATCGGGGCGCCTGCGTACACGCTGGAGTCGTTTCTCCTGTTGTATAAGAAACTGTGAGCAGATGCTCTGTCACCGGTAAAGGTAACTCGGCTGGTGACGACTCTGGACTCGAAACGTCCACGTCACTGGAAACAAGAGGAGCCCTGCAGGCGTGAGCAGGCAGGCGTGACGACCGCCACTGCTCAGGCCCTCCCACGGCGGGCCGGGCGCTCACAGGACGCACCCGCCGCCCACCCCCGCGGGACGCTGCTCCTAGCACCCGACAGGGGGCGCCTGCAGGCCGGGAGGTCTGCCCAGACGGCCCGTCTCCCTCGATAAAAACAAACCAGACACACGCACTGCGTCCCGAGATTCACGCCAAGAGGGAACACGCCACGTGTCCCAGGGACCGGGTACATGTGAATGCACACACGGTTCACGCAGGTCCAGACGCTGCTGAGACTCACCTTCCCAGAGAGTGGACCTAACCGCTCACACGCAGAAACCCGACAAAGAAAGCCGCTCACAGGCCTCCCCACCGCCCCCGACCTCCCCACCGTCCACCCAAAAGGCCGAGTGCAGGCTTAACCACATCACGCTTCTGCTGGGCGAGAAGCTGCCGGGTAGGCTTTGATTATGGGCGGGGAACAGGTTTCAATTCTCTAATCAGCTAAAAAGAGAAAGAACAAAAACAAGAGCCGCTGACAGTGAACACGGGCCCCGTTCCAGGCTCCCCCAGCCTCCCCTCCGCTGGGCCGGCTGCACAGAGTGACTGGCCAGAAGACAGCAGGGCCCATGGAGAGGCAGAGCGCAGCCACCCCAGGACCCCCGGCCAAGGACGGGGGCAGGAGGAAGGCACGCCTCGGGCCGGGCCAGCAGCTGCAGGCTCCCAGCCGCACGCAGACCTGCCGCGGCCACCCCCAGGGGCCACCAGGAGGACAGAGGGCCCGCTGGGAGGGGACCGGGGGGCGGGCAGACGGCGAGGCAGCACAGGGCCCAGGACCTGCGCCCCCGCTTCCCAGGCACTTGGTGCCCCTGCAACAACACCTCACCAGCCCCATGTTGGGCGGGGAGCAGGCCTGAGTCTGGACCCCTGGCCTGGGGGCTCCCTGAGGAAGATGAGAGCCCTGCTGGATGGGAGGCCAGGACAGAGACCTCCGTTTACAGTGTCGGGAGATCAGGGCACAGATCCCCGGTTGGCTTCTGGAACGTCCTCCGGGCACGGAGGACTGCACTGCTCCCTGAGCGGTGACAGGGGTGTGACTGCAGGTGGAGCTGGGAGCTCGGACCAGCCGGGGAGCCACCTGCAGGCGGGCTCACCCAGATCACAGCCCAGATCCACCCCAGGGCCACCTCCACAGAAACAGCAGGCGCCTCCTCTGCCTTCTCGAGAGGGCAGATGGTTTACCGGACGGGCGGGAGGACTCTACCCCCACCCACCCCCGTGAGGCTGCTGCTCCCATCCTGACTTCCCAGGCACGCGGGTTCTTTACGGGGAAGGAGGTAAAGACACTCATTCTCTCCAGCCACTCGTAACCACCAGCAAAATCGGCTTTGGGGAATTATCTCGAGACCAGTTTTGATGGCCCACTCTAAGAACCAAGACGAGTCTTTCTTCTTAAGGTCGAGGGGAATCGCTCTACCACTCTATTTGGAAGTCTCCACTTAAAAGTTAATTAACTGGTCTCGGTCTGGCAATAAACCTGGAGTATCAGCCTTGGGTGGAGGGTCACAAAGATGTCATCATTAAAGAGCAAAGAAGCTAAATTGCCGAGAGGCGCTCGCCTCTCATCACCCACCAGGGTGGTCATCATCGCTTCCCGAGTGAACACACCCCCACCTGAGCAGCCGAAGGTGGTCCCAGCGTGGGCTGCAGAGCTGGGACCAAGGCCCGGCGCATGTCTCTAGCACCAGCACCCACCCGCCTCACGGCCCCCGAGGGGCAGCCCGCCCCCTCCTTCCTGGGGCTGCCAAGCGGGCTGGGTGGGCAGTGGCCAGGCCATCTGAGGGCCTCCCTCTAAACGGTGAGTCTTTTACGATCCGGTGTAAGTGCAGGCCTGAAAGAAGAACTCCCGAGGCAACTGTTAACGCTCCATGTCCTCACACAGGACAGAACGTCCTCGCCGGTCAAAGCCAAAGGATGCCGCGCTCTAGGCCTTAAAAGGCCCCTCGAGTCCTGCCGGGGAGTTGAGTGTGGTCCCACCTGCCAGCCTCCAGCCCCAAAGCCCTCCCGGGACCCAGCCAGCCCCAACACGGGAGGAGAGTTGGCTCCTGATTTTAGGAAAATAAATCCCTCTCTATCAGGTCAGGCGGGACATCTAAAAACAAGCTTCAACTGGGAGGAAAACACAAGGGCTGGGGAGGCACGGAGGCCCAGAAAGGACGGAGGAGACGGAGCAGAGATGGGGAAGGAGGGTCCCCAGCTGGCAGTCCAGCCCGGCTCGCCCCAACAACACCCTGGCTGTGGAGACGGCGGGAGGGCCAGTGGGCCTGAGCCCGAGGGCCTGGGACCACAGGGGGAGCCTCTGGGACAGGGCTCCTGCAACAAAGGCGGGCAGGGGGCAGGGAGTAGAGGGCGGGGGCTGGGGGGCAGAGGGCAGGGGGCAGGGGTCGGGGCGGGGGGCAGGGGGCGGAGGGCAGGGGGCAGGGTTATGGGGATGCTGAGCCACTGACCCTTCACGGCAGGCTGGCCTGGCCCTCCCGCACGGTGGAGCCAAGTCCTCCCAGGCACTCAAGCGGGTATTGCCCCCTCCCTGAGTATCTGGCACCCCTGGGGGTGCCAGGAAATGCATCTGAGTGGTGGTCCCTGGGGTCAAGGCTCTTGCACAGACAGCACACTGCCCCCACAGCAGCACCGGGTCAGTGAGCAGGAGGAGCCAGCCAGTCCAAGAGGCCTCGGGCCCCAGTGTGGAAGGGCCCCCTGGGCCAGTGGTGGGAGGGTCGGGGGCAGGCGGTTCACACTGAGGCAGGACGCGTCTCAGGGAGGGTGGGCCCTCACCGAGCAGCCAGGGGTGCCGCCGCCTGCCCTGTACACACAGCGTTGCTCTGTCCTCTACAGACGGCACACTGGCTCAGATCGTGAGCTTCCCCACCCGTCTGACCACCCGTCCTGCGGCCTAATGGGCAAGAGGGCGCGGACGGGAAAGTCTTGGCAAAATAAAGGCCTCCGAGGAAACCTGCGTGGTGCCACGAACGTCCAGACTGGAATAACCAATGGAACTGCTCTAACCCCCCCAGCCGATCAGGCTCCCTGTAAACAGACAACTTCATCTTCAAACTGAAGGAAAGCAATGAGGCCCCAGACGCTGGGGGCGCCCTCCTGAGCCGGAAGCGCAGCAAACACCCTGCTGGTAATTCAGCGACTGGTACCGAGCTTGCGGGCACGCTGGGCGCCGTGCTGGAGGCAGGGACGTGGGGACGCGGGCACCTGCGGGAAGCCAGGAGGAGGGAAGTCTGCTTTGCCTTCAAGGAAGGCAAGCTCGACCTTCTGTCCTCCTCTGTCCTCACGGGCAGCTGGGGGCAGCAGAAGGCACAAGTGCTGGGGGGCCCGCGAGGAAGGTGGAGGCCTGGCGGGAGGCACCCCTACGGCGCGGCCACAGGCCACCGCTCCCCAGGGAACCTGCGGCAGGGGCGGGGCACACACGACTCCGCGCCAGGACCCTCGGGCCCCCGCGTGGCTGGGAGACGCTGGGCGGGCTCTCCCGTGTTCGGTCCCAGAGCTGGATGCCACACGGAGACCATCCCGTCCATGGGGGACAGAGAGCGGGCAGGGCTCCCGTCGTGGAGAAGGTCACGCGCCGCTTGCCGGAGGCGCTGTGAAACACCGCACAACGCCACAGAGGAAGACGTGAAGGCGGGGCCTCATACGCCGTAGGCGGGGCCTCATACGCCGAAGGCGCTGAATGGATGCTGGCCGCCGTCACTATTTTATGATGAGTATTAGCAGCAGCAGCAGCCAAGTTCAGTCAGTGACAGAGGCTGAACTAGAACCACGGGTTTATACATTACTTATTAGACTACAGGAAACTTACTCGACTTCTTTGATTTTTTTCTTTTTGGACCGACTCAACAGGCATGAGTTTGAGTAAACTCCGGGAGTTGGTGATGGACAGGGAGGCCTGGCGTGCTGCAGTCCGTGGGGTCCCAAAGAGTCAAGACGCGACTGAGCTGAACTGAACTGAATAGATCCTTCTTCCCCAAAATGCAGCCACACAGCCATGTGGGTTTTCGGCTGAAGGCATTTTAGGCCGACTGGACGCCTCCTAGGAGAGTGAGAGCCCACGGCCACCTGCCGTCCGCTGGCCCCAGGCGGACACAACACGGAGCCGCTGGAACGATCAGGATGCTGCCGCGGGGACCACGCCCCGGCCTGGGACAGGGAGACGACTGGGGAGGGGCGCACGGAGGTGCCGCCGCACCCACACGCCTTCCTGAGCCCGGCGTCCACGCCCATCACTGTGTCCCCAGGGCCCACACCTCCGGTGAGATGTGGCCTCCGTCCCCCGTGCTCAGATCAGCCAGGCCGGGGCCTACTGACGCCAGCAGGGTAGGGGAGCGTGTACTGCTCACTGCCGCCCACTGAACATTCCACAGGCTGGGGTCCCTCCAGCAACTGATTTATCCTCTGCTTTCCGAAGGCTCACCTTGTAGCAGTAATAAAAATAGTTTCACTTGGGTGGTAATAAAGCTGAATCTAGTTTACTAGCTGTAACTGAATTCTATCTTGAAAGAATAAGTCAATTTTAACCTTACAATGTAGTCGAGACAGCTTTCAGAGAAATTTCATTAAAATCGCATTTAACCTAAATTTAAAAACACAGGGAAAGGGAAAATGCTCACGCAGATTAAGGCTTTAACACACGAAGTTAGGACTATTCTCCATTGATGCATATGGGCTTTTTTTTCCCCTAAGAGTGAAAGTGTAATTGCTAATAATAATGACGGGCAACATCCCCCTTGGAGCCCGCGGTCCGCCAGGCAGTATCAGCCGTGCTAATGGGCACCCTGGGTTGGACTGAGGCGCCTGCCAAGGGAGGCTTCCTGCCAGGTCCCGCACGCTGGGCCGAGTAGATTCCCCAGACTAACCCCCAACCAAGGAGGGCTAGCCCGCCCGCCATTACCTGCCCGCTCTGCAGGTGCTAAGATTAAAATGATGATGACGTAACACGGGTATAGAGCGGGCTGAGGTCACGATGTGCCAGGGGCCGTTCTAAGCATCTCACCTGCACTGACCCTCCCAAGGGACTATACTCACCACCGCCAGGCAGCAGAACAGGAATCTGGACCCTCCAGGTCCCGCCCTGCGCTAAGAGGTGGTCCAGGGCAAGCCAGAGGCGTTCAGCAAGAAGGATTTCCGAGGAGCCCAAGGCAGGCCCACGTCCATTCCTCCTCTGACCCTTAACCAGCCCGCCGTGTCCGCTCATGGAGCAGCAGCCCGTCAGGACAGAAATTCAGCACCTCCTTTCCCGCTTCCCCCACAGTGTGAGGTCGACCTGTCCCTCGGGTTCCCACCAGCTCACATGCCCCCAGCTTGTGAGTTTCCCAGCTCTTTAGTTCCCAGGACAACAGCCCCAAGGAAAGGGTTTCCAGGGCCTCCCAGGAAGGACAGGTGTCTGCTCCCGCGGGGCACAGGGGCATCTGGGCGGGTGGGCAGCCTTCAGCACACAGGCCTGCACGCCTGCCCCCACCCCAGCCAGCCGCGGCCTCTGCTTCCTGCAGCTCCAGAGCAGGTGAGCACGCTGAGAGCGTCCAAAGTGCAGGCAGACCTTTTGCAGACCAGCCCTGCACGCAGCGCACAAGGTGTGCAGCCAGGGAGGGGAGAGAGGGTCCCACGCCAGCCCAGGTCCCCAGCCCCACCCCCAAGCAGCTCTGGGTTCCGTAGGTGCCCAATAATGCACCAAACATACCAAAAATGGTTCATTATTGACCTGAAATTCAAATTGAAGTGAGTGTTCTCTTTATGCTAAGTCTGACAGTGCTAAGCCTAGGTAGGATTCCTTCCCGGTTTTTCCTACAGAAAGAGAAAGCAGAGCTTGGAGGGCAGTCCCAGCCTCCCCAGATAGCCTCGGGATGGTTTCGAGCGTGGACAGAGCTCCTTCCGGGCCACAGTCACTGGCCATCCGGTCCAGACTGGCCACTGATGACACGGTCTTTTCCCCCAGCCACTGGGGCCTCAGCTTTATGGTCCCTCCAGAGCTGAGAGCAGAGCCCCGAAGACCGCGGCCTGCAAAGGAGTCACGGGCCTTTGGGGATGGGAGTGCCTGCCTCCTCCCACCCCCTCCCCAGGCTGCCCAGGACAGACACTGTGCCCACGGGCTCCCCGACCAGAAACCACCCCCAGGTGCCCCTCTCTGTGCCCATTTCATTCCCCACAGGACAACTCGCTCATCTGTGAAGCAATTCTTTAAGATCTGATTTTCAGTCTTCTGAAAAAAAGCCCAGCATGGCCATAACCAGATTTACACATCTGCTGAGGCCATCTTCAGATATTTCTTTTTAATACTGAAATAGGATCTCATGGTTTTTTCATCAAAAGATATGGCAAATGTTCCGCTTACATTATCTTGTGTCACAAAACAGGCATGAGCTCAGAATACAAAGTGGGGGCTGCCCCATGGGGGGCCCTGGCCCCAGGATCCAGCCACAAGGTTCTGACTGCAGCCTCTCCACAAGCAAGGCCAGGGGCTGACCCTGGGGCCCCTAGGAACCAGCAACCTCAAAGGTTAACATTGGATGTGACAGACATAATCATAAATCGCAAGGCGTGTCACTCAGATACACTGCAAACCGTGGCATTTCACGTTCAGTGTGCGTAAACACGCCGGGTGCAACATGGAGTTAAAATTCAGCTCTAGAGCTTTGTATGTTAAAATCCTATCAGCCCGCCGGCATGTTAACGTATGTTTACTATTGAAGCAGTAAATTACCAAATGATTGGTGTGAACTGTTAATTTTACGCACAAGCATCACTCCCTAAGTAGGGAGCAGACTGACGTTAGCAGAGATGCTGAGGGCACAAGCGCCCGCCTCCGCCCGGCTCTCTCCACCGCACCCCTCTCCTGGCAACAAACTCCGCCCGGCCCGGGCACGTGGGCGTGTCCCTGTCCTCCTGACTTTCCACTTTCGCCGCAGCCTGTGACTCGGTTTGGCCGATGAAATGCAGTTGAGCGCTGGGGACCGCTTTCTTTTGAAGCATTAGGAGTCCATGAACAGCCCCCCAAGTTTTTCCCTGCGCCACAGGAACCAGGACAGCAAACTCCTGAAGGCAGCTCCTCTACCAGCCTGAGCTCCCAGGAGAAGAGGGCACGGACCAGAGCCCCGGCCAGGCCACAGACGACGTGCCCTGTGGTGGGGAGCTCACAGGGAGACGCATAGGCTGTCTGTGGGGGTCAAATGCGCTTCCCTGGTAGCTCAGCTGGTAAAGAATCTGCCTGCAATGCAGGAGACCCCGGGTTGATTCCTGGGTTGGGAAGATTCCCTGGAGAAGGGATAGGCTACCTACTACTCCAGTATTCACGGGCTTCCCTGGTGGCTCAGACAGTAACGAATCCGCCTGCAACACGGGAGATCCAGGTTCGATCCCTAGGTTAAGAAAGGCATGGCAACCCACTCCAGTGTTCTTGCCTGGAGAATCCCATGGACAGAGGAGCCTGGTGGGCTACAGTCCATGGGGTCGCAGAGTTGGACGTGACTGAGCACACACACAGACGTAGGGGTCAGGGTCAGAGTCCGGTCTGTTCCACCAGCAACAGGGGTATCTGGCTTCCACCCAATGCAGACTTTTACCCTAAGCTGCCCACACTCCCACTCTTTCTCCCACAGACGTTTTGCACTGATCACCTGACTCACCCCAGACTGGATGGGGTGCCTTCCAGGAGGTCTGAAGACCACAGTGACCGTGTCCCTGGTTAAGCTGCGAAGGGAGGTCTGTGTGCTTGGTTTGTGGCCCTTCCCGATTACACAGTTTCTTAGAAACAGTGAGAAAAAACAACTCAGATTTAGGTGGCCTCTTGGACTTTCAAATTCATTCTTGGATATGAATATTTTTTGCTGGATGTAGACCTACCCACTCCAGTATTCTAGAGAATTCCATGGGCAGAAGTGTCTGATGGGCTACAGCCCATGGGGTGGCAAAGAGTCGGACACGACGGAGCGACTAAGACTTTCACTTTCCCGACTCTAGGGTGACAACTATATCCTCCCAGTGCGTGGAAGACGTCTGCTTGTGCTTCTGTTGAGAGGTGAGTTCTCATACAGCCATTCTCAGGAAATAACCCTTTACTCTAGCTGCTTTAAGAATTAGTCTTCAAATAAATTTTACTATTGTGTGTTTATATAGTTTTCTCTTTATTCTCCTGGAAATTCCGTGGGCTCTTCAATCGGTGAATTGGCTTATTTCAGTAGTTCGGGAAAATAAATCATTATCTCCTCAAATTCTGACTCTCTCTCCTCTCTATGACTCTAAATAAATAAATAAATAGAGGCTCTCTAGACACACCCTTGATATCTTTTATTTTCTATATTATCCGTATTCTTATTGCTCCATGCTTTATTTTGGCTCTTTTCTTCCAACCCATCTTCCCTTTCACTAACTTTCTCTATAGCCATGTCTAATTTGTTAAATCTGTACCCTGACTTTTTAATTTGGTTATCGTATTTTTCATCTCTCATGTAAAATCATATAGTTTCTCATTAGCTGGGCAAATATTTTCAAGACTCTCTATTTTATATTTCTTCACACACAGTCAAGAGAACAGTTTCACGGCCTACGCCTAAGAATTACAGAAACTTGTCATCTTGTGGGCCTTGTCATCTGTTGCTTCTCTTTCTTCTCACTTAAGAGGTCTTGAACATATACTTAGCTTTGACTATATGTACATCATTGTACATGGAAAATAAAAAGAGAGAGAGAAACAAAGCTAGAACTCTCAGGTTCTAGCATCCTCACAGAAGAGGGCCAGGAAATTTTTGTCTCCTTGTTAGCAGTTCAATGCTTTTAAGAAATCTGTTTTCTTTTTACCTTCTTTCTTTGCTTTTTTTCTCTCTTTCCTTCTACCCCTCACCCAATTTGTTTGTTGGCTTCAAAAAATAATCTTATGCATTGTTTTGGTCTCCTGGAGTTGCCCACCCCGTTGCCACTAGACGTGGAAGGCCCCTGGCCTCACCTTCCACAGCCCCAGCCAAGTGGCTCAAGGCTCCATCTCTCATTCTGTGGGAAGTTCTAAAACTCCCGCTCAGAGATCACAGGCGACTCCCCTGCGTTCCTCAGTAGCCAGCCTCCCTCTCTTGAGCCGATTACCACCCCCCAGGCAGTCTCTCAGGCCACTGCCCCTCACCCTTCCACCTGGCCTCCTTACAGACAAAACCCTCTCTCTTCAGTCATGCCAGCTTTCTGTCTATGGAGCAGACTGCTTCTAAAGATTTGGGGGTAACAGAGAGTAGGGTAAAGCACGACTCAAAACAGAAAACTGCTTGAGAGTGCTTTCCAGAAATTCTTTAGCCAGTCGTCACAGCGAGAAAATGAGACAGTGACCCTGGCCTTCCGGCCCCTTCTGCAGCTCTCCCTCCATCCGCACTGCCCCTGCACAGTCCAGGCCCCCAGAGTCGTCTTTCAGGAGGACAGTGAGCGAAGGGGGCCTGGGACGCCTCTCCCAGGGGCTGCTGGTGAGAGCCAAACCCTCCCAGTTCCGACACTTTCTGCCTGAAAGGCCCAGCAACTCTTCTTCTGAGGCTGTCACAGAGATTCTTTCGGGTCTGGCTGGAAGAACAGTTACGGACAGGTTACCCAGCTTAACCTGCTACCAAACAGAGCCTCCTCTGTCGTGAAGCACCGATCATTTAAACAGAACCACCACAGGGTGAAAACGCCCTTCTCAGAAGCCGCGGGAAAATAAGAACGGGGTTTACTAAAAGCCCAGGCCTGGCTGGGGTTCCCTCTTTTAAACAATCACCCAGCGAATCTCAGATGTGCTGCTTCTGAACCACAGCACCAGGGAAAATCGATTCAAGCATTTCCCAAACTGCAGCCCTGGAACAAATGAGCACTAACCACACGTTTCTAACCTCCACAGAAATGCGAAATCCACCTTCTCGGAGAACCAGGAGAGGAGCCACTGAGTGTACTTCAAAGATCCAAATGAGGCTGGGGGTGCGCAGGGAGGTGGGGGGAGGTGTGAAGCTGCCGGCAGGGAAGAAAACCCACAGCATCCGACAAAGATGCCCCCGCGAGGTGAAGAACAAACGTACGTAAATGCAGTTACATAGGCAAAAAAACCGTGCTGTGAATAGGTGGCTGCCACCCAGCTAAATATATTGAATCAGATAAAGTATTATTGGAAGAACCGTGCAGAACTTCATAATATGGAAATTAGGTAATAACCATTAGACACAGCTGAAAATCAGATTCAATCAAGGGACAGAATGGAGTTGATAATTTGTATGACTCCGTTCTATAATGTCATTCGATCGTTTCCCAAAAAAAGAGCCTTTGTTGGGAAGATGGGGACGGATACGCTGTCTACTCCTGAGGGCACAGCAAGGGCAAAAGGGACGTCCACACCCTTGGACGGCGGCCCTGGAACAACGGCGGCTTGTCTCCGCTTTGAGCAGAGTGCGACATCTCTGCAGATTCAGTGAGGTCACCCGTCAAGGTCACGTGGGGCTCGGGGTCACAGAGCCTGCCTCCCCGGCACAGCGCCGCTGACCACCTGGTGTCACAGGCCCACGCCCGGTTCTGCGTGGTATCACTCCGTTAACACTCTGCTCATTAATTTAACAGACGCTCAGGAGGGTACACTTGGAATGGGCCAGCATCATCTTTCAACGTTCACTTAATCAAACCCTGCTACTGCAATGTGACAGTCAGCACATCACAGGGGGAATCACTTAAAGGACGAAGGTAGAAAGTATTTCAAAGCCCCCACTTACACATGAAAGCGTAATCGAAAACGGCCGGCACACACTATGATTTTTCTGTAATATCAAAGATGTTATTTTTCCGACTCGGTAATTAATTAGATTCCGTGGAGAAATTACGCCGGCATCCTTGATACCAAAATGACATGCAGAGGCAGGAACGCTGGGCCAGAGGCCGGCCATAAACAACCAGGCTGCGGCCGGATGATGACAAGCGCCGGCCTTAATAAGAGTGAGGGCTGCCTGCTTCGAGGACGCGCTCGTTACTTCCTGCGAAGGGATGGCGCTGAACTGATTATATCGCCTTCATAAAAGGAACAGGAGTGGCTCCAGCCCCAGCAACTCTTGGGCGGCTCCAAAGAAGGTGCAGCAGGGGTGGGGGTCCCGGGATAACTGGGTGAGCCTTCCACCCCCACCCCCAGCCCCCCAGGAAGAGGGGCGCCCAGGACGCCAGCTTACCATCAATGCGGCTCACCAGCTCTTCCAACATCTTCACTTTCATCTGAATCCCGGGTTGGGCGAATGTGTAGTTGTCCTGAGGGGAAAATAACAGGGAGTTTCATAGGCGTGGGGGATAAAACCGGCTTTCCAAAGGGGAACAGGCAGTGGGGACGAAGGCGGACGGTTCGACAAGAGGACGAATTCACAAAGTGAGCAACGCACAGAGCAGGAGGCTGCGTCACACCACCCGCGCGCAGGTGAGCCGGAGGCGAGCTCGGAAGCCTCCCCACGTCACGATGGGAACCCAGGACCTGCCCGGCGCTACCGGCGTCAGGCACTACTGCCGTCAGGCCTCCCATCCGAGGGCTGAGGACACGGTCACGGTGTGAGCACGATGGACCAGGGGGCTTCAGTCTCAGGCACTCAGGTGAAGAGTTCCATAAACTAAGACAGGAAAACCAGCGTGGCCAGTGGGCAGTGGGGGAGGGGTCTCCAGTCGGGCCGACCTGGAGTGGGAGCCCGGCTCCACGCCTTAGGTGCTGTGTGACATTAGCAAGGAGCAGCTCCTCTCCGGCTGCAGCTACACCATCTGTGACGTGAGAGTGAGCCCTGCCCGCGGGACTGCTCTGAGGCTTCAAGGAGGCACTGGCACGTGCCAAGGCTTCAGGAACAGAAGGCCCAGTGCCCCCACTGCCACGACTGGAGCGCATGTCAGCGGGGCTGGAGGGTGGCACCTAGCACGTCCTGCCCGGGGCACCCCACAGGCTAGCGCTCAGGAGCCTCAGCTCAGGCTCAGGGACCGTCTCAGGGCGAGGCTTTCAACTGCACTCCTGCAGTGACAGACTTGCTCTCGGTGGTTGTGGGAGGTGGGGTAGTGAGCCCACCAAATCCCCAGGGCCTGGTTCCCAGCAAGGTGGGGGTGTGGGTGGTGAAGGCTGCTAATCAACCAACCAGCCCACCCAGGTGGGCCCGGTGTGGCCAGGCCCTCGGACGTGGCAGCAGGAGAGTCAGCATCAGAGCAGTGAGGACACTGGTCCCCACTTGGAGGACGGACGTAGGGGCCAGCAGACCAGCAGAGCAGGCTGGATAGAGGCCAGGGAGCAGCTCGTCCCTGGAGGCCCACGAAGGACATGGCCTGGCCCACACCTTGATGCACAACTTGCCCCGCCCCGGCCCCAGGCCCCGGCCGCAGGCCCCGACCCCTGTCTGCATTCTGACCTCCAGGACTTGCTGTTGTCATTCAAGCACTAAATGGCTTCCAACTCTTTGTGACCCCGTGGACTGCAGCACACCAGGCTCCTCCGTCCTTCACCATCACCCAGACTGTGCTCAAACCCATGTCCATTGAGTCGGTGATGCCATCCAACCGTCTCATCCTCTGCTGCCCCTTCTCCTCCTGCCCCCAATCTTTCCCCGCATCAGGGTCTTTTCCAATAAGTCAGCTCTTCGTATCATGTGGCCGAAGCACTGGAGCTTCAGCTTCAGCATCAGTCCTTCCAATGAACACCCAGGACTGATTTCCTTTAGGATGGACTGGTTTCATCTCCTTGCTGTCCAAGGCACTCTCGAGAGTCTTCTCCAACACTATAATTCGAAAGCATCAGCTCTTCGGTGCTCAGCCTTCTTCATGGTCCAACTCTCACGTCCGTACATGACTACTGTACACGACCTCCACGACTGTGAAATGACAAATCCGTGTGGTTTCAAGCACAAGGCGCTGCGCCTGTGGGTCCTTGAATGTGAGTGAGTGAGTGGGGCCTGCTGGTTCAGGCAGGCGTGCACTGGGCTGGTGCTGGGAGAGGACAGCTTGTCCTCAGGGAGACGTGGGTGGAAGGGGACGGGGACGTGGGAACAGCACCCCTGCACCCCCTGCCCCGGGATCTGTGGTGGGGGCGGCTCCAGGAGACATAGCCAGGAGAGGACGACCTTCACGCCGGCAGTGACGCCTGAGGCTGAGCAGCCAGACGTGGCACTCAGGGGCTCCTGCACTGTCAGCACTCTCTGGGCTTAATGTGCGTGTGCACACAAGCACGTGCACACACACACAGGCACACACACACACACACAAGCACGTGCACACACACACAGGCACACACACACACACACAAGCACGTGCACACACACACAGGCACACACACACACACAAGCACGTGCACACACACACAGGCACACACACACACGGCCACACAGTCATACACATGCACACACACAAGCATGTGCACACACAGGCACACACACACTCATATGCGCAGACAAGCATGAGTACTCACACACAGGCACATACACACACAAACACACTCCTACACATGTGCAAACATAAGCATGTGTACACACATGGGCACACACACATACACACTCATATGCACGCACACGCACACAAGTATGTGTACACACATAGGCACACAGTCACACATAGGCACACAGTCACACACATGCACAAACATGGGCACAAACACATACACATGCACACACTCATACATGCAGACACACAAGCATGTGTAAACACACACGGGCACAAACACACATACACACACACATCCTTCCTGACGAGAGCAGGAGCTGCGGCCGCTACGAGACGAAACTAAAAATGCCTACAAGGCAACCACAATCTTATCCCCACAGAAATGGAAAACGAGCGGACTCAGACCTAACTTCTGCTGCGGTTTCTCCCGCGTGGATTTCAAGTGACAGGCCCTGGATCCCAGGCTGTCACGTCTCCACGAGGACAACTCCAGCGGGAGGCACCAAGGTCCCGCGTGCGCTCTGCTCGGCTCCGCGCGGCGGGAGGCGCTCCCGGGGCGGCTGCCCCACAGGCCTGGAAGCAGGTGCTTTGTAGACAAGCTGGTGGGTCTCGCTACACTGAAGTCTGAGGAAGGGAGGGCTGTCACAGACCGGCGCTGAGTGGACAGGAGCGCTGGGCCCTGAAAGGCCTGCGCGTGTCCCAGGGAGACCCTCAGCCGCCCCTCTGGCAGACACAGGCAGCGGCACGCAGCCCGAGCTGTCATGTAGCTGAACATTCACGGGAATTCTGGTTTTGGACTTGAACTTGCAGGGTTAGCCCTTAAAGACTTGATTTCTCTCCGGAACTTCGGTGACAGAGATTTACACTTGAATTCGGGACACGCTGGGTAGCTGGAAGCTTCCACGCTGTCGTCTCACCTCACGGCAGCATCTCCGATGAGCCGGGGGAAGCAGTCAGGCTGGAAGTATTTAAGGATGAGAAATAACCTACGAGCGGTTTTGCAGCCTCAGGCAGAGGCCTTGCAGACTACTGCATTACTGCTCAGGTCTGACGTGCCCCAAAGCCACGGGAACCAGGCTCGGACGCCCCCTCCGCGCGGACCCAGGAGAATACTCAGAGGAGCGGGGTTTCCACTGGGGGCTGGCCTGTTCCTAGGGGTGGTGGGCTCCAAGGGGGCACCATGTCCCTGGCTCAGCAGGAACCTAACGGTTATGCAGAGAGCCAGCTGCAGGAGCTGGGGGCAGCAGCCCTCAAACCTGGGCTGGGCTTCCAGGCGGAGGGAGTCCAGCCGGTGCCCCCCTGCCCGTTCTCCATCCCCAGAAACACTGGCCCCAAGAAGGCGACTGACCACCCGCGACTCCGAGAGTCAAGACCGCCAGCAGGCCCAGCCCTCCGCCCAGCTCTCGGAACCGGCCGATCCCCCAGGAAGGCCGCTCCCCTGCACGGCTCTGCCGCACACAGGGGGCCCTGCGGGGGCCCAAGGCCAGCTCCGACACGGAGGGTCAGCCTGAATGACCCCCACATTCAGTCCACCAGTTTATTTGGCTCTCACACTAAGATAGGACTTCAAGCTTCTCATTTAGAAGAAATAAAAATTATTCTTTGGTCTCCATCTGCCACTATTTCGTTTTATTTCTCAATTTGTTCAAAACCCAGGGAGGGGAGATGAGTTCTCTTGAAAATCCAAATAGTAAGAAAAGAATGACACCTGAGAGTCTTAAAAAAAGAAAAACACCTGCATCACGAAGGTCCCGAGAAGGCTGGCAGATGAGGCCTCGGGGTCTGGGCTTAGGCAGGGGGTGGGCGCGGGGGCAGAGAAGACCCACCACAGGTCGGGCACAGTGGGTCAGCCGAGGGGTCCAAGCTGAGGACCGTGCCCTCGGCAGCCAGGAAGCCTCTGAAGGACACACCATGGACATTCCAGGGCCGGAGGCGGAGCCAGAGGGCATGAGGTGCCCGCAGCAGCCTCCCAGGAGGGGCACCTGGCCCCGAGGCCGCCTAGCAGGCTCCTCCAGCCTCTGACAAGACCGCGGGTCCTTCTGGATGAAGGGGGAGCACCGCCCCCAGCATCCCATCCATACCCCCGCCCTCGCCCGCACACATGCCCAGCACAGAACGTATCTGCTGAGAAACAGGAAGTATCTGCAGGCAAAATAGGAAGCAAGTGAGAATACTCTGTATTTATACGAATATTCACAGTAATAATATGGATAACACTCCATGAAAAGCAAACAGGCACACCTCTGCAAGCCGAGATTTGATTCTGGGTCTTTAAAGAATGATAGAAGAATATAGAAAACTTATTGCTCAGAGGGAGGGAAGGAAGGAGGGTCTGAAGAAATATAATGACCTTCTGGGAAGTGTTTTTACAGAAGGTAGAGTCCGAATCAGCAGGAAAAAAAAAAATCCTAGCACGCACACTGGGCTTGCCTCACACTTCGGCAGTAACCAACAGCACTTCTGTGCTCTTCAGAGGAAAGGAGGACTAAATCCTTCTGAAGGAGCATCTTGGACAAGAGCCGGAAGGCTCACTCATGTTGGCTGAGGGGGAGGACCCAGCACTCGGAGGACAGAGACCCCTCACCCCTGGGACAAGGGGCTGTGCCGGACCAGAGATGCAGGCCCTCAGCGCGTCCCACAGCCCTTCCCGGCCAGTCTCTCTGCGGGAAAGCGCCCTTCCGAGGGGAAAGCAAGCCCGCCCGTCTCACACACCCTGGACCTGCGTCCGAACACCTCAAGACACCAGGCCCCGTTTCGGGCCCCCTGTGAGCCAGTGAGCGCAGCGACGGCATCGATCCACCCAAGACTGGCCCAGGGCGGGACGGGCGACGCGGCACACCTGCCGAGGGCCTCCTGTGAGAGCGGCATCGATCCACCCAAGACTGGCCCAGGGCGGACGGGCACTCCTCCCTGAGTGCGACACACCCGCCCGAGGACCTCCTGCAGGGCTCAGAGAAGTAGGGCTGAGGCTGCCGTCCTGAGACTGGCCCGTGTGCAAGGTCGGCGCTCGCCGGGGGGTGCCTGGGACCAGGATTTCGGGAGCCCCCACCTGTCCTGCGCCAGTGAGAACGGCTCGCCGCGCCGCGGAGCACCGTCTTCGTGCTGCACGCCGGTTTTCCTGCTGCTCCGTGCCAGCAGCGGTGCCGGTGGCAGCAGCTCCCAGTCAGGCCGCAGGCGTGGCTCCGTCGTCGTCGTGTTCTCATTTTGGCGTGCTGGGTCTTGCAGCACACGGGCTTGGTTGCCCAGGGCACGTGAGGTCCTGCTTCCCCAACCAGGGACCGACCTGCGTCCCCCGCCCTGGAGGGAACCCCAGGGACGTCCCGGGTGTGGCGTTTCTCACAAGCTCCTGGGAGACGGGGCCAACTCGTGGCTCGGGAGTTAAGCATCTCCAGTGACTCCCCAGGGACAGGACTCCTGGCAGCTCGCACCTGGGTCCCTCTGGCCTTTTCCCTTGGCCCGTGCACCCTACACACGTGATTGGGAGGAATCGTGGCTGTTGTGCTGGAGTCCCAGAACCTGGGGGCGGTCCTGGGTCCCCAACACAGTCGGGCAGGAAAATCAACACGGGACTTGTGTTCAGAGATGATGGTCTGGTCGTCAAGCAAACATTCATCACGCAGGCCACGCAGACGCACACGGGGGCTCACCATGACCGGGGGAGCCCTGAGGTCAGAGCACAGAACAGGGGCCTGACCCAAGGACACACTGAGAACGGGAGGCCTGGGCCGAGATGCAGAGAACAGGGGGCCGGGGCAGCTGTGGGGGGCCAGGCTCACTCCACGCAGGAAGTGAAGGCCAGTGTGGTGGGAGGGGCCCCGAGGAAGCCAGGCTTGATGGGAGAAGACCACCTCAAGGCAGGAAGGCCACGTGGGGAGCCAAGGGTGAGACCCCAGCAAAGCTACAGGATGAAGCGAACGACATGGAAAGAGGAGCCACCGCAGTCATGAGATCTGCATTTGGAAAAGGTGACTCTGGCTGCCAAGGTGAGCCTAACAGAAGAGGCCAGAGAGGATGCGAGACGTCAGTCACCTGACCGAAGACCCTGGGCCCAGTGATGGCGAAAGCGCCCTCCCGGAGGCGCAGTCAACCCAGCCCGTCCAGACTGCGTCCGTTCAGCGAGCTGCACTGGCTGGTTTCGTGAACGTCAACGGAGGCCTTCGGGCTCATTGCTCCTAGCTCGTTCATCGCACGTGTCTGGCTGGCACTGCGGGCTGCGGAACTCACGCTGAACCCTGAGCGTGTCGTCCATCGCACCAGCTGTCCCTCCAAGTGGAGAGGCTGCAATCACATGCACGCCCTCCACGTCCCCGCCACGGTCTCTGGGAAGACGGGAGGAGAAGGACGAGGACAGAGCTCCACGGCATGCTGCTCGGGGGGAAGGAAAGCGCAAGCCTGAGTCTCTCAGTCGTGCCTGACTCTTTGTGACCCCATGGACTGTAGCCCACCGGGCTCCCTGTCCATGGGATTTCCCAGGCAAGGATACTGGAGTGGGTTGCCATTCCCTTCTCCATGGGATCTTCCCAACCCAGGGATCGAACCTGGCTCTCCTGTACTGATAAAGAATCTAGGCAGATTCTTTACCAACTGAGCTACCTGGGAAGCCCTTTTCAGGCGGGAGGGCGCTATAAAAATTTATCAGGCCAACTCTTTTCCCACCAGCGAGCCTAATTGGAGGCAGGAAGCCTCCTTCACAAGGCACTGGGGGCGTATCTAAAAGAAGCTGGGCAGCGTCCACACCAAGTGTGAGCCCTTCTGCCCACCCATTCCACAGGTTCCCTGGGGCCATAGGTCATGGGACGTGGCGAGGGCGGAAGGCTCCCCCCAGCCCTGGCAGAGCGGCTTGGGGCTCCCCCTGTAAACTGCTCAGAAAACGGGGACAAGCTGAACGCCTGTTTGGGGACACAGGCCGGCCAGCAACGGTAGCTGGTGCAATAGTATTTGAAGGAAGTCCAGATAAGTTATAGACCTGAGCTGTAAGGAGTATCCACTAACGGAGGGTGGGGAGAGGAGAGACTGCCAAAAAGCTAGACTGAAAACAATAACAAGAAAGGCTCCCTGAGGGGAAGGGATCCTGGAGCTGGGTGGTTCCAAGGAAATGACACTCCGGAAGAGGCAAAACTGTGGAGATGGTGAGCAGACCACTGGCTGTCACGGGTTCCGGGAGAGGAAAGGATGAACTTTCCTTGAAAGGCAGGGACTTTTAGAGCAGTGACCTACTCTAGACGACACCGCAACAGTGGACGGATGGTGGTGGTGGTTTAGTCACTAAGTCGTGTCCGACTCTTTGCAGCCCCAGGGACTGTAGCCGCCAGGCTCCTCGGTGCATGGGACTTTCCAGACAAGAACACTGGAGTGGGTTGCCATTTCCTTCTCCAGGGGATCTTCCCAACCCAGCGACTGAACTCAGGTCTCCTGCATTGCAGACAGTGTCCTACATTATACGCAGATTCTTTATGGACTGAGCCAGTAGGGAAGCCCCATAACTCCTTATACATTTGGCCAAACCCACAGAATGTACAGCACAGAGAGGGAACCCCAATATCAACTGTGAACTTTAGTTAATAGTATTATACCAATTTTTTAACTTCCAGATGTTCAAGCTGGTTTTAGAGAAGGCAGAGGAACCAGAGATCAAATTGCCAACATCTGCTGGATCATCGAAAAAGGAAGACAGTTCCAGAAAAACATCTATTTCTGCTTTATTGACTATGCCAAAGCCTTTGACTGTGTGGATCACAATAAACTGTGGAAAATTCTGAAAGAGATAGGAATACCAGACCACCTGCCCTTCCTCTTGAGAAACCTATACGCAGGTCAGGAAGCAACAGTTAGAACTGGACATGGAACAACAGACTGGTTCCAGATAGGAAAAGGAGTACGTCAAGGCTGTATATTGTCACCCTGCTTATTTAACTTATATGCAGAGTACATCATGAGAAACATTGGGCTGGAAGAAGCACAAGCTGGAATCAAGATTGCCGGGAGAAATATCAATAACCTCAGATATGCAGATGACACCACCCTCATGGCAGAAAGTGAAGAGGAACTAAAAAGCCTCTTGATGAAGGTGAAAGAGGAGAGTGAAAAAGTTGGCTTAAAGCTCAACATTCAGAAAACAAAGATCATGGCATCTGGTCCCATCACTTCACGGGAAATAGATGGGGAAATAGTGGAAACAGTGTCAGACTTTATTTTTCTGGGCTCCAAAATCACCGCAGATGGTGACTGCAGCCATGAAATTAAAAGATGCTTACTTCTTGGAAGAAAAGTTATGACCAACCTAGACAGCATATTGAAAAGCAGAGACATTGCATTGCCTACAAAGGTCCATCTAGTCAAGGCTATGGTTTTTCCAGTGGTCATGTATGGATGTGAGAGTTGGACTGTGAAGACAGCTGAGCACCGAAGAATTGATGCTTTTGAACTGTGATGTTGGAGAAGACTCTTGAGAGTCCCTTGGACTGCAAGGAGATCCAACCAGTCCATTTTGAAGATCAGCCCTGGGATTTCTTGGGAAGGAATGATGCTAAAGTTGAAACTCCAGTACTTTGGCCACCTCATGCAAAGAGTTGACTCATTGGAAAAGACTCTGATGCTGGGAGGGATTGGGGGCAGGAGGAGAAGGGGACGACAGAGGATGAGATGGCTGGATGGCATCACCGACTCGATGGACGTGAGTCTGAGTGAACTCTGGGAGATGGTGATGGACAGGGAGGCCTGGCATGCTGCAATTCATGGGGTCACAAAGAGTCGGACACGACTGAGTGACTGAACTGAACTGAATTGAATATACCAATAACAGCTCATCAGTTATAACAAATCCACCACACTAAAGCAAGATGTTAATAACAGGAGCAAGTGTGTGTCTCTGTGGAGGTAACAACAGAGTATATCAAACTCTGTACTTTCTGCTCAATATTTCTGTAAATAGTTCTACAATCAGATCAGATCAGATCAGTCACTCAGTCGCGTCCGACTCTTTGCGACCCTATGAATCGCAGCACGCCAGGGCTCCCTGTCCATCACCAACTCCCAGAGTTCACTCAGACTCACGTCCATGGAGTCAGTGATGCCATCCAGCCATCTCATCCTCTGTCGTCCCCTTCTCCTCCTGCCCCCAATCCCTCCTAGCATCAGAGTCTTTTCCAATGAGTCAACTCTTCACATGAGGTGGCCAAAGTACTGGAGTTTCAGCTTTAGCATCATTCCTTCCAAAGAAATCTCAGGGCTGATCTCCTTCAGAATGGACTGGTTGGATCTCCTTGCAGTCCAAGGGACTCTCAAGAGTCTTCTCCAACACCACAGTTCAAAAGCATCAATTCTTCGGTGCTCAAATTCCGTTAATTTAAAAAGTTTGTGATGCATCCAAAAGAAATAGGAAAAAGGGAGGGAATAAGGTGAAATTAATAGAAAATAAATAGCAAAATGGCAGCCTAAACTCCAGCCACATAAATAATTCCATGAATGTCCATGAACTAAACACACATTAAAAGGGCAGGAAAGCAAAATCCAGCTATAAGCTATCCACAAGAAATGTGCTTTAAATAGGATGATACAGATTAAAAGCAAAGAGATGGGAAAAGATAAACCCAGGAAATACTAATCCTAAGGGAGACGGGATCCCTATTTTAGTATCAGATGAACTGGACCCAGGACAGAAGAAATATCAGAAAAAGAGGAATATTTCATAACAATAAACACACAAACTCACCAAGAAAGCATAATCATCCTACATATATATGTACCTAAAAATGTCTCCTCTCATCACTTCCATTCAACATCGTACTTGAGGCCCTTGACAATGCAATAAGGCAAGAAGAGAAAATAAAAGCCATATATATCAATTATAGAACAGTCTTATGGACTCTGTGGGAGAGGGAGAGGGTGGGAAGATTTGGGAGAACGACATTGAAACATATAAAATATCATGTAAGAAACAAGTTGCCAGTCCAGGTTCGATGCACGATACTGGATGCTTGGGGCTAGTGCACTGGGATGACCCAGAGGGATGGTATGGGAGGGAGGAGGGAGGAGGGTTCAGGATGGGGAACGCATGTATACCTGTGGCGGATTCATTTTGATATTTGGCAAAACTAATACAATTATGTAAAGTTTAAAAATAAAATAAAAAAAAAAAAAAGAAGTCTGCAGGTGACACCCTTGTGCACTTAAAAAATCCTAAGGCATCCACCAAAAAGCTCCTGGAACTAATAGGTAAATTTATCAAGATCACCAGAAGCAAGGTGCGGTATACTACATTTTCCAAAAGTGGCCACACAGTCTCTCAAACCAAATGTTCTTTTATGATGTGATCAGGCCACTCCTACATCAAGAGATGAAGTCTAATTTCCCTCTCTTTGAATCTGGGTAGGCTTGTGCAACTTACACCTTGCTTTCTGGAAGTCTTACTGGGTGTCTTGAGCCATCACATCAGAAGTTTGCCTTTCCGAGGCCACTGTGCCTTGAGAACGTTAAGCCACACAGGGAGGGCCACAGTGGGCAGCTCAACTACAGTCTCAGTCTTGGGGTCACCCAAGCCTGGGCAACACACACGTAAGAGAGTGAGACTGCAGCTGATTCCAGTCCCCAGGCAACAACCTGCACCAGCCTTCACGGCATCCCACAGGGGCGCCAGGCACCGAGGGGCATGGACAGCAGCTCGAGGTGCACGCTGGCTGAAACCGACCCACAGAGTCTGCGAGGGAGACAAAACACACGCTTTAGGCAGCAAGTTTTGGAGTAATGTGTTATACAGTAGGAACTGGAAAACTGTCAGTTTACAAAACTCAATTGTATCTGTATAAACCATCAATAAAAATTTAAGAAGTTTACAAAGAAAGCTATACTATTTAAAGGACTATCAAAAATAAAAACCTATCTAGAAATAAATTTAAGAAAAGATTAGAAAACCCCCTACACTGAAAAGTACAAAATGTTTATGGGGGTAAGTTAGAAACATTTAAATAGATTTTAAAATACGCCATGTTTATGGACTAGAATAATCAACGTGGCTGCTGCTGCTGCTAAGTCGCTTCAGTCGTGTCCGACTCTGTGCGACCCCATAGACGGCAGCCCACCAGGCTCCCCCGTCCCTGGGATTCTCCAGGCAAGAACACTGGAGTGGGTTGCCATTTCCTTCTCCAATGCAGGAAAGTGAAAGTGAAGTCGATCAGTCGTGTCCGACTCTTCGAGACCCCATAGACTGCAGCCTACCAGGCTCCTTCGTCCGTGGGATTTTCCAGGCAAGAGCACTGGAGTGGGGTGCCATTGCCTTCTCCGAAATCAACATGGCTAATGCTGTTAATTCTGGGAAAACTAACACATAGATTAAAAATATAATCCCATTCAAAAATCCCAGGCCCTAAGACTTTTTCCAAGGCCTTTTGTGTAGGAAATGGCTAATTACAAACTTTACATAAAAATTCAAAGACCTAAAAATACTCAAGACAATTTTTTAAAAAAAGAACACACTAGGAGGTCTTACCCTACCCAACTCCAAGAAAAGCTACAGAGGTTAGCTACAGAGGTTAAGACAGTAGGCACCAGCATTAACACTCCATTAACAGATCAATGAAACATGACCGAGTGTCCAAAAATAGACATACACTTAAACAGTCATTTGATTTTCAGAAAAGGCGCCAAAGCAGTGTATTCTGGAGACAAAACAAAACTGTTCTTAACAAATGGAGCTGTTATTAACTAGGAAACCTGTATTTAAAAAATGAGCCATGGTGCCTTCCTCACACCATACAGAAAAATTAAGTCAAGCTCAATGACGGACCCAAAAGTAGAAACTAAAATTACAGTTTCCAAAAAAATTAATAAAATGTTAGTTTCTAGAAGAAAAACACAGGAGAATATCCTGGCATGCTAGGCGTAGGAAAAGGATTTTTAGTTAGGACGCAGAAAATCATTATCACAAAAAACAATAATAATAAATTAAAAGTCATCAAAATTAAAATTCTCTGCTCAGCAGAAGACATTGTTAAAAAATATACTGACAAGCCACAAACTTGGGAAAAATATTCTCATACCCTCTCCATATATAGAAGTAGAGATACTGTACGGTCAGGCCACTCGAGATGGCCATTCTCTCGCTCTCTGTCCACCCCCTACCTGACCAGTGCCTGCTTCACCTACCCCTGGGCTACTGACTGACCTTCCTTCCTACGCACCTGCCCTGGCCTCCAGCTCGTGGCTGTTCTTATCAAAGGGGCAGTGAGGGGTCTGCCCCTCAGTGGGTTTCCCGGATAACTAATGAGCCAGCCTGACTTTGCTGTTGTTTACTGGCTAAATTGTGTCCAACTCTTTGCAACCCCATGGGCTGCAGCACACCAGGCTCCCCTGTCCTTCACTGTCTCCCAGACTTTGCTCAAATGTATGGCCACTGAGTCGGTGATGCTATCCAGCTGTTTCATCCTCTGCTGCCCTCTTATCCTCCTGCCCTCAATCTTTCGCAGCATCACGGTCTTTTCCAATGAGTGGTGTTGGAGAAGACTCCTAAGAGTCCCTTGGACTGCAAGGAGATCCAACAGGTCCATCCTAAAGGAAATCAGTCCTGACTATTCATGGGAAGGACTGATGCTGAAGCTGAAGCTCCAATACTTTGGCCACCTGATGGGAAGAGCTGACTCACTGGAAAAGACCCTGAGGCTGGGAAAGAAAGAAGGCAGGAGGAGAAGGGGACGACAGAGGATGAGATGGTTGGATGGCATCACCGACTCAGTGGACATGAGTGTGAGCAAGCTCCGGGAGATGGTGAAGGACAAGGGAGCCTGGCGTGCTGCAGTCCGGGGATCACAAAGAGTCGAACACAACTGAGCAACTGAACAACAGCTCTTTGCATCAGGTGGCCAAAGCTGATCACAGCCGTATCGCGGGGAAGGGGCTTCCCTAACTCAGTGAAGCTATAAGCTGTGCTGTGTGGGGCCACTCAAGATGGATGGGTCACAGCAGATCTGACAAAGCGTGGTCCGCTGGAGGAAGAAACGGCAAAAGCACTCCAGTGTCCTTGTCATAAGAAGTCCATGAACAGCATAAAAAGGCAACCTGATTCCCTCATAGTGGCAAACTCCCTTTCCTCTGGGAACAAAAAAGCGCCTCCACGTCCCGCCCACCACCCATGGGGGTCACTCCAGGACCTTGTTTCAGACATGTAAGGTCCCTCATCCATTAAACCATTGCTGTCTCTGTCACTGACTCTGGGCTTTTCTTTGGTCTTGAAGCTGGGCACACACAGGGCCTTGTAGGCCTGCGGGGTGCAGCCCAATGGTATAGATAAACACACACGCGCACACGCAGAGGACTGCTCTCCAGCACAGATAAAAGCAGGGACATGCGAAGCTGGTGCGGACGTGGAGCACCCAGGCCACACTTCTGATGGGTGTGTGACGCAGCACAACCCACCTGGGGGAAAGGTCTGGATGTTTTTCATAGAACTTAGTATAGCTCTGTGCCATGACCCAGCAAGTCCACACCTAGGAACTCTCCCAAGAGAAACAGTACACATCAACCAGAGGATTGCACAGGAGCGCTCAAGGAAATTCCTTTCCTGGCAGACAAAGAGAAGCAGCAGCCTCGGCTCCCGCCAGCTGCAGGACGTGTAGACAAGCTGACAGATTCACGTGGTGCAGCGCTGCCTGGTAATTAACAGGAGTGAACTATTCATCCAGGCAACAACGTGGATTTCACTGTTTTCGATGCTACTGTAGATGAATTTTTTTCTTAATCTTCTTTTTAAATTGGCATGCAATAATTCATTCTTAATGAATCTCCTGCTGCAGCCCATGAGCCCACACATTCTTGTCTATTCAATAAGCCTTTCTAAAACGTTGCCAGGAGCCCTCACTCTTCTCGACTGAGGCTCTCAGATCACGTCTCCGAGCCTGGCGCATCCGGAGAGCAGAGAGCAGAGCCTCACGTGGACCAGACTCTCTGGCCACTCACCGTCCACTCACGGGCTGGGTGCAGGCCCGGCTCTCCACCCCCCTCCTGCCGCTCTGCTGCCCCTTCCAGGTGGAGACGCCTGATGTGAAGAACACAGGCCAAGTGGGGGCCACGTGGGTGTCCTCTCCACTGCTTTCCCAAGCAGCAGACCGGCCCTTTGTCCTCTGTCCTCGGAGCTTGGCGGGGAGTGAAAACAGATCAAGGTCCTGGCTCCTTCTGAGGGTCGTCGGGCCTCTCTCCCTGTTGGAACAGAACCTTCTCTAGGAGCTCTCTGTGTAGGCTCTGGGTCCTGGGGTGCGCCATGACTATTCTCTCCCGGGATAACTCACCGCAGCGAGCTCACCCCCGCCCTCCCCATCCCCTCCAGTCCCCCGACACAGGTCTGGTCATCCCTGGCCTTCCTTTGCCAGAGTCGCTACAGCACCAGGCTGCCGGCCTTTTCTCTGACAAGTAAGCTCCGAGATAAAACAGTTACTTTCCCCAATATTCTCATCACTTCCACACCAGCAACCAGTTCTTAGAACTGAGTGATTCTTCCCCAAGGAAAGAAAATGTAAATGACTAATTATAAAAGGCAACGGTTCCTTTCTACTCCAAGAGGCCGTCCTGCTAAGTAATGAATCTGAGAGTAATGGCCTGACTGCAGGGTGGGCAGGTATGGAAGCCGTAATTCAGGAGGTGAAAGCTCCCGGCAGCCCTGGCGCGCAGCGTTAGTGAAATGAGAAGTCTGGAGAAGGCCCAAGAACAACCCCCAAGCAGGCCAGGATGGGTGCGGCCGCCTGGGCTGGGGACCCGACCCACCGCGCCCCGGGGCAGGCAGGCGGGGCTGCTGCGTGGGCCCTCCAGCAGCTTCCTCCCGGGAAGTGCAGAGGAACACCCCTTCCCCACCCCAAAACTCAAGGACTCCGTCCAGTCATCCTGTCCTACGGCGGTCCTTCGCAGAGCCCACCCCAAAACTCACGGACTCCGTCCAGTCATCCTGTCCTACGGCGGTCCTTCGCAGAGCCCACCCCAAAACTCACGGACTCCGTCCAGTCATCCTGTCCTAAGGCGGTCCTTCGCAGAGCCCACCCCAAAACTCAAGGACTCCGTCCAGTCATCCTGTCCTAAGGCGGTCCTTCGCAGAGACACAGCCGTCAGTCGGACCGGCTCAGACTGCTGTCGGTGAGCTAAACGAAAACCATCCCCAAAGGCAGCATCACAAGGACACAACCCCTGAAACGACTGGAAGAAATAATGGCCCAGCTTCTTTTTTCCGGCCTCACGGCTCATGGGATCTTAACTCCCCAACAGAGGGCCCTCGGCAGTAAGAACCTGGAGTCCTAACCGCTGGATCGCCAGCCAATTCCCTACCAAATTATTTTTACAAGTTAGATCTCAGAAGGCTTCCCTGATGGCTGAGCGGTGAGGAATCCAGCTGCCAAGGCAAGAGGGCCTGGTTCAGTCCCTGACGTGGGAAGACCCCAGTGCTGGGGGTTTAGGAGCGGCAGAGCCCGTGTGCTCTGGAGTCGCGGAGCGGCCGCTGCTGGGCCCATGGGTCCCAACAACCGAAGCCCTCGCTCCACACCACGGGGAGACCACCGCAACGAGGAGCTGCAGCTGGAGAGTGGCCCCCACTCACTGCCACGACAGAAAAGCCCGGGCAGCAGCAGAGAGACCCAGCAGAGTCAAAAATAAATACGTTTAAAAATAAATTTGCAAATTCAGTTTTACAAAAGGTACATCTTTGGCTGCACACCTGACATGGTGCCTGAGGAACACTGACCTCGTGTGAGACCCAAGTGTGGCTCTGTTGTGCCGACGGGACAGCAAATCCCAGGCCAGGGCCACCCACCCCACGCTCCCGACGTCCCAACAACAACTCACGGTGCCAGGAAACGAGGGGCAGGACCCAGGCAGAAAGAGCCACTGCTCCGGGACCCCGAGACCCTGGGCCCCTGGGCCCCTGGGCCCCGGGCACAGCTCCCCGGGGCACGCCCAGCCGACGCCCCCGTGCGACACTGCTTTCATCCTGCGCTTCTCCTGTGTGAGCGCACCCTGGGGCGTCTCCAAGAGAGCACCCTCCTGTGGGCTGTGGCCCCCACAGCGCTCAGCCATCCGCCGGGCTCCCTGGGGCCCTTTCCAGCGGCCAGTGAGGCCCAAACGTCCGTGGTGATGCCGAGGGGCCGTCTGCCTGTGCCGCCCTGCTGGCGTCCGCTGCGAGGCTCTGCCAGCGGGGGTGGCAGGTAAAAGCCCTGGCACGCGGCGTGGACAAGGTGGCCCCACCAACCATAACTAGCAACAGCTGGGAAACAAGGCTCTCGAGGCGTGCACCCAAAATGTTAAACTTCTTCCAGAAAAGCAGCTGCTGCAACTCTTAGAGCTGAGAGTGTTGATATTTGAAAAAATGACCAACAGGCAAACTCATTATTCAGACTTGGGTATCCAGCAGACATTTCCTCAAAAGTGAACAAAGTCAGCCCGTCACTTCAAGGGAAACAATTCACAGCATTTGTTGCCAATAATAATATTTGAGCTTTGAAACCAGAATTCAAATTTTGGAGAACTCTGACCCACCATCTGAGCGCGACAGTTCTTTATGAGGAGGTAGCACTAAAAAAGGTGACTTTAAAAAAAAACAACTTTTTTTTTGCTGTGGACCATTTTTAAAGTCTTTATTGAACCTGCTACAATGTTGCTTCTGTTTTATGTTTCACTGTTTTGGCTTGAGGCATGTAGGATCTTACCTCCCAGACCAGGGACTGAACTGGCGCCCTCTGCTTTGGGAGGCGAAATATTAACCCCTGGACCACCAGGAGAATCCCAAAGGTGAGCCTTTGATACAATTCAATGAAACGTGATGTTCAGAGTATCAGCATACCTCAGGCATCCCGCATGTTCCAATGACCAATGTTTGACGTTACTGAACCACACGTGTAAAAGATCCGCTCCAAGCGCAAGACGGGCCAATGGGTTTTACTGTGATTGAGCACAAATGTTCACTAACACGGCTTCACAGTCACACTGCAAGTGGCCTTTAGGAGCTACCATCTCTTAGGCCGTGGTACAGTATTGAAGGAAAGGCACCCGGTCATCCAGAGGGCTATAACAGTACTTCTCCCTTTTTCAACTACATGCCTACGAGAGTCTGGGTTTTCATCATATACTTCAACAACAACAAAAATACGTATTACAATAAGCTGACTGTAGAAACACAGATGAGAATTCAGCTGTCTCCCATCAAGGCACGTAAAAGTCAAACCATGCCTCTCTTCTCATTAAACACTTTTGTTTTGGTAAATACTCATTTATCTTGAAACGTTTTACTTAAAATAGCATAGAATGCATTTCTTGTTGCTAAAGTAAATCACTAAATGGTTCTGCATCATCTGGTGGAGCTCTACTGGCAGGTACTGGTAGAATCAGCCCACGAGTAGGAGCTCCTTAACTCCCACTAGCAGGAACGGCAGGCGGCCCTGAGACGCAGAGCGGAGACCTCGCTGCAGAACCGCTGCACTGTTTCTGGACGGCACCTGGACTTCCGGGGGCAGATCTTCGCCTGATCTTTACACCTCGCCAGGCACTGACGCCCGACCTCCTCGCACTAGCGCGTCTGACGACCCCTCTGCGGTCCCCCGCCAGCTTGTGGTTCCTACTCACTTTAGGGAGCCAAACCCAGCACCAGGGGTTTGTGGAGGAGGGGCGGAGGCTTGCCCTTTCCTAGTCCGCACCGATGCCGGGCCCAGGGCCTCCTCTCCCCGCTCCCCGCCACAGTGAACCAGCGGGGGAGGGACGCACGGCACCCGGCGCTGGGTCTGCAGGTGCCAGGTGCCCCCATGCAGTAGCATCTCACACCCAGGCCCCTGGGGGAGCCGGAAACACAGCTTCTCCACCTAGGCTACTGGATGGCAAGAGTATGAACAGATGTGCGCTGTCCTGCAGAATTTCCCCCAGCAAAACGGAACTCATCGCCACTTGTTTCAGCTGGGGAAGGCCGTCCAACAGGCTTCAGGGCGGCGGTGTGGGTCCAACACGCACCTGCTCGAGGGCGAGCGGCTCTGCCCCGTGTGCTGCTTGCGAGGCTGAACCGCCACTTGGGAGCACCAACGGGCTGGAGACGCTGCGCACTCGCCGGGGTCACCTCTTCCCCGTCACCCCTCCAGCTACACGACGATGCCCTGGCCTTCCCTGCAAGGAGACCCTGACCCCCTCCCTGAAGCCTCTGGCGACGGGATGGACTGCAATCACACGATATAAACCTGAACCTCATCAAGAACAGGGAACGAGCACGAAGACCAGGCTGAGGGTTGTGCTCAACAAAACCAAAAACGAGCTTTCTCAATGGTTCTCAACCAGGGACTGATGTGATGAAAAGGGTGCTGGAGGAAGGCGCCCTACAAGTTCCGAGAAGCGTGGAGAGGAGAAACGTGCAACCAGGAGCAGGCACGTGCGCCGAGACGCGAGAGCAGCCAGGCCCGAGGGGCGCCGACTTCCTAGCCCATTTTCCCTCTTAACCATAAGAGGAAACCTCTTAAGCACCCGCCAGGCTCCTCTGTCTGTGGGATTTTCCAGGCAAGAATACTGCAGCAGATTGCCACTTCCTTCTCGAGGGGATCTCCCAGACCCAGGGATCGAACCTGTGTCTCCTGCACTGGCAGGCAGATTCCTTCCCACTGCTCCACTTGGGAAGCCCTCACAGGCCCCCACACACCCGTGATGAATGGTGACAGCACCTGCGAACAATGAGAAGCACCCCGGGAGCTCGCACGGGGTCGCCAGGGACGGCCTCATCTAAGGGAATTACAGAAGAGCCCCGCAAAGCCCCCAGATGCCCGTAGCGGGCCTCCCTGAATCCCTGTGCACTGGAGGATCACGTGGAATCAATCATAACCACATGACAGAAAGACGGATGGCTGCTGCCGGCCTCACGTCTGTTTTACACACACACACACACACGCGTGCGCGCGCGCGCGCGCGCGTGTGCCAGAGAAACATTATGCCTTCCACGCAGCACCCTTGTCAAGAAACCCTTTCATCAGACAAGAAATCTCGGGTGAAAAATGAAAAGCCAGCATCGATTTCAATGTACAGCTGATTTTATTTACAAATAGAAGCCAGATAATCTTGTATTTAAATGGCAGAAGTTCCATCACTCATGATCAGAGAAGTGACATTTGAAATTTATAAAGTTTCACACTACGATTCAATCTCTTTTCCAAGGAGGAAAAGAGTCTGAAGTTTGGGAGGAAAGACTGAAAAATACGAGAACAGTATCAGAGTGGGGAAATGATTAATTGATGCTGGGGCTGAAATACGTCTCCAGCAGGCACATTTCTCTTTACCAGACACAAAATGCGTCCCCAGGCGACCTGAGGGGCTCTCAGATATGAGGTTCCCGTTGTTCAGCTCCAGGAAGGGCTTCTGCTTTCTTTGTCAATTCCTTGGTATCCACACGGTTTTCTTCAAGAGAATCGTTGTAGCTGATTTACGCGCATTAACCCCAAGGGCCTCAATCTTTTGTTGCCTGCTGTTCAGTCGTTGAGGTGTGTTCGACTCTTTGCAACCCCATGGACTGCAGCACGCCAGGCCTCCCTGTCCTTCAGTGTCTCCCGGAGCTTGCTCACATTCATGTCCATCGAGTCGGTGATGCCATCCAACCATCTCATCCTCTGTCGTCCCCTTCTCCTCCTGCCTTCAATCTTTCCCAGCATCGGGTCTTTTCCAATGAGTCAGCTCTTGGCGTCAGTCTTTAGATGACATCTTAGAAAAGCCTCACTTGGACCACTTCAAATCAAGCAGCTGAGCTGAGGCCTCTCCAGCCGGTGGGGTCAGGAACACTTGCTGTGACAAGAGCTCCGGAAAAGCCGAGGCTTGTGGGGGACGCTGGTGACAAGTGCATCCCCACGCCCTGTCCTCTCACTCCCGGTGGAAGGACCCCACTTCACCTGGGACAAAGGGGTCCTGGCGGAACCCAAGTCCCCTGCGTAGCCTCCACCTGGGGCGGCTGTCTTTGCAGCAGACCGTCCTTGAGGGGGTGACCAGAACAAACCTCAGATCAAAGCCCTGCCCCAGGCTTTTCCCTCCAGGTCCCACTCTGCCCCCGTGCATGTCCCTAGAGTGATTTTATGCCTGGTAACACGGTGCTCACTCGCCTCTACCTCCACCCCCAGAATGGGCGTGGCACTGGGCACCAGGCGGGCGTCTGAGAAGGCCGTGTGGGAGCCGGCTGAGCCAAACGGGGCCTGCAGCTGGCTCGAGGGCCAGCCAGCTTCCTCAGCCACCTCCTGCTGCACATGAGGCCCCAGCTGCCTTTTGCCCCTGACCTGCCAACTGCGTCCTCCCCAGGCACCTGTGTAAGAGCCTCCCTGCTGATACATGGGGGCGAAGGATTCCATCAAACCGCCATGCCCTGGGGGATTGGCTCCTCTGCGAAAACCTCAGCCAGTAGCCCAGCTGACCTCGGGTCTAGCAGAACCCCACCCACAGGGGCCCCACCCATGGTTGCAGGACGCCCTCCGGCTCTCAGCTCCCTCTGGGACCCAGCACCACGTCCTAGAATGCCAAGGTCCCTGAGCTGAGGATGGCAGGGCGGTGGGGCCAGCCACCCACACGCCCCACGTCACTCTAAATCCGATGCCCTTTAAGAGGCAGGTTCCTCTGAACTCAGTTCCGTGGATAGTGAAACAGCTTGCCACGACGGCCTGCACTACGGGCAGAACCACACAGTCACCAGCTGCAGCAGAGAGGGAGGTGGGCCTAGTGGGGATCGGACTCTGCAGGGGGGGCCTGGTCCCTCTGAGCCTGCACCATGCCCGCCACGGGCTCCAGGGGCCCATGTGCACGCCCAGACAGACGCATGCACGCTCGGCAGCAGAGTCAGGGCTTCAGAAGGCTTGAGCAGCCGTGGCGGGTGGCGGGACCTGGGTGGGGCTCACCTGGATGCCGTCCAGCAGCCGGCTCATGCACCAGTACGTGTCAGCCTCCACGTTGCGCAGCACGTCCTCAGGCACCCGGGAGATGTCGGCGGAGTCCGCGTCCTCGTCGTCTGCGGGCGGGGGAGGGAGAGACAAGGAGCCGTCAGGCCTCAGGAGGATGTGTGCTCTGCTTACAGGAACGTGCCCCCCTCCCACCCAGGACCCCCTCCCTCCACTTCTCTCGCTCTAACTGGACGACTTGTCTTCCACCTCATCACTTAAACAGGCCTCAATTTTAATACCTAATTAGCTGCAGATAATTAATATTCTGAATCCTCTCCAATTAATTAACATAATTAATACATTGTAAAGCGTTGCTTCCTGGGCATTTCACATCCTAAGAAGAGGGGATCTAAAATATATTACTTATTCCTAACTGACATCAGAGTTTTTCCATAAGATTTTTTTAAAATTCTGCTTCTAATGTATTCACAAATTCACTCAGTATTAAGCCCTCTAAAAACCTGCTTCCAAGGTGAGACTTTCCAAAACCACACTGGATAAATACTGCTGCGCTGAGAGCAGACACCAAGACAGCAAAGACACAGATGTGTCTGAAAGGAAGAACAGGCAATGGCGCTCTAAGTAATTTCTTCCTTCAAGTACAAAAATCTAATGAGAAAGCATAACTTAAAAGTTTCACAATGCAAAACAGATGCCTCATTGGAATGGCTTATCAGACATTTGAAGAAATTGATTTTAGATTGTTAGAAAAATTGCTATCATCCAGCCTAACACTCATAAATGTTTAAAAAATTGTGTCTCCTTATTTCTAAAATTTTATTTACTTTTGTTGTATTTTGCAAATATGCATGGCATCCTTGCAATGAAAATGTTCTTTAAGAAAAGAAACATTTCAGCCTGGAATATATTTAGAAAGTTTTAAGTGGATAAAAATGACAATAATTATAATAATGATAACTGCTAACCTGTATCGAGTGATTATTACATATGCCAGGCACTCCGTCGTGTTTTAAATGCACTGACTCTATTATGGCCACCATTGCACCCCTGGGAAAATGGGGTGCAAGACGCAACAAGCCAGCCTGGAAATGGGGGGTCACAGCGTGGACCCGTGTCTGCCCCCAGGCTGTGGCCAGGCCTCTGCACTCAGGCACGCCTCACACCTGACATGGCCGGACCCCGACCCCGTGCGAGGCTCGGGGAGCCGCCGTGGACGCCCTCCCGCTCTGTTCTCTGTTCACAGCAGAAGGAAGAAAGTGAAAACAGGGCGGGCATTTCCAGGCCGGCAGCCCACAGGAGAGCTGACTGGCTGGGCCCTCAGGAGCCCAGACAGGCTGCCACGGCCCCAACACGCGCACACCCCTCGGGGCACAGCCTCACGGCTGTGTACACCACACAGCAGCTCTGGCTCCAAGGCCCTGCAGGCCCCTGGGAGCGCATGTGTCCTTCTGTGCGAAGGAAAGCAGCCCTCAGCCCCTCCTTCATCTGCTCCCTCACTCACTCAACAGGCCTTTGTCGCTTTGGTGTGGAGCCTTCTTTTATTGAGATATAATTCGAGTGTACAATTCAGTGGGTCTTAGGACCTTCGTGGGCTTAGGTAGCATCGCCACTATCTAACTCCAGAATGTTTTCATCACCCCCAAACACAGCCTGAGCCCAGAAGCAGCCCCTCCCAGCCCCAGGGGCCCCGGGCAGCGTGCCGCCTGCCCCACGGACGTGCCTGTGTGGCCATCTCAGGCCAGTGGACACGGGCCACGTGGCCTGTCCTGTCATGTGGTCCTCACTGCACACGAGGCTTCCAGGAGTGCCCGAGCCTTCCCTCCTTTCTGCGACAGAATGACCTCCCACCGCACGCATGGGCCACGTCGTTTATCACCGCTCCTCGGTGGGCACTCCCCGCACCCCTACACTCCAGACCCTAGGGTGCAGAGATGAGGAGGAACCAACGCCCCCAAGCAGCTGGCGGATTAAAGGGGGAAACGACTTCAGAAATGGAAAACGGCCAACGGGGAGGGCTTTCTGTTCGCAGCCAGGCCCCGGCGGGCAGACCCACGTGGGCTGCCCTCCCCTCTGACGCGGGACTGGGGTGAAACGTGTTTCGAGGCCGGCTCCGGGCTCCCCCCTAGCCCAAGGTGCCCGTGACCCTGCCCCCCGGGGGCTGCAGGCCTCGCTCTGCCCCCAGGCCGGCCCGGCCAAGCACCCGGCCTCGGAACTCTGTCCTGGAGACCCATGTGCCCATGGGCCCTGAGCGCCCTGGGGACGGAGCCCGCCTGACTCTGCACATGGCGTCTTCTCCGCTGGTTGACAGGCGGGAAGTCACATCCCCCCCAGGGCTCCCTGCACTGCGCTGTCTGGGCCGCGGGCACCGGGTCCCGCCCAGCATGACGCCTTCCTGCTTCAAGACTGAGATCACAGACAGGAGTGGAAGTGGCCTCCTCGGGGCACAGACTTCCCTGCTGGGAAAACGGCTTGGGCAGGATCGACTCGGCTTCCCCTGAACCAGAGGAGAGCCGACCGCTTTCTAGTCTCAGGGCACCGGGTCTACAACAACCCGAGGACTCCTTGGGAGTGTCTTTCCTCCACGTCCTCGCTTTCGGGGGTCTCCAGACCACTGAGCTACAGGGCCTCACCCCTCTCCAGGTCACAGAGGAGGCGGGGCCGCCCAGGTCAGGACGGCGGGGGGTGGGCACCTGTGGGAGGCAGGCGGGCGCCACGGCGAATGTTCTTGGTCTGTTTAGCGGGCTTATTATTGGATCCCAGGAAATGTCGCGGCCTATGCCAGGCGTCACTCCCGCGACAGGCCATTTGTTCCTCTCGGACATAACGAAGCACTGGCGTTTAACTCAGACAGCCCCCACGCCCGTCTGTCTCCTGCAGGTCGAGAGAATCGGAATGACCCCTGCTGTCAGAATGAGATAAATACCCTCCTGCCAGAGAAGGCGCCCCCAGCACAGCAGAGCACTGGGAACAGCGCAGAACCTTCCAGAAGCCCCGGGCTGGGACTGCAGTCAGAGTCGAGGGACAGAGCAGAAACCACGGCGGCTGCCCTGGCAGGGGGCACAGGGGGGCACTGGCAGTACCGGGGCGGGGCGGGGGGCGTGGCTGGACCAGACACCAACAGAAAAGCAAGCGCAGCAAGGCTCTGACCGACAGGCCGCGTGCTGACCCCTCAGCGAGCTCACACCACGGGGCGACGCCAGCTCTCGGGGTCAAGACCTCCTGACCCCCGGGTGCACACCTGCCCCCAGAGCTTGCCCACTGCCCTTACGGTCCGCGGGGCGGTGGGGCAGGGGGGCAAGGGGTCTGCACCTCAGGTCAGCGGGACTCGGTGACGACAGAGAGGCCGAGGCCAAGGAGACGGGACATGGAGGTGAAGCGTCCCGGCCACCGGCTGGGGTTCAGGGGAAGAGACAGGACCCAAAGGGCAGAGCTGATGAACTCACAGGGACAGCAGAGCAGACAGACCCGACCAGCGCAGGAGGGAGTGAGGCCTGCACGGCTACACGGCAGCAGGCGTGTCCGAGCAGCGGTGCCGCCCCGGGACCTGGGCCGTGTGGACATCCTGACCCAGCCTGTGAAGACGCTGCAGGCGCGGGGGGTGAGGGGCTCCGGGCCCCCAGGATGGAGGGGGGCCCCCACACAGCCTCCCCAACTCCAGGCAGGGCTGAGCCCTCCCACCACCCCGGGAGCCAGACACTCAGGGCCACGGTGGACTCCAGAAAACGGCGTTTACAACAAACAGCCTACTTAAAATGACAGAATGTAAACCAAACGGTTCATCAAAACCCAGCCAGATTCCACTCTTACCTTTACCTTTTAATCACAAACGGACATGAACGCCGATGTGAGCAACGCGGTCTCGAAGCTGCACCAGCCCTCCTCCCCAGCTTGTCCGCACACCTCGCTTCCGGGCCAGGCCTGTATCCTGGGGACACCAAGCTGGGGAAAGACCTCTAACCCCATGAGGCCTTCAGAGTGCAGGGGGCAAGCACACAGGCCAACCCCAGGGAGGCGGAAAAGGCGCTGACAGCCACGGTCCTGGGCGGAAGACCCGCAGTCCCGAGCGGACCTCAGTGAACACGAAGGCGCACGACAGGGAAGACAGACACTTAATTAGAAACAACCTCGCTCGCCGCCTTGGATCACAGAAAAGCTTTAGGCGAGGGTTTGCATAAATTCTTTGAAAATGCTGTCTGGCCGTCTGATTGTTTAAAAAGCAATTTGAAAAACAACCCCAATCTTTATCAACAGCTCCATTCATACGGAAAACTCCAGAACTGCAGGTCAGACACGCACAAGAACACGGCTTAGACGGCGCCGCAGAGAACCCGGGATGCCCCGCGTGACTGGGGGGCAGGACCCCACCGCTCTCTGTTTTCCATGGAAAGGTGCAGAGTAAGAAGTCAGCACCTGCTTTCCTGGTGCAGTTATTTAGCAACGGGCGGGGGGTGGGGGGCCCCCGATGCTGTTTAAGCCACTGGGAGAGTTTAACTAAAAGTCTGTCTGTCCCACAGACAAACAGCCCTGGAGCCAAAGTTCCCCATGGTGGTGGTACTGCGCTTGCAAACCACGAGAGGCTTCAGGGTGTTTGGGGGTCAGAAGGATCAGGGTGAGGGGTCCGCTGGCTTTCGGTGGGGGGTGGTGCCAGCCATCCTCCGCCAGACACAGGAAACAGAAAACCCGGAAGAGACAGAGCCTCGCACGGAGAAAACCACACAGGGCTACGAGGGCTGCTTTGAAACATCCAAAAATCCGTCTTGGGTAAATATAAAGCAGGACTCTCCTGTGCACCTTTCTGTGTCCAGAAGAAAGAAAAGGTGAGTGGGGAAAGAACAGGCAGGGTGAGGAGCTCGAAGTCCTGGGACACCACGACGAAGAGGCAGTCATGACGGCCGCCACCACCGACAGTCAGACGGACAGACAGGTGGACGGAGGGCTTCTCCTGCGTTTCCACAGTGTGTCCTCTGCGCCGGGGTCTGTTTCACAGGAAGACACCCGCAGGGGAGAACACCCCACCCGGCAGACGCGGGGCTTATGGGCAGGGAAGGTGCCGGGCGGGGCAGAGCCGGAGTCGGGGCTCGTCCGCTGGGGATCGTGGCCGCGCTGGACCAGGCGAGGGGGCCGGGGCCTCTGACTCCACGCGGACAGGAGGGAAGAGCCCTGGTAGCTAGCCTCCTGGCACGGCGACAACTCGGGAGAGGCAGGGCTTCCTGCAGAAGAACAGTAGCCCCCGTCCTCTCTTCCATCGGCAAGAGAGCCGGTCCCTGCACAAGCTCCCCGAGCTGCGACATCCTGGGCGGGACTGCCGCGGCCTCCCTCTGCCCCCAGGAGACCCGGCATGGGCAAGGCAGGGGACATGGGCTGGGGCCTCACTCACGGGGATGGGGGCCAGGGAGCTCTCAGCGGGCGTCCCCACGAGGTAAAAGCAACAGGGTGGCCTGCCAACCAGAAAGGGGAGACGGCTCACAGTTAAACACCGCCAGGACGCTCGCGGGTCCCCAGACACCCACACAGGATCCCACCACACAGGCTGGAGGGCGCCTCCCGCACCACCAGCTTCAGGAGGAGAGCCGGCCCTGCTGGGGACAAGCGAGGGCGGGGAAGGGGCCAACGCGGCCGTTATGACCACGTCCATCACCCACCACGCTCGAGCCCTGCCTGCAATGAGCCTCTTGGGGTAATCGGGAGCTTAACTGGCGATCAGAAACATCCCCTTCTCTATCAGCAAGCTGGAGCCACTCTGCGGTCTAATCTTCCGCGCATCCCTCGACCTGGAAGGTTTAAATTTGAAACGCTGACACTCTGGTGATGGAGACTCCGGCACTTAATTACATAGGTTTGGGCTCCAATGTAGGGGAAAAGTCCTGCTTTGGCAAGAGAGGCGTCTCAAGACCATAAATTCACGAAAACTCCTTGGCCCGGCACAAATGACAAGCGTGATGATCAGACTGGCTGAGCAGTAGGAATGCTTAATTCTAACATAAGTAACATAAAGGCAGCTCAAGGGTCCAGATCACAGGCCGTCAGAGCTTCCGATTC
Source organism: Bos mutus (assembly GCF_027580195.1). NCBI lineage: Eukaryota > Metazoa > Chordata > Mammalia > Artiodactyla > Bovidae > Bos > Bos mutus. The sequence goes on from NC_091621.1 coordinate 103,120,649, forward strand.
TGCGATGGGGTTGAAGACCCGCAGCCCTCGGCCGTGGGCAGACGAGGACCACGGGTCAAGGACAAAACAAGGATGACGCGCTCCCTCGGGTCAGGCAGGCCAGCACCCTTCGGCCATGGCCGACTGTCTGCCTCCTGGCCCTGACAGGGACCCTGATGACAAGGACCCGCCTCTCACCACCAGCGGGGCTCTGTTCCTGTCCCCTCGCGCCCCTGCACACCCCTGTCATGGGTCTCCAGCCCCGCGGAGCGGCAGCCCGAGCAGAAGGCACGGCTCTGGGGGACAGGACACGGGGGGTGGGGGTGGTGGGCAGGCAGCCGCAGGTCTCCTCCTGGAAAAATGCAGTATCTCACCCCAGGGCCAAGGCCTCTGGGAGCACTTGGGAAAAGGACAAGGTTGGCGTGGGGACTGAGATCAGGCGTGAAGGGAAGCTTCGGTATCCTTGTGACTCTTGCTTTTATAATGTCGTTTTGATAAAAAGAACAATGCTTAATCTCACAGCATTCTTTTGGCTTGATGGTCTCTTTGATTTTTCCCATTACGCTGTGAGTAGAGGTTTGGTAGTGGAACTGCCATTGGTTGAAATACTGATTGATTCTCTTAACTCGTATTGAGTACTTGTTTGTGCAAGAAAACGTGGGGACGGGAAAAAGGTAAAGATGAAACAGAACCACCTGCAGAGCCTGGAGGAAGCGGGGACCAGGCACACGCTCACTCACCGACTCACCGATTCACTCGCTCTCTGTTTATCCATCTCCTTCACTGACCTGATTCATCTCTGGGGGGGCGCGCCGCACACGGCCATGTCTGCGAACAAAGAAACTGCCGCGTGCAGAGTGAGCGGAGACCGGGCTCAGACACGGCCGGCAGCTGCGCGGACGTCCACACGGCCAGGCCGGGCCAGAGGTCCTGAGGCTCCAGGGCACCCGGCCCAGAGCTGGCCTTCCTTAGCGGGAAGGGGGGCTGTGGAGACATCGGTGCCCTGGAGTCAGTGCGCACGGGGCAGGGCAGCAGGGATCTGGTGGAGGACAGTGCTGTGGGCGGAAGAGATGCTCCCAACCAGAGCCTGTGAGCCGCCACCGCCACCTGAGTGTCTAGGCTGCAAGACACCCCCACCAGTGAAGGCACTGCCAGGGAACACGTCAGCTCCACGCCGTGAAATGCCAGACACTGCCATCACCTGCAGAGGACAGGGGCAGGCCGGGTCGCAGCACTGCCCGGCTACATTTCTACAGCACGCGTCACCAGCTGCATCCCTCCCACGGCTGCACCTGCGTGCCTGTCCCCCAACTGCAGTAAGAGCTCCGAGAGCAGGGCCATGCCCACCTCACTCTCCATGTCCCCAGCCCCTCCACTCACACACAGCAGACACCCCCAAACCCCCTACCAAGTGCCTGATGGCCTGCTGCCAGAGACCCACGGCCCAGGAGGGAGGGGGCACTCCACCTACAACTCGGCCCAGAGCATGGCACGTACGCCAGCACGCTCTATGAAGAGCAAGAAAAGAGTTTACCCGAAGTCTCTGGCTAAAGGAAATATCCAATTTATCACTGAACTTAAGCTTCAACACTTTGGCCACATGATGCAAAGGGCCGACTCATTGGAAAAGACCCTGATGCTGGGAAAGACTGAGGGCAGGAGGAGAAGGGGACGACAGAGGACAAGATGGTTGGATGGCATCACTGACCCAATGGACATGAGTTTGAGCAAGCTCCGGGAGTTGGTGATGGACAAGGAGGCCTGGCGTGCTGCAGACCACGGGGGCACAGAGTCGGACACAACTTAAGAGACTGAACAACGAACAATAACTTGCTTCCACGAATGCAAACCAGTCAGTGAAGGAGGATTCATTCACACTGAAGAAGGCGTTCTTCCAAATGAGGTCACGTGCAACCTGCTCCAACAGCCTCCTTCCCACAGAAGCCCAGGGCTCTCTGAACAGGCCAAGCTCCTCTGATCCGGAGGCTCCCTGAAAGACTTCAGCAGGTGCTGACCTCACCTTTGAGAATCACGGGCACACCGTCTCAGGAAAACAGCTCCCCAGGGCCCACCTCTCCCAGGAGAGCAGGCCCTCTTCAGCTCCTGCCCTCTCCCTCGCTCAAGAATCAGAAGCGGGGCATACACGGCCTTCCCGGGGCTCACAAAGATCATGAAACCCACGCCGTTCATCTGAGACACACCAGTGCCTGGACGCTCACATGCTCACAGGATGAACCCTCCCACGCCTCCTCACTGCATTAAAGGGCTCAAGCCCCTCATTACTCTAACGAGGAAAGGGGTGGAGGACTTCGGGTTAAGACCTTTCTGACCGCGCGTCTCCAAGCAGAAGCAGATTCTGTAGACAGGCTCGTCCTTCAGGAGGCGGACAGCAGTCATTTAAACAGAGAATGAGCTTTCTGGAGTCATGATCATCTGATGAAGACAAACTGATCATAAATCAATCCACTCAATTGATTTACTCCCTTTATGCAATTAAGTCAAAAATAATTCCTCAAAGGATAAACGGGTCTTTAAATCAATCAGCAAAATGCTCGCTCACTCAAATCATCACTAATGCAGCCAGATGGAAAGAAAAAGTTGACCAACAGGAGACCCTCCTTGTTCCCCAGGGTTTGGGTGGACCGCACTCAGAGGGGCTGGAGGAAAGCTTGGGGTGCGGCACTGGGGCAGAAAGTCGCCCCCAGAGGGGCGTGTAGAGGCGCTTCCCCCAGCATGACGCTGGAATTCTGACTTCTCAGCTCAGAGAAAGACCATCCCAGGGAAAAGCCCAGCACAAAAGGGAAACCCGGTCTAGATCACCACAGTCAAATATAAAATGGTCGTAAGCGAAAAACTGAGAAAGTAAAACGAACTGGATAAACATCTGCAGCACAGCACAGGCCAGGGAGAGACATCAAACAAGCTACAGAGAACTGCCTCCCAGCAAGAAAAATACACACGCAAGCCCGGCGAAAACGAGGGGACACCTGGAAAGGACACTTACGAAAAAGTCAAACACGAGGAAGCGATCAGCAGCACTAGCTATCAATAAACTCAAATAAACATAACCAATTTAATAAACATAAAACGGTAATATTTCACAGTTTAAAGTACCCACCACGGGTACAGGGGAAGAGAAACAGACTCGGGACCCACGCGGGGCACTCACAGTACAGGTGTTCTGCTCAGGGAAGGACGCACAGGCTCGGGCACAGCGGGTCAGAGGCCACGAGCGCCCACGGAGCTCTGCAGCGCCCAGCGGGAGGCAGGGCTGAGCGGGGCCCGCAGTCCTGTCCCACCACCCTGGGGTCTGCCGGAGGAGCTGGGCTTCCCCACCCAGGCCCCGACATCCCAACTCCATGAGAACAGGCGGGGCACCCCAGGCCCAGGTCAGGATGAACCTGGTGCTGTTCCACCCGACTACCAAGGCCACAATGAGAGCCCAGACGCGCTCTCCAGGAAGTCACACCGTGAGCACCTTGGCTGCTGGGGGACAGAGATCCTTCTGTGCCAGCCCATTAGAAGAGCCAGCAGCCCCACCTTACAGGCATGAGTCTGAGCAAACTCCGGGAGATGGCAAAGGACGGGGAAGCCCAGAGCGCTGCAGTCCATGGGGTCGCAACCAGTCGGACACAACTGAGTGACTGAACAAAAATAAAGCTGAATGGCCTCCTTTCCACATTTTTTGGAAACAAACTTCTGTTCAAAATAATCTAATCCATTGTGCGGCTCTCCAATTTGTCCATAAGAGGAAATTTTCCCTCAACAAGAGCCCTGGGGCCTCCTTTAAAATATGGGGCCCTTCCTTCCCTGCTGGTCAGGTGGCCTCCCAGCTCACAGCCCAGCAAATGCTTCGGGTCCCCGCAGCCTGGGAGGGGAGTCAGCCTCTGGGTGTCAAGAAGGTCCTCAGAAGGCCTGGCTGCAGGCAAGTCCCACAGGTGGGCCTCTTCTAATTCGTCCGGGCATCTATTCTGCAAGCAGCACGCCCGTTCTCCACCCCGCCTGTAGGAGCGTTCAGATGCTGAAGGGTGTTGCAGGCGGCGGCCCCGCCTTCCTGCACGGCCGGCACAGAACAACTGTGGCCACTGATGGGGTGGCGGGGAGCCCCCCACACCACAGAAAGGCATGTCCCACACTCGGGTCACAGCTCCCGAGTCCCAGGCGGAGCATCCACGCCGTGTCCCACACTCGGGTCACAGCTCCCGTGTCCCAGGTGGAGCATCCACGCCGTGTCCCACACTCGGGTCACAGTTCCCATGTCCCAGGCGGACCGTCCACGCCGTGTCCCACACTCAGTCACAGCTCCCGCGTCCCAGGTGACCATCCACGCCGTGTCCCACACTCGGGTCACAGCTCCCGCGTCCCAGGTGACCATCCACGCCATGTCCCACACGCAGCCTGCAGCTCCCGTGTCCCAGGTGGACCGTCCACGCCGTGTCCCACACGCAGCCTGTAGCTCCCACGTCACAGGTGACCGTCCACGCCGTGTCCCACACTCAGGTCACAGCTCCCGCGTCCCAGGTGGACCATCCACGCCGTGTCCCACACTCAGGTCACAGCTCCCACGTCCCAGGTGACTGTCCACGCCGTGTCCCACACTCAGGTCACAGCTCCCACGTCCCAGGTGGACTGTCCACGCCGTGTCCCACACTCACTCACAGCTCCCGCGTCCCAGGTGGAGCATCCACGCCGTGTCCCACACTCGGGTCACAGTTCCCATGTCCCAGGTGACTGTCCACGCCGTGTCCCACACTCAGGTCACAGCTCCCGTGTCCCAGGTGGACCGTCCACGCTGTGTCCCACACTCAGTCACAGCTCCCGCGTCCCAGGTGACCCCAGGTGACCATCCACGTCCCAGGTGGACCATCCACGCCGTGTCCCACACTCAGGTCACAGCTCCCACGTCCCAGGTGACTGTCCACGTCCACACTCAGGTCACAGCTCCCACGTCCCAGGTGGACACGCCGTGCCTCACAGCTCCAGCGTCCCAGCAGACGTGTCCCACACTCGGGTCACAGTTCCCATGTCCCAGGTGACTGTCCACGCCGTGTCCCACACTCAGGTCACAGCTCCCGTGTCCCAGGTGGACCGTCCACGCTGTGTCCCACACTCAGTCACAGCTCCCGGCCCCAGGTGACCACGTCCCCAGTCAGGTCCCTCCCGTCCCAGGTGGACCATCCACGCCGTGTCCCACACTCAGTCACAGCTCCCGCGTCCCAGGTGACCGTCCACGCCGTGTCCCACACTCAGGTCACAGCTCCCGCGTCCCAGGTGGACCGTCCATGCCGTGTCCCACACTCAGGTCACAGCTCCCAGCGTCCCAGGTGGACTGTCCACGCCGTGTCCCACACTCAGGTCACAGCTCCCGCGTCCCAGGTGGACCGTCCACGCCGTGTCCCACACTCAGGTCACACCAGCAGGTCCTGCAGTCCCCTCAGTCACCAGCGTCCCAGGGGAGGCAGTGTCCAGCCAGGTCACAGCTCCCACGTCCCAGGTGACTGCCCCTCGGGTGGACTCCCAGGGACCATCCACGCCGTGGCTCCATGCCTGCGTCCCAGGTGGACCCCACGCCTCAGGCTCCACGTCCCAGGTGACTGTCACGCCGGGCACAGCTCCCACGCCCCAGGTGACTGTCCACGCTGTGTCCCACCTCAGTCACAGGGCCCCAGGTGACGTCAGCCCAAGGGCCTCACAGCCTGTCCAGGGCAGAGCCTGGGCAGGGGAACCAGGGGGCAGCAGAGTCTCCCAGAGCCCTCGGGTGGACTGAGGGGCTGGACGCCTGGCTCCATGCCTGCTTTGAGCCCACGCCCAGGCCTGGAGGCCAAGAGGAGCTGGGCCCCCAGACCAGCCCGAGGCCTCACAGCCTGTCCAGGGACAGCCTGGGTCCTCAGCAGAGTCACCCGGGACACAGTCCTGCTCCCCAGTCACAGAAGAAAAGCTGATGAGCTCACACCTTTAAATAAAGCTGATGAGCTCACACCTTTAAATAAAGGGCAAGTTAGCCACAAATTAGCTGTCATCTCAAATGCAACCAGGCCACTGAGTATTCCAGCATTCCAGCTCACCCCAGTTTTTTCTACGCGGAGTTTTCTCTCAGCTTTTTCTGTAGCGATGGTTGCATTATAAATATAAACATGCGTCCTGCTGGAAGCTGGCCTTGGTGGTGAGGGTTTTCCACTCTATCACACGCCCTTTGAAGCCATCTTTCAGGATGCTGGTTAACAGGCCGGGCCTGGAGCTCTGCCGGCTCCATAACCACCTCGCTGCCCTGGGCTGCAACGTCATCTGAAGACTTCTCCACCATCAGGACCGCATCCGTGGACATCTTTCTTGCACAAGGGGTCTGATCCACGTTGAGAATCGTTTGCTTACAACAAGCATCTCAGATGAAACTGGCAGGTGAAGAGTAAGTACATTTTCAGGGCTCCTGGCAAATCTTACTAAAATATTTTGAAGGAGCATTTGGAATTTACACCATAGCCAGGATGCCCAAGATTGTGGCCCCACCATCTTTCATCAGCGGTTCCTTCTTTCCACCTCTGGGAAGGCTCAAACAGCTCAGTAAAATGAGGTTTAATTTGCACTGTTTTGCATTCTGGTGAGGTTTCGCGTTTTCGCGGCCGCTCCTTAAGCCCATTTCGGACTACCTGAGTTATCAGCGCAGCCCTGAGGCGTGGGGCGGAGGTGGGCACTCACCCCCAGGAGCGGGCTCTCCGGGTTGGGATTTCAGACCCCCGGTCTCCTGCTAAGCGCAGCCCTCGGGGCAGAGGCCAGGCCTCCCAGCAGACGGGAAGGGAACCAACTGGCCCAGCTCACCGCAGTTGCAGGATCCCAGTTGCCCCGAGGAAACACGTAGAAACTGAGGAACCCAAATCACAATACCCCAGATGAATCTGTCAAAATACACACACACACAGACACACACACACCTCCCCCGACCGCGGGCTGGCGGCCTGTGCCCGCACGTGGGCGCCTCTGTAACCAGGAGGGCACAGCACTGGGGCTGCTCTCCCTCCAGTGTCTGGGCTTCCTGGGGATGCAGTCTGTCCACGGGCTACGGGGGGAGACCCCCGACCAAGGCCTGGGCTCCATGTCCGGGGGAGGCGGGTGAGAGGTCACTGAAGGAGGGGCTGTGTTAACCTTCTCTCCAGCCTCTATCAACCCAGCTGCCTGAAGAAACGATGGAGTCGCTTCTCTGTCATGTGTGTGCTGGGATTACAAAACGCAAAATTAGGGGTGTGGGCCCTGGGACATTGTGAGCCATGCAGAAAAGGGGAGCTACAGGGTCACCGTGACTACAGCCTGTCACAGTCTCTCGGTTGGTCTCGTGAACACAGAACACGCCACCCAGAGCCAGGCTGCTCCCATAAGTGCTGAGGATGGGCCTAAAAACGCCCGAGCCACTTGAAAAGCCCAGTGTCCCACGGATATAAAATCACACAGAACGCACTACAATCTGCAGGCGCTGGCGACCCCGTGCGCTGGTCCTGGTGGAACCCAAGTGTGAATCCACGGCCATCACTCAACTTGAAGTGAAGTGATACTCAGTCGTGTCCAACTCTTCACGACCCCATGGACTGCAGCCCACCAGGCTCCTCAGTCCATGGGATTCTCCAGGCAAGAGTACTAGAGTGAGTTACCATTTTCTTCTCCAGGGGATCTTCCCGACCCAGGGATTGAACCCTGGTCTCCTGCACTGCAGGCTGATTCTTTACCAGCTGAGCATGGGAGCACAACTTCAGAAACACTTAGATGATGCTTGACCTCCATTTCCTACGTTTATCTGAAATTCCTCACTTGTTTTTAAAAAGTTAGACTATTTTTATGTGTTGGTATCTTGAATGTGTTTACTCGAGGGCAGTTAAGAGACTCAACGCAATGCTACAGCTGCCCGGAACAGAGAAGACCCAACACCAACCAACGAACAGTATTTGCAGAGAAAATGAGAAGAGGAGGGTTTGTCAGAGCAAAGCTTCAGCGGCCTGATCGTTCCGTGGCCATTCTGCACGAGCACCACTGAACTCTCCATGCCCGGAGTCCTGGGCAAGGGTTTCTGTTTTGTGCTTTGAGGAAATCTGTTCTCTTAGCTGGAGACTGGCCATTCTCTTCTCTTCAGATGTGTGTGTCTGGTACTGACCACGGGGCCTGCTCACTGCAGGCTGGCTTGAGGGTCCTTAAGCCCAGTATCAAAAAGATGCCAAGAAAACAGATTTCTAAACAGGGGCTCCCCTGTGCCTCGCACACGAGGCCGGTCAGGGTGTAGTTAACGTGCTACCGCCCACGAGCTCAGGTGAGGACAAGCGTGGTTAAGGGGAGGCATGTAGTTAAGGAGCTCGGACGCCCGGGGAGCTGTATCCCAGCCCCAGGAGAATACAGGCTGCAGCCAGGAGTGAGGGCCTTGCTTCCAGAAACTCCCCCAAGGTCAGTATGTCCTCGGACAAAGCAAAGATGGGACATCACTCTTGAGGAGTGGCCAAGCCCGCTGCCGTCCCTGGAACCCAGAGAGAGAAGTGCCTGGCAGACGGGGGTGGAGAAGTCCTAGCTGCCCATGCAGAGCTGGTCCTCACCCTCGCCAGGGGCCTTGCAGATGGGGGCTGGCTGGGCGTTGGAGGAGGGATTCTGAAATAACATGTCTCAACAGCTCAAAATGTCCATAAGGCACAGCTCTCCAACAAGAATGTCACCCGAGGTGGCGGGGGTCCTCTGCCCGCCCACAGACAGCCCCTGGTCCCGCCCCCAAGGAAAGACAGGACCAAGCACCCAGGGATGCGTGGGGTTACAATGCTAGCTGCAGGGGACCTCGGAACGAGGGGAGTGCTGAGAAGGGACTCGGGGGACAGGGCTGGCACAGCGCTGGGAACAGGACAGCTAGCTGCCAGGTGCCAGCCACAAGGAGAACCAGAAGGACCCGGGCCAGGTGTTGATGCCTCTGGGCTGACATGCCCCCAGGAGGCCAGCCGTGAGCACCTTGGAGAGCAGGCACAAGAAGGGGCCCAGGGCTGGGAGCCCCGCCACCACGGTGCCATCACCCGCCTCCAGGGGCAGCTGCTGCGCTGAGGACACTGCCCCCAGCCTGGACAAAGGCAGGAGACGTGCGGGGTACTGGTGGGGGGGTGCAGGCCCGGCAAAGCTCCTGTCCCTTACCCTCTCCAGGGTGCGTCCTCCTGTCGGACAGTCCCTCGGGGGCTGGACCCCTGCAGAGCTCACCCCCAGCCCTGGCGGATCCGTGTTCACGGAGCTGCTCAGCTCCACCTGCTGACCCTTGCTGGTCTGCACTGTCGGGGCCCAGGTGGAGGGGGGCGTTTCCACTGGCCCCCAGCCCCCAGGCCTCAGTGTGCAGACTGGGCGACAGCTCGATGAAGACAGAGGCCCCAGCCTGACTCCAGGCCCCTGTGGACTCTGGAGCAGGGCCTCCACCAGGCACCCGGCCGGATCTCCCCACCTGCCCGCGGCCTGCCCTGCGCTGGGTGCCCACCTCTGTACCTCCCTCCACCGCCTGCCTGACTAGCCCACATCCTTCAGGACCTAATCCAGGCCGCTCCTGCTCCTTGCCAGCGGCGGAGAGGACCTAAATCTGAGGTCCCGGAGAACGGTGACGCCCTCCCACGGGAGCCCTCACATGTGAGTGAGAGGAGATGCTCCTGCCAGAGCCCAGAGGCCTCCACTCTCCCCGCTGCAGGGGCGCACACGGCCTCGCCGACACAACACTCGCCTGGACGCGGAGGGCAGCCCCCACCTGCCGGCCCAGCCTCACCACCTTGGGGCTGGACCAGACATCAGACACAGGAGGGCAACCCCACCAACTGAAGGGCGGCAGGCTGACCCAAGAGAGGGTCTTCTGTCTGGCTACGCCAGGGAAGCGATCTTGCTAACAGCACATTTATTATGACGCACGATCCTTGAAAATAATGGTGTGTATTCTGAGGGATACAGAATGTATATAGAGAAAAGTGCCCGGAAACGCACGATACAGCTTCAGCGGACATCGTGGTATAGTTCACTGCATCACAGTTTGGTCCGTAACGCTCCTACATACGCACATTGTTTAATAAACCAGAATTGAGACTGAATGTGAGGTTCGAGGCCCCACTGCTTTTGTGTATGCTTTGGTCATTTTCACATACTGAAAACACACGGAAATCACGCACCTCCGCTGGCTTATGCGTCCTCTACGGCTGGACGTGTGGGTTTGTCTGGCGCCTCTGCAAGGACAAAGGCCTCGACACCGAACCCCCAGCCCGGTCTCCGCGCCTTCCCCCGCCTCCTCCAGACAAGGAGGCGCCCGAGCCTTTCGGGACTCAGAGATTACGGGGTGTCAATCTCATCACACCTCAAAAGCACTGAGCATTATCTTCTTTAATCGTGGCTAATTTGCTAGACAAAGATAGAACTGCATTATTGGTTTGATTTGCATTTTCATTACAGAGATGCTAAACTTTGGTGTTTTTTTTAGAGTATTATTCATTTGTGGTAGCATTTTGCAACATTCCTCCTCATTTCCAGAAAGAATCTTTAAAACTGTATGTTTGCTATTCACAGACGTAAGAAATGGTTCACAAAGATAAACAGTGTCACAAAACCCCACCAGCAAGGAGAGGCGCGGAGCAGCAGAGCAGAGGTTGCTGCGGGAACATAAACACCGCTTCTGTGGGCACGGAACGCTCCCGGCACCACCGAACAAAGCAAACATTTCTGGTCAACCTGAGGCCACCTTTCCACGGAAGGATAAAAGAGAACTAAAATCAGGATGCTGTTCTGGGGTGGCTAGAGAATAATTTATTTTGTTTGGCCTTTCTTACCCAATTCAACATCAGTGTATTTTTAATCAAATATATCAATATGTACTAATTAACCCTGCGTGGGGTGACTCAAAATTAACCAACCGCTTCAATAATAAATCAAAAAACTATAATTGGTATTTTAATTTTTTATAAGTAACATACCATGTAACACCAGAGTGAATACTCTGTCACCCCCATATAATTACACCACAACATACTCTGAGGCCCATCCTTCACGCTGTTATTAGACTCATAAAATATGCTTCCAAAATGAGAAAAAATAGCTGTCAAGAACTGCATCTTATTATTCAACTATTAAACTTTCTTAATCATCAATCAGTTTAATTGCTCCTGACACAGGTTATAAATAACATTTTGTGGTTCAACAGAACCCTACACGGGTAACCCCATCGTCCCCGGGGCTGAAGAGGAAAAACCCCTCCCAGGATATTCCAGCAGCGCCTGCTTAGCCTTCACTGTCGTTTCCATTTCAATCGGATATAGCATTCCGAGGCGTGTTGCGGATTTAGGCTGAAGATGTTAAGAATCACTGTATGTAACTGCCTGGCATTATTCTCAATTAGATCCCTAATGGGCAGACGACCCTTTTCACCTGGTCCAAACCAGCAGCTGAATGCAGACATGACTGCCTGGCTGTGTCCGGCTGCTGTGAGCTCTGGTCCCTCCTCCGACCACCGGCTCGGGGTCCCAAGTTCCGGCCCTGGGTGCCCAGCTTGGCTGCAGCAGACGCAGAGAGGGGACGCAGCTGTGCCTCAGGGGACGGAACACGGAGGGGCGGCGAGAAGGAAAGGCGGGACTCTGGGGTCTTCCCGTCAGCGACGCCACGTGCCAGGCTGCACACGACAGCACATCACCCGTCTGCACGGGGCCCTGCTCTCACGGGGTCAGTGCCACGGGGGCAGGGACCCACTGCATGCCCGGGGGCCTGCTGTCTATGGAACGCGCTCACTCGGGCCTGTTCTCCCTGGAAGAACTCTATGACCACGGTAGTCGGCCAGCTATGCAGAGATCTGTGTCAGTGGTGGTCTTCCCTGATAAGGTGAAGGCTGGAAAGCCCCCGAGTGACACCCCCGACACAGGCACCAAAGGGGTGCCTGAGACACGCCGGCTGAAGGCCGCACGGCCAGCCTGCCCCAGGCCTGAACGGACAGGGAGGCGGGCAGTGAGCGTCCCGCGGGAGAAGGGGGAGCCAGCAAGGCTGCACCGAGGAGGAAGCCCACTGACTTCACACTAGGACGATGGGCCGGGTTAGCTTCCAGAGGATTCCAAAAATCCTGAGAAGTGGAACAAAAATAATAACCACAGCAGACTTCCTGTAGAAACGAGGCAGGACAAGAGGCAACACAACGATGCTGAAGCGCTGGAAGGAAAACGGTCAACCCGGATTTCTAGACTCGGTGAAGAATACCTGTCGTGTGGCCAAACAAACGCTTCTTGAGACCAAAACGAGAAACAGCTACACTACAAAAAACGCTGAAGAAAGCTCTTCGGGCAGAAAGAATACTATACAAGGGGGAAAGACAGAGATCTACCCAGAGAACGAGGGCGACAGGCCACGGGGCGTGGAGGCGAGCGCGAAAGGTATTTTCAAAAGGTATTTTCAAAAGGTAATTGACCAGAGCACACCCGTCATGAAGATCTTGGCTTCTATTTATAAAACCATTCTCCAATCACAGGGACTGGGCTCCCTGGAGAAGTGGACACACACACACACACACACACACACAGGGCTGTGTCAGAGGGACCCAGGCACCAACTAAAACAGTGCCCAATGGCCAGAGCTGGAACATTTAGAACAAAGATAATCTAGGGCTACTGGACTATAACCCGAAACGTAAAGGAAACATCCCCGTAGCCAGGCCAGCAGGGGACGGACACACCCGGGCCAGGCCAGCAAGGGGACGGACACGCCCGGGCCTGGCCAGCAGGGGACGGACACGCCTGGGCCAATCCATCAAGGGAATGGACACGCCCGGGCCTGGCCAGCAGGGGGACAGACATGCCCGGGCCAGGCCAGAAAGGAAGGGGACAGACACGCCCAGGCCAGGCCAGTAAGGAAGGGGATGGACACGCCTGGGCCAGGCGGTTGCCACGTGCCCCTGAAGTGATGACAGGAATCATGCTCCCGTGTTCTTCCTCCCAAACCCACAGCCCCAGTCTGATGACAAGAACATCAGGCAAATGCAAATCCAGGGACATGCTACAGAATAACCTGGCGAGTGCTCAAGCTGTCGAGGTCACTGAAACCAGGGAGACCTGAGAAAAGGTCATAGCCACAAGGAGCTCAAGGGACACAGTGACTAAAGGCCACGGGTGACCTGGACGGCCCCGGACCAGAAAACAGCCATAGGAAAAGTTAAACTCAGGTCATAACCATCTGTCAGTATTGACTCCCTAGTTGGGACAAATGTCCCAGTGTGACAGAGGGTGGGGCACCTGGGGCAGCAAGGGGGCCCGGCCGGGGAGAGGGCTGCAGAGGCAGGGGTGGCTGCAGACGGACACAGGCGCGCCTGGCCGTCTTTGCCGCTGGACGCCACCACCCCGCTCCAGGCATGTGGGAGCGCAGCTCCCTGGCCAGGGACCACACCCTCGCCCCGGCCTGGGAAGACCAGGTCTGCACCACCGGACTGCCAGGCAGTCCCAACAGAGCACATCTAAATCCCGAAACCGGCCCTGAACAGCCGCCTCTCGCCGACTTCGCTCTCAATGCAGTAACTGGTCCAGCTCCAGCGAGCTAAACAAATTATCTGGTGAGATGGAAGGAGCCGGACGCAGCTGGCCCCCGTGCCCTGGACAACGCAGCCCCAGCCTGACCGCCTGTGCACCCACCGGGGCTGGAGGGCCCGGGGGCCTGGAAGACAGGCACTGCCCACCAACAAGGCTCCGCCTTCGAGCCTTCTGCTTGGGGAGCACAAATTCCATCAGCTATAAATCAGATTTATGAATTTTGTATGTATCTGAAGAAAGAAAGAAAAAAAAAACCCGTTAGTTCCCACTGAGCCGCTTGCCCACAGTACCTCTCTGCAGCAACTGGGCAGCTGACAAAAGGCGCTTGGCCCTGACAATGCATTATCACAAAGTCAAGCTTCAGGGGCTCAAAACCAGCACGTGAGGCCGGCGACAGCCCCCGCCCTGCGTGAGACACAACTGCGTCGACCCAGGTGGCGAGCGCTCTTCCAGGACAGCTGCTCCGGCGGTGTATTTTCCATACTCACTGCCCTGGGCAATACTGCACACCCTTGATTATTCTTTGCAAATACATAATACATGAGTCACAAAACCAACTGCAGAGGCCCCAAATTAGACACTGCTGACCAGCCCCAGAAAATGCTATCATTTTAGAATGTTCTTTTCCAGTGGTTTTTGTGTTTTATTGGCGAAATGGTGGACTATTATTGCAATCATGATGATTTAAATATAAATACCATTAGAGCTGTAATAACAGCGCACATGTACTTGGTGAGTTTATTTCAAAGACTTCACGCCACTATACATACCCTCCATCATTAGCCTCCCAGCGAGACGGGAGGCTGCAAGTACAGCCTCTGTTCTGCGGAGGGCACGCTGAAGGCAGAGAAGCACAGGGCAGGCAGGCCCAAGGCTGTGGACAGACAGTTGGACACTGCAGGCTGCTTTTACTCATGGACACCCACAAACGCACGTGTCCGCCTGCAGGGATGCAGCCTCACACACTTCTCACAGCAAAAGCGTACCCTGCACATTTACAAGGAGCGAAGCTGGCGGAAAGCTCTCCTGAGAGCAGCGGCCCTGAACAGCCACGTGCAACCCAGGGACCAAAGACAGGACTCGGGGCGAAGGGCGGAGGGGGGCCCAGCACTGCCCCGCCTCTCCACACACACGAGCGGGCGTGCACGCGGGCATGTGCCCCTGTGTGCATGCGTGTGTGTACACAGTGCGTGCATGGATGCGTGCATGGGTGTGTGCGCATGGGTATGTGGCTGTGTGTGTGTGGCTGTGTGTGTACACAGGTGTGTGTACAGTGAGTGTGTGCACAGGTGTGTGTGTGTGTGTATATGTACATATACATATACACATATATATATCAGTTCAGTTCAGTTGCTCAGTCGTGTCCGACTCTTTGCGACCCCACGGACTGCAGCACGCCAGGCCTCCCTGTCCATCACCAACTCCCAGAGTTTACTCAAACTCATGTCCATTGAATCAGTGATGCCATCCAACCATCTCATCCTCTGTTGTCCCCTTCTCCTCCTGCCCTCAATCTTTCCCAGCATCAGGGTCTTTTCCAATGAGTCAGTTCTTCACATCAGGTGGCCAAAGGACTGGAGTTTCAACTTCAACATCAGTCCTTCCAATGAATATTCAGGACTGATTTTCTTTAGGATGGACTGATTGGATCTCCTTGTAGTTCAAGGGACTCTCAAGAGTCTTCTCCAACACCACAGTTTAAAAGCATCAATTCTTTAGTACTCAGCTTTCTTTATAGTCCAACTCTCACATCCATACATGACTACTGGCAAAACCATACCTTTCACTAGACGGACCTTTGTTGGCAAAGTAATGTCTCTGCTTTTTAATATGTTGTCTAGGTTGGTCATAGCTTTTCTTCCAAGGAGCAAACATCTTTTAATTTCATGACTGCAATCACCATCTGCACTGCAGTGATTCTGGAGCCCAAAAAATTAAAGTCTGTCACTGTTTCCATTCTTGCCCCACCTATTTGCCATGAAGTGATGGGACCAGATGCCATGATCTTAGTTTTCTGAATGTTGAGCTTTAACCCAGCTTTTTCCCTCTCCTCTCTCACTGTCATCGAGAGGCTCTTCAGCTCCTCTTTGCTCTCTGCCGTGTGCACTGCTGGGGAAAGAGGCGTGAGGCTGAGCGTTGGCCCAGCACGCGGCGGGGCTGCCTGCATCAGTCGGCGTGGCTGTCACCGCCTCCTGGACACTCCGCCTGGTGTCTGTGGCCTTCGTGTGGCAGTGTCCAGAGACACCTCTGCCTCCAGGGGGAGAGGCACAGCTTCCCCAGGTCTCCCAGGGCCTCGCAGCAGCAGGATGGGTCCAAGTCAACAACCACTCTTGTTCCTTCTTGAGAAGCTGCCGTTTCTGCCCCTCAGGGACAAAGCCCACAGACAGGAGGCACCTCTGTGCCCGCACCACACTGGGCAGAAACCACAGCCACACAACAGACTCAGACTCGCAGCCATCGGCTGACAGGCCGGGAGCTATCGGCTGACACACCAGGAGTCATCGGCTAACACGCCCAGTGGTTAGGAGCTCACAGCGAGCGGGAAATGAGCAAAGGCAGGCCGTGGCTGTGACTGCGGCCGCGTCCTGGCCCAGGGCACACAGCACAGGGGGCACCATGGAGGGCAGAAGCAAGAATGGGGAAGCATGGAGTCATGACCGTGTGCAGAACAGACACTCTGGCCAGTTCCTAAGAGTCCATCAGATCCAAATGCCCCGTGCATCCAAGTCGAACTCACCAAAAGAGGGGGAAAGTATGGACGTCATCTTAGTAGCCAAGTTAGGAGCTAAAACACACGTGAAAACCTTTTCTGCTGAAAGAGCTCTGACTTCCTGTTTGCTCCCTCCCCTAAAACGCTCTGAGGGTACGCGGTGCGCTGTTTTATCTGCTTGGCTGTGCTGATCTTTCCCGTCCGTCTCTGATGCCCCGGCCCTCCGACCCTGCAGCCCCCAAACGCGTGTTTCCTAGACAACACGGAGGCTCTGAACAGTGCATTTTTGCAAAGGTACAAAGAGCAGCCTTCTTCATTCACGGCTGGCACTGAAAGGCAAGTTTATCAGGTGGGAGCAGGACTCTAAAAGCCCTGGTAATTTTTCCACATCCCTGCTGAGAGAAAAAGCTCAGTAACCGGTCCCCTAAATTAGCAACAGAATGGAAGGTAGGAGCCCAGTCACCAGGAGAGCCACGTGCCGCGAGGGGGAGGCAGGGGTCCAGCTGGGGTCGGGACCTCCAGCCCCGTCGCTGGTCCAGAGTCCGCAGTCCATCGTACACACCTGAGACCGAGGATCCACACCGCTCCAATGGAGAGGGAGAGACAGAGGCTCGGGAGGGGGAGGGGAGGGCGGGCGAGGGCACGTCCGACGGAGGCGACACAGGAAGAAGCCCCGGCCCTGCAACGGAACAGTCCGACGGGCAAACGGTGACCAGCGCGTGTGCCTCCCACAGGCCGGGACGTGTGCCAAGACTCAGATGCCCACCTCCAGGATGGCCGTGACCTGCAGGAGGCACCTGTGAGCCTGTCTCTGCCCTTAACCCTTTCTCAGACCCACCGGGGCCCCGTCCTGCCAACCTAAGAGCATAAGGGGCAAAGGCCCTGCAGGAACCCCCAGCTCCGAGCTCAGAAGGCACCTCCCGACCGGCCGGCGGCCGAGCTGATGGGTCTGAGGGAGGTCCCAGGCTCGTCCTTGGAGACGCGGTCTCGCTGACAGTGTCACGTAGGGTGCTGACTGCGTGCATGTAGCACCTTCGTCCCACAGTCAGACTGCCTGCGAAATCGCTAAGGCACCGCAGGGGCCAGCGCCTGTCACCCCAAGGGCCTGTCTGTGCGCCTCTTGGGGGTTCTTCTGGACAACGCAACGAAGGGGCACCTGTGCTCCGGCATTCAACACTCCCCCTGCTCCCACCCGCCGTGCTGCTCGCAAGCCCCAAGGCCATCCTGACAGTCCAATCCCGCAGTCGTCCAAGGCCCATGGGCCTGAGCAGCAGACGAGGATGATCCCAGGCGCCTGCGTGTCAGGGACACGGCACCCCCTGCTCCTCGCAGCCCCCTGGCCACCCTCGGCCTTGAGGGAGAAGCATTGTGTGTCCTGGCTGCTCTCCCTCCAGACAGAACACGCTCTGCCAGCGAGGGCAGGAGCGTCACTGGTGCCAGGGGCACCCAGAACACAGCAGTCCAGGCGGGCCCCCATCACACAGGCTGGACCAGGGGGGCAGCCTCGGCAATGCGCAAGCTGATGCTGACCCGCCTGGCAGGGAAAATGAGCCTCACTGGGGCCGGCTGGTGGATTCAACAAAAGCGCCCCAGTGCCTCATTTTCAGAAGCTGTGTTCACGTCTCTGAGGGGCAAGATAAGAAAGGAGGGTTCATACTAACACAGAGCCGCTAACGAGACAGCTCTTCAATCCAGAGTCAGAATCACACAGAACAGCAGTGCTGCCTCTACCGCTGATAAAAACCGTTCTACAGCACTTTAGGCCACACGTCTACTGTAGAGTAGAGAAGCAACTTCTAATGGAAAATGTGCACAACAGCAGTCAGAAAAATGAGGCTCACTGCAACCCAGTTCCAGCTGTAGGCGTGCAGACCAGCCGCCCCTCCTCCGGGCCCCTGTTCTCCAGAGAAGGACGGAGCCCTGAGCCCCCAAGAAGGCATTGTCTCCGAACACGAGGGGGCAGGAGGCAACACTTCACGGTGAAGACTTTGCGTAGACGGACGTGAGTTGCTCACTCATGTCCAACTCTTTGCAACCCCATGGACTATACAGTCCATGAATTCCCCAGGCCAGAATACTGGAGTGGGTGGCCTATTCCTTCGCCAGGGGATCTTCCCAACCCAGGGATTGAACCGGGGTCTCTGATATTGCAGAAGATTCTTTACCAGCTGGGCCACAGGGGAAGCCCAAAAACACTGGAGTGGGTAGCCTATTCCTTCTCCAGCGGATCTTCCTGACCCAGAAATCGAACCGGGGTCTCCTGCATTGCAGGTGGATTCTTTACCAGGTGAGCCACCAGGGAAGCCCATGGATGGGGAGGAGCCCCAAGACCCCTACCCTACACGGCCCACAGAGGAAGGGACAGAAGCATGAGGGTGCAGCCCAGACAGCTCGCAGTTACTGACACCAGCCTCCAGCTGCCCCTTTCCTAGAAAAGAGGAAAGCCGTCCACGCACAGGAGGCTGCCAGGGTCAGTCCTTGCTCTGACAGTCAGCAGTGTGAAGACGCTGATCAACTTATAACCTGTGTGCTTCAGTCTGCTGATGTGCAAAATGGGATGATAGGAGCGTCAGCTTCAGAAAGGAAAGTTCTCTGAAAGCTCCTGGAACAAAGGAGGCTGGCTGCAGCCACAGCCATCTCCACCATCACCAACAACACTAACTCTGTCATCTCCACCACCACCATCACCATCACTCACCATTCACCCACACCACCGCCACCATCACCACCACCAACACCATTATCAGCAGCAGCACCACCACCACTTATCATCAGCACCGTGATCACCACCAGCATCACACCAGCATCACCTTGGTCTCTCAGTAGTAACTGCTGACTGAAAGAATACAATAAATCATTTATTCCTTCTGAAATTTGCACTAAGGGCAAATACCATGTCTTATACATTTTGGTATATCAAAAATCTACACTATGACTGATTTTATAGAAGTCTGTGGAGCTGAAAGAAACTGCAAAGTGACCACAAGATGGGGATTCCATTTCTACTTTTAAGAAGCAAAGTCATGACCAACCCACAGATTCTGAAGAGGCTCAGTTGCTGAAAGCATAAAGTTGCAAAGTTAGAAGAGGCAGCTTCTCATTTCAATTTTTTCTTTAATCTCTCTCAAACACAAAATGGCAGAAATTGAAATAACCTACTCTCTACAAACTTACATCTCTACCTTAAAAGAAAAATCAACCTACACTTTCAGCTTTTGTGAATATGAAAATAAATTTTTGCATCCAACTTTCTCTGAGGATGCTTTATCCTCTAAGAAGAAGAGAAAGTAATAATGAAAAGAGAAAGGTTTTCCATTTTACAAAATTTGAGACCAACTTCAGTCAAGTCATTACAGACAAAAAACAAGTTAAAAGGCTTTTCTTTTATTAAAGCACGATGTATACAGACTTTAATGCCAGCAAAAGGCATTTTTCTTTGGCCACGAGGCATGTGGGATCTTAGTTCCCCCACCAGGGTTCAAACCTGTGCCCCCTGCAGTGGAAGCTTGGAGTCTTAACCACTGGACCAGCAGGAAGTCCCAGTAAAAGGAATTTAAAGTTTAAAGGATTTTAATTGGCTCCAATCTCACATCATATATTAATATAATCCCACTGTGTTAAAAAATACTAATAAGCACATGAAAAGACACGTAAGATTATCAGTCACCAGGGAAATACAACTCAAAACCACGAGACACCATGCCGCACCCACTGGGGTGGCTGAAATAAAACAGACAGACACTGGCAAGTGTGGGCAGACGTGGAGCACTCAGAGTCCTTCAGACGGTGGGAACGTGAAACGCTGGGGCCCCTTTGGAAAAGAGTCTGGCAGTTCCCCTACATGTTGAACACGGAGTTACCGTTTGACCCAGCAATTCTAACCTTAAGTATATAGTCAAGAGGACCGAAACATGTCCACACAAAAAGACTTGCATACAAATGATTACAGCAGCTTCTACATAACAGCCAAAAAGGGAGGGAAAACCCACATGTCTGTCAACTGATGAACGCACAGACAAGACGTGGTCTATGCACGCGGTGAAACATTATCAAGTCTCAAAAGGGAACATGGCACCGACAGACACGACAGCTCCAGGGACCCTGAAAAACACGATGCCAAGTGCAAGAAGCCAGGCACCCGATGTACGCATCTGTCTCCACGGGAGGCCCCACACAGACGACCCTGAAGACAGAAGCAGCACACTGGCTGCCCAGGGCTGGAGGAGCCGGTGATGTGGCGTGAAAGGCACTGGATTAGACCTGGGAAAGAGAGGCAGGCACCTGCAGGGAGGCGGGGCACAGCGAGGTGGGCAGGCGGGCGCAGGACGACCACTCGGCAGGTCAGACAGAAAACACAGGCAGCGGGGAGGGGGCGGGTTCCTTGCCCCTTCCCATCTCAGACGGCCCCTGCTCTGGTCCTGCCGGCCAGCAGCGTCCATCACTCTGGACCTACACTGGGGTGTTGGAAAAGACTCTCGAGAGGCCCTTGGACTGCAAGGAGATCCAACCAGTCCATCCTAAAGATCAGTCCTGGGTGTTCATTGGAAGGACTGATGCTAAAGCTGAAACTCCAATCCTTTGGCCACCTGATGTGAACAGCTGACTCATTGGAAAAGACCCTGATGCTGGGAAAGATTGAGGGCAGGAGGAGAAGGGGATGACAGAGGATGAGATGGTTGGATGGCATCACCGACTCGATGGACATGAGTTTGGGTGAACACCGGGAGTTGGTGATGAACAGGCAGGCCTGGCCGCGCTGCGATTCATGGGGTCGCAAAGAGTCGGACACGACTGAGGGACAGAACTGAACTGAAGTCTTTGACGGTTGAGCGTTTCAAGCCACAGCTGCAGACCACGGCACCTCCTGAGTCAGTTTCTGCTTAAGCAGATGGAGGGGGGACACAGCCGCTTTCTGTCCCTGGTGAAGAAGACCTCTGGGGTGGGCCCTGCCAGGTGGGTGCGAGGCCCGTGAACTGCACGTGATGGATGTGGCAGGGAGGCTGGGGGCGGCGCGAGCCAAGCGGGGAGCGGCAGATCCCTTCCGAGCGCCCCTCCCCATCACGACGTGAACAACCATCGGCTCTCTGGCACAGGTCCTCCGGCTCCTGCTCAAAGCTGTCCCGGCTGCCCCCGCCACTCGAGCTCACGTCCACCCGGTCCCAGGAGCACGACGCTCTTCCATCCACCGGGCCGGGTGGACGGACACCGCTCCCCCTTCAGCAGCCAGCCCACACCAACCTTCCCGACAACACGTGGCCCTGAACCGAGGGGACCGATGACCAAGACTTCATTTCTTCCCTGTAACTCACTGCCCCTTAAGGCAGTTTCACAAGTAATCACACTTATTTTCCTTTCTATTCGGGACACAGATCTGTTTAGGACAGCAAGGTGACAGAAAGTGTGATTTCCCGGCAAGAACACCTTAGGGAGGTGGCAGGCTCAGCGTTGGGAGCCACATGCGCTGCCCCAGAATAAAGCTCTGCAGATGGGGAGCTAAGCACACGGCCGCCCCCCTGATGGATGCATGTTGTATACATTAGAACTGCAAGGCCTTCACGGGCACTTCCTGGATTCACAGAGGCTCTTAAATATTAATGTAGTCTGGAGCCTTCTTGAATATTATTCAATTCTTGCTACTGAAGCAAAAAACTCAGACATCTGACGCTAATGGCTAAGCTAAGTTGCTGGAAGACAGCAGCCACAGCAGACACTACTCAAACCCTTGGAGGAGCCCGGACACTCGCTCAAAGACACACACAGCGGTGGTGACATGGGGGCCTTCACAGGTCAGGGGATGTCTTTACAAAGAAGGGATTCTGGTTTTATTGTTTAGTCGCTGAGTCTCATCCGACTCTTACGCGACCCCCGTGGACTGTAGCCCGCCAGGTTCCTCTGTCCATCAGATTTCCCAGGCAGGCACACTGGAGTGGGTTGCCATTTCCTCCTCCAGGGGACCTCCTCGACCCAGGGATTAAACCCCACCCACGTCTCCTGCATTGGCAGGTGGATTCTCTACCACTGAGCCACCTGGGAAGCCCATAGAGAAAGGGGAAGACACCTAACACAAAGTTAAAAGGAAAAGAAACACACACACAACAGAAGAGATGGCCCCTTCACTGATATTCACCGTGAACCGCGCAGGGCGGCCTGCGTTCCAATCACCTCTTGCAGACGCGCCTGCCTTCAGCATTTATCCGTTCATACCCAAGTCGGGTCCACAAACATCCTCCCTTTCTGGCGAGTGGGGGATGCGCCACATTCTTGTCGCAAAGTCTGGCATGCTGGAGGCCTTCCTGCCAGACGACCAGTTGGAGGGGGAGCCACATTTCCTTCATGTCCTTAGAAGGACACCGTGCATCACTGATGCCTGAGACGGGAAATCCATCTGAGACACCTGCAGCTGCAGACGCGACCGTCTGAGAATCTTCATACGACCACTGTCCCCATCGTCATCAGCCTCGAGAGAGCTACCTCCCCCCATGCCCATCTCCTGTTCATCTAATAATGGGGACGATCTCCTCTGCCGGCTTTCCTCTTCTCGTCATCATGAGTGAAAAATAAACAATCCTAAATTCTCTACTATGTTCAAAAAAATGTCTCCAGACTCCTTATCTTTGATAAACAATCATTTGGAAAACACAATAAGCAAACTGAAGGAGCTCACAGAAGGAGCTGCTTATTTCTCTATTACATTCTTCCCGATGAGTCCATCTCCCATTCTTTCATTCTCGTATCATCTAAGCCCCTTTTTTAACCACATTTAGGAATGACTGATGAGTAACGATATAATAATACCTGGGATGACACAAGAGCAAAATATTTTAAGCTACAGAAAGAAATTAAGATCATTATGATCTGACAATGTATCTCAGATTTATAAAAAGATTCAAGGGACCTATATAGTAGCAGCAAGATAGAATGGGGTTTTTGTTCTACTTTTCGAAATAAGTAGATTTTTCTCCCTGCTCTTTGAAGAGTGGAACAAAAGTCATGAAATTTCAACCCTTACACATAGTTCAAAATATTCAAACAGGAAACTCAGAAGCTAAAGTTGGGTCACTTGATCCCTGAGGGTTCGTGGAGGTTCAGAGTGGTCCTCAAAACCAAGAACACCACCGGAGACGCCCGCAGCCTGGGTAAAGCCCCACCTCCTTCTGTGGCCCCCAAAGAGCCCTGCTGGGCTTGACCAGGAAAGCCCAACGCTGGGCTCGCGTGGGTAGAACATTCGTCTTGAGAACGCCTGCTCACTCCCAGCCCTTGGCGAATGTCAGACCGTCCCTGATTCTAGTCAGAGAGTCTGTGAGGAGTGTCTGTCTGTCTAGCTCTCGGTCAGTAACTGCTCTTACTTGGAGTTTAAAGCTGATGGTTCTTTAGGCCCAGCTGGAGAAGTACAGTCTTGGTCGGTCAGTAAACGCTCAAGGCTAATTTTCTGCCCTGCTGGCTGGGGTCCACTCCCACAAGAGGGCCATGACCCAGGCCCGCTTCACGCTCTGTTCTTTATCCAGCGACTCTCCGCCGAGCCGAGAGGCTGACCGACATATGTCCTGACCTGACGGGAAGGTCCGTACTCACCGCTCTGCCTGCCTGGCCTCCACACCCCCGACTTCAAGCCCCCGTGAGCCCCGAGCTGCCTGTGAGGGGCTGCAGAAAGCCCTGGGCAAGGGGGCCGCGCAGGGCCGTGCCCATCTGACTGCCTTCGACAGCCACCTGCCTCTGCCCGCCATGCAGAGGGGCCTGGGCGGGACTCGGGCCTGGCCTATGCTGCTTCGTGGAGAAAACGGTGCTGAAAAAAAATGTCACCCACTAGACGGAGTGGACACGAGCGGTTCAGAGAGAGGAGTGGAGGGCTGACACGTCTCAGGCAGAAGATAAAGATTCTGGAGAAAGGACGTGCACGTAGCTGCGAACGATGGCACCCACCCCGACTACCCGTCCCCCAACGTCTCCTCTCCAACACCAAACGATGGCACCCACCCCGACTGCCCGTCTCCCAACGTCTCCTCTCCAAACACCAAACGATGGCACCCACCCCGCCTGCCCGTCCCCCAACGCCTCCTCTCCAACACCAAACGATGGCACCCACCCCGACTGCCCGTCCCCCAACGTCTCCTCTCCAACACCAAACGATGGCACCCACCCCGACTGCCCGTCCCCCAACGTCTCCTCTCCAACACCAAACGATGGCACCCACCCCGACTGCCCGTCCCCCAACGTCTCCTCTCCAAACACCAAACGATGGCACCCACCCCGCCTGCCCGTCCCCCAACGCCTCCTCTCCAACACCAAACGATGGCACCCACCCCGCCTGCCCGTCCCCCAACGCCTCTCCAAACACCAAACGATGGCACCCACCCCGACTGCCCATCCCCCAACGTCTCCTCTCCAACACCAAACGATGGCACCCACCCCGACTGCCCGTCTCCCAACGTCTCCTCTCCAAACACCAAACGATGGCACCCACCCCGCCTGCCTGTCCCCAACGCCTCCTCCAACACCAAACGATGGCACCCACACCCGCCTGCCCGTCCCCCAACGCCTCCTCTCCAACACCAAACGATGGCACCCACCCCGCCTGCCCGTCCCCCAACGCCTCCTCTCCAACACCAAACGATGGCACCCACCCCGACTGCCCATCCCCAACGCCTCCTCTCCAACACCAAACGATGGCACCCACCCCGCCTGCCCGTCCCCCAACACCTCCTCTCCAAACACCACAGGGCAAGGAGAAGGGGAGAATAAAACTACACGGGCCTTCCTGGAGGTCCAGGGGCTAAGACTGCACACTCCCAACGCAGGGGGCCCGGTTCAATCCCCGGCCAAGGACTAGACCCAACACGCGCAACTACCGAGCCCACGTACTCTGCAGCCTGCGTGCCACGAGGAGGGTCCCACAGCCACAGCCAAGACCTCAGGCGACCAAATAAATACATGAATATTTAAAAAAACCACTACGCTGACACCATGGCTGCCCAAGCCGTCCCACCCCATCCTGGCTCGCACTCTGCACTCCTTCCAGCTCCAGGGGGCTTCAGGATGTGGGGGGCGGGGCGGGGCCACAGAAAGGGAAAGGAAACCTCCCCTTCCCTTCAGGAAGCAATGGCAACACTTATACCTAAACTGGAGGGAAGGGAACCAAAAACCCCCGCAGACCAGCACTGCTCAATCAGCATCGCTCAGGGAAAGCACTGCAAAGATACAAACAGAGTCCGACACCACAGCCGAATCCCTAACCGGTCTGTCTCTTAGTCTTCTCTAATCAGCAGCAAAGTTCTGGGTCAGCAGGCCTGGATACGCCAATCACTCGATAGGGGGCCTCGCACCCCCGTGCTCATCGGAAAAGCGGGTTTTCCAGGGTTGGCTGTGACGATGGGCTGTCCGACGCAGTGAACTCGTGAACAGTGGTAGCTGTTCTCACTAATACAGTTTCACTTTGACTAGCGGAGCACATGCGCTTTCTGAAAACTCACAAACAGTTGCACGTGTGAGTCAGCAAAGAAACCGCCTAACATCAAATAAGGCATTCCTTAACGATGAATCTGTCTGAAAGCAGGGCTTGTCTCCCAAGGTGTAACACTGAATTGGAAATACAAAGGAAACAACAGATCAAAGAATAATACATCACAAGGCTCTCAAAACCAAAGTCTGGCGATTGTTTAAGATTCTAATGAAATGTCTGTGGGTAAAATAAAAGTAATGTAGAACATGCAACGGCCAGGAACAGGTCGGACTGTGCCTTGAAATCAACCTCCTCGGGGTGCTCATGACCACACCCCCGGTCACTCAAAACCTTCACGTGTCGGGCGCTGGGCCCCCACATGCAGGGCTGAGCTCGGGTCTTGGCCACAGACCTCCCCACAGCAGAGCTGGGTGCCCCAGCTTCCCTGCTACGGCCGCCCCTCAGCCAGCGCACTGTGCATGGTGGGGTCTCACCGACGCTCCCCATCCAGCCTTCACAGGCCAGAAGCCAGCGCAGAGAGCAGCCCCCTCCCTTTCAGGAGGCTCTGACGCTCCACCAACAGCTCCGGTAACACACGGTACTTCCAGGGGAACAAGCATACGGCCTGGGCACAAAGACACATGTGTGTCTGGATTTGTTAAATTGATGTTAACAAAACAAAAGATGATCTGAAAATGGTTTTGGTAATTTAACAGTAACCTTCGGTAAAAGAGAAACATTTAAAAAGGCCAAAAAAAATGAAGATGGGTAATGGTATGTGCTATATAAGAAATATCTGCAAATTTCTGATTCTCAAACAGTGAAAGATAAAAATTTGAAAAGAAAGCGAGAGCTTGTGGGGAGAAAGGATGAGGCTCTTCAAGGGTAAATGGCAAAGCCCTCAATTCAGGCCACACTCCTCTGCAGGACTCTGATTATCACACAGGGATTCTGAACCCAGGCCCAGGAAACAGGGATCGTGAGATTCTGGAGCGCTGCCAAGTGTGGGGCTGGGTCTTTCTGGGGAGAGGATCCAGGGCTGGCACCACTCCTCACAGGCGTGACCACCTCACAGGCGTGACCACCTCACAGGCGTGACCACCGCCACTGCGAGCTCGGAGGACCAGCCACCCTCCCAGTCGGCCTTCCAAGACTTGCTACGTTGTTCAGTTGCTCAGTCGTGTCCAACTCTTTGCAGCATCATGGACTGCAGCATGCCAGGCTCCCCACCCTTCACTCTCCTAGAGCTTGCTCAAACCCACGTCCATTGAGTCAGTGATACCATCCAACCATCTCATCCTCTGCCACCCGCTTCTCCTCCTGCCTTCAATCTTTCCCAGCACCAGGGTCTTTTCCAATGAGTTGGCTCTTGGCATCAGGTACTCAAAGTATTGCAGCTTCAGCTTCACCATCAGTCCTTCCAATGAACACTCAGGACTGATCTCCTTTAGGATGGACTGGTTGGATCTCCTTGCAGTCCAAGGGACTCTCAAGAGTCTTCTCCACACCACAGTTCACAAGCATCAGTTCTTCGATGCTCAGCCTTGTCTACGGTCCAACTCGCATCCGTATTACATATCACTTCCTGTGACTTAGATGAATTCAAACGTTTTCAAAGACCTTGTGCTCAACTGCTGAAGTTTCCAGATGTCAGATTACCTGGCATGGTATATTAGGAGGGTAAAAAGGGAAGGGATCCCACTAATGTTTTTGTTAATTTGTTAGTTTTTTCCTCTTAGCCAGAGCCAGGACCACTTCAGCAAGGACAGCAATTTAAAACAGGAAATGAAGAGAAACCATTTAAAAGAAAAGAAATGAATCAGGGGGAAAAGATGTGAAACTGCACTTCAGTGGGAAGGAAATAGAACTTGTTCTCTGGTGAAAGGATTTTGAAAGGCTGTACAAAGGGTCCCAATTAACGAGGATAATATTCTACCACCTCGGCCTCAGGGATCATATCTGAACGTGCGAAAGTGCTTCGGCGGCATGTCGCAAAGCACAGCTACAAATTGGGGAAATTAATCCTTGACTTCACTACCAGCAGCGGGCACGACAGTCACGTGATCGGGTGGCTCGGGGCTTCAAGCAGAGCCAGGCCGGCAACTCAGGAAGGCGTCCGGGGGCAGAGCTGCCGCCTGGATGCCCAAGCAGAACAGTCTGGACCTGGAACGCCAGGACCTTGGCAAGACGCTTAACCTCTGCACATCTCCTCTCTCCTAAATTCAAAGCAGCAATGCCTCCATCATGAAGGCTGCTGTTAGAAATGAGAAGAAACGCACAGCGGAGTTAATTAAATCATAAACGCAGCTCAGGGGAATTAGGGCAAGGGTCGGGGAGAGCCCCTTCTTTACCCCACAGTCCTACGCCCCCCACGCTAGGCAGTGGCTGCAGCTCCAAGGAAGGGGGGCTGTCATCTAAGCACAGGGAGAAAAAGACGGACGAACCCACGGACCCGGGGCACTGCAGCCCCAAGTCCTAGGAGATTAACGCGCCCAACAGCCCCTCGGCACAGAGAGCGTGCGCTCCTCAAACGTCGGGGGCTGCAGTCTGGAGATGCAGGGAAAGACCCCAGACCCACACAGTCTGAGCGGGGAGCGAGGTGAGGACACGCCGGGTCAAGCTGACGGAAAGCAAGGTCCAGAAGGAGGCCCACAGGCCAGAGAGAGGACAGGCCTTCCTTCTGGGTGGCTGACGACTGGATGCAGGTTTCACCTCCTGGTTCATAAGAGACACCAGGGTCTTCCTCCGCAGGAAAGGGGAGGAGAGACCTGACTGATACCAACGCGCGTTCCGTGAGCACATGCGGACCGAGTTTCCACAAAACCACCTCAACTGATTCCACCTCCACGGCATTCCAAACAGGCCAGCATGCGCCTCAGGGACCGGGAACAAACAGCCCTGGCAGTGTCTTCTAGAAGGGAGTGCTGGCTAAACACCTGCTTCAGCACAACAGTGTGTGTAGAGGAGAGGACTGCAGCCACCAGGCAACAAGGCCACGCTGTTTCACTCACACACACACACACACACACACACTCATCTTTGCCAAGCTCCCAATTAGGCCTCTTGAGTACGGCTCCCGCAGGCTGCAAATGCAGACGTCACACTGGAGAGCGTCTAATTGCTCCTGGCCCTTCGGCTGATCCCCCCAGTCCTTTACCATCGTAGAGCCCTGACCCCGTTGGAACAGCCTCACAGGCAGACCCGGACGGATCCACAAAGGAGTGGCACGCGCGGGGGCCACACAGACGCAGACGTGGCGACGTGGCGACGGTGCTCGGGGCACCCCCCAGCCAGAGCGAGACGGCGTCTCTGACGGGGCCGCAGAGAGACGGTCAGACATCCTCCTGGCAAACATCATCAAGACTGAAAAACACCCACGGTTGAGCCAGTAACGCCTCCTGCCTCTTCTAAGACTGCATGTCAAGAAAACAACCCAAGATGCAGTCTAGAACATCGAGAAACACTACGCGTGCTGTCGAGGACAGTGAAAAAGTGGGAACCGAGCAAACCTGCATCCAGGGAAAACTGCCCCGATGCGGTGCCAGCTCACAGTGGACAGTGGGCCGGGTGTCTGGGTCCCCTCAAAATGCACATGCTGAAATCCTCACCCCAGGAGGATGCGGTCAGGAGGCAGGGCCTTGAGGAGGTCGAGTGGGCGGACCCTCATGAATGGGACTAGTGTCCTCACACGGGAGACCCCGCAGAGCCCCCTTGCCCCCCTACCCCGAAAGGACGCGGGCTACGGACCAGGCAGAGGCCCCCAGAATGAGACCATGCCACCCCAACCGCAGACGCCCAGCCTGCCAGCCGCCAGAACTCTGAGAGACAAACCCCGCTCCTCTAAGTGCCCAGCCTGTGGTCCATAGTGTACCAGCCAGGGGGATGAAGACAGGCCTCTGCCGTCTCCACAACAGCCGTCCTGAGGGACTTCCTGGGCTTCCTGGTGGCTCAGGTGGTGAAGAACCTGCCTGCAGTGCAGGAGACCAGGGTTCGATCCCTGGGTCAGGAAGATCCCGTGAAGACGGAAATAGACACCCACTCCAGTATCCTTAACCTGGAAAATCCCACGGACAGAGGAGCCTGGTGGGCTGCAATCCACGAGATCGCAAAGAGTCGGACACGACCGAGCGACTGACACTTTCACTTTGCTGAGGTACAGCTCACACACCACGCCGTTCGGCCAGGGAAAGCGGTTTTCAGCACAGGCACTGAGTGTGCAGTCAGTCACTGGAGCCTGATTTCAGGACATGGGGTCCCTCCTAAAAGACACCCCACACCCGCAGGTCAACCCCCACGCACCCCCAGCTCTGTTCCCAAGCCACAGGCAGGGGTCTGTTCTCACCCACCTTCTGTCCCCGCCTACCTGCCGACCCTGGACACTTCCCACGAGTGGATCACACACTATGTGGCCTCACGTTTCCAAGGGCCCTCCGCTTCACAGCGTCTCAGCCCGCCGCTCCCCTTCACTGAGGAGCAATACTCCCCTGCGCGGGCAGACCACCCTTCATTTACAGCTGCACCAGCTGCCGGGCACTCGGGCGGGCTTTGGGCTTTGCGGGCTGCGACGAACAAGGCTCCCGGGAACACTCGCATCAGGCTTCGGCCAGGTCGCACAGTAACGCTAGGCTTACCCCTCTGCTGAAGTGCCCGGCTGTCGGCCAAAGTTGCTGGGCCAGCTGGACAGGCCCCCAGCAACACATGGGGTTTCAGATTCCTCCACATCCGTGCTGACAGTTGCTCCTGTTCCTCTGATTTCCAACATCCTACAGGGTGTGACTTTGCTGGTTTGCATTCCTTAAGGATTAATGATGTCCAGTACCTTGTCATGCTCATTGGCCATTACTTTGCAGAAATGTCTACTCAAATACTTGGCCCCTTTGTTAAAATCAGATTGTCTTACTGATTTAAAACAGTTCTTTGTAATTTTTCCCATTCTGCAAAGGTCTCTTCCTTGAGAGTATCATCTACAGCACCAAATTTTCATTTCCACGTAGTCCAGTTCACCTGTTTTTTTTTGGGCATTTTTGCTCTTGGTGTCACATCTAAGAAGCCATGGCGTAATCCAAGGCCATGAAGACTTACTGCTGGGCTTCATTGTGAGACTTTAATAGTTTCAGCTCCTACAAGGTCCATGACTCATTTTATTTTTATGTATGGTGAGAGGCAGGGATGGAACTTTGCATGTCAATATCTAATTGTTCCGGGCTTCCCTGGTGACTTGTGGTAAAGAACTCACCTGCCAATGCAGGAGACTTGCGTTTGATCCCTGGGTTGGGAAGATCCCCTGGAGGAGGGCATGGCAACCCACCCCTGTGTTCTTGCCTGGAGAATCCCATGGACAGAGGAGCCTGGAGGGCTACACTCTATGGAGTTGCAAAGAGTCAGACACGACTTACCAACTGTACAACAATCTCACTGCCCCAGCACCAAATGTTGAAAAAGACCATTTCTCCACTGAGCTGCCCTGGCATCACTGGCAAAGATCAACTGCCCATAAAAATGAAGGTTTATTTCTAGACTCTCAATTCTGTTCTACTGATGGCCATGTCCATCCACAAGCCAGAATGACACTTTCCTGATTACTGTAGTTTGGCAGTAAATTTTGATATCAGGAAATGTGAATCCTCCAACTTCATTCTGTTTCAAGATTGTTTTGGCTATTCTGGGTCTCTTGAATTTAAATATGAATTTAAAGATAAACTTGTCAATTTCTGCTACAGTTCTAATAGGGAGTACACTGAATCTTTAGATCAGTTTGGGGAGATCTGCCGTCTTAATACCACCAAGTCCTCCAATCCACCACAAGAGAGGTCTCTCCATCTATTTGTTGTTGTTCAGTGGCTAAGTCACATCCCACTCTTTGCGACCCCACGGACTGCAGCACGCCAGGCTTCTCTGTCCTTCTCCATCTCCTGGAGTTTGCTCAAATTCATGTCCATTGAGTCAGAGATGCCATCCAAACATCTCATCCTCTGTCACCCTCTTCTCCTGCCCTCGATCTTTCCAAGTATTAGGGTCTTTTCCAATGAGTAGGCTCTTCGCATCGGTGGCCCAAGTGCTGGAGCTTCAGCGTCAGCATCAGTCCTTCTGATGAATATTCAGGTTTGACTTTAGGATGGACTGGTTTGATCTCCTTGTTCCATTTATGTAAACCTTCTTTAACGTCTTTCCACAGTGTTCTGTAGTTCTTAGAATAAATACTGTACTTTTTTGCTAAATTTATGTCATTTTATTCATTTCGACAGTATCATAAATGGAATTGTTTTCATACTTTCTTTTTTTGATGGTCCATTGCAAGTGTGTAGAGATACAACTGGTGTTTCTGTCTTGATCTTGTATCTGACAACCTTGCTGGGCTTGTTTACTGGCTTTCATAATTTTTTAACGGATTCCTTTGGATTTCCTATATACAGATGATGTCATCTGCAGTGGGAGAGAGTTTCACTTCTTCATTCCCACTCTCAGTGCCTCCGCTTCCTTTTTTTTGCTAACTCTGTCAACCAGGACGGGCTTGAATACCAGTGGAGAACACAGACGTCCGTGTCTTGCTCCTGAGCCTAAGAGGAAAACGCTCGGTCTTCCACGTTAAGCATGAGTAACCGTGGGGTCTTCACGCACTCTTTGTCAGAGAGGTCGCTCCTCTGGCCTCAGTGTTTTGAGTGCTTTTTATCAGGACGGTGTTGGATTACGTCAAATGCTTTTTCTGGATCAACTGAGATGACTGTGTTGCTCTGTCCTTTATTCTGTTAGGACAGAGTGTCACACTGACTGCGTTCCCCACGTTGAACCAGCCTTGAGTCCCGAGATGAACCCCGTCTGTCTGATGCATGACCCCTTTGCATGTCTGCTGCATTCCGTTCCTCAGTGTTTCACTGAGGCTTGTTACATGTGCTCCTTCTTTGTGATCGTTGTCTCGTTCTGGTATCAGGATAATAATGGCCTAGGAGAATGAACTGAAAGGTATTTCCTCTCTCCTCTTTTTGTAACAGTATGTGAAGGAGTGATGCTAATTCTTTGTTAAATATTTGTCAGAATTCACCAATGAAGTCAGCTAATCCAAGGCTCTTCTTTGTGGGGATTTTTTAAATTACTCCTTTAATCTCTTACGTACATTGCTCTTATATTTATACATCCATATAAATATTGATAAATAAATTATAATAAACATTATATTATACTGAGACACAGAAACTTATTTTAAGATATAGCTTTACACAATTATGAGGACTGGCAAGTCTGAAATTTGTAGACCAGGTCAGCAAGCTAGAAACTCGGGCAGGATTCCTATGTTGTAAGGAGAATTTCTTCCTCTTCTTCTTCTTCAGGAAATTTCCATCTTTGCTCTTAAGGCCTTCAATTCATTACATGAGGCCCACCCCCACATTATGCAGGGTAATTTGCTTTATTCAAAGACGACTAATGTATATGTTAACCACGTCAAAATATACCTTCACAGCAGCATCTAGACTGGTGTTTGACCAAATAAGTGGGCACCACAGCCTAGCCAAATTTATACAACATTAACCATCACAGTCAGTTGTGGAAATCCGTGCCTTTCTAGGAGCATCTCCATTTCATCTACATCCTAATTTAATTTAGAGAGTTATTCACAGCATTTCCTTAATGCCATTTATTTTTGAAACCACTCATAACTTTAATGATCTAAGCCTTCTTCCCTTTTTTCCAGGTCAATCTAGCCAAAGGTTGACCAGCATTTTGTTGCCCTCTTTGAAGAACCAGCTTTGGTTTTGTTGAGTTTTCTCTACGGCTTTTCTATTCCCTACTTCATTTATTTCTGTTCTAGCCTTTATTTCCCACCTTCTGTTTGTTTTGCCTTTAATTTGCTCTTCTTCTCCTAGTTTCTGAAATTGAAAACTCAAGTTAATACCTTGAGATGCTCTCTTTAATGTGAATACCTCTTGGAGCAGTGCTTTAGCTGCCTCCCCTAAGTCTCCGTATGCTGTGACTTCTTCTTTGACTCATTGCTTCTTTATAACTGTATTCTAAAATTTTCACATATTTGTCACATTTTCTTCTGTAACTGATATCTAACTTAATGTCTGTATGATCAGAGCACAATTTATATGATTTCTACCCTTTCAAATGCACTGATGCTTGCTTTATGGCCTAGCATATGGTCTACGCTGGAGAGCGCTGTGCGTGCACTTGGGAAGATGGGATCCTGCCACGATGGGGCAGACCTCTCTGAGGGCCAGTGATTTCCAGGTGCTCAGTTTTCTTTCTGCTCCTTTGTTGATCTTCTGTCTGCGTTTCCTTCACATTATTGGAAGGAGTATGTCACTATGTTCTAGAAAGACATTTTTTAAAAAAGCTTAATGACTCTGGGAAATGCTTAGAAATTAAAACAAAAAGCAGTACTAAAATGTGCATGCATAATATAATTGCTGCAATGCAAAAAGTACATTGGCAAAAAGACCAGAAGGAAATTAGTAAAATGTCCCAATGACAGCTTCTGAGACAAGGAGCTATACTGTTAATGAGTTTTCTGATTTTTTAATTTTTAGTGTAAGTCCATTACTTTGATCATCGCCAAGATGTTTTTAAACAGAAAATCTGACTACATACAAGTTATGGGCTATGAAAGCACAGCGCACCTGACTGTCACCTCAGGGGGCTGCAAAACCAGCAGCCCCTCCCTCTGGTTCTGAGCCACTGGCATTTCCAGGGCCCTCTGTTCTCCACTCCCTCACACGGAACAGAACTGCCACAGGAAACGTCCGGAACTCAGATGCTCTCGTTTCTACCTTTAAAATGTTTCTGAGATGAGCTGTGAACTGCAGAAGTGTGTTAGGTGAGGAACACTAAAGGAAGCCAGTGAAAGAGGCATTTAGCAGCAGCCTTGGTTCATATAAGACACGGGAAAACGAGGTGCAAGTAGGAAAGACATAAACGCAAACAGAGAAAGTGTAGACAACTGCTTCTAAGACCGTAATTTATCAATAAGAAACGGCGACAGCTCACCCTCACTGTCACTCAGAGCCGGTTCACACCGACCGTGGACAAGGCGGAAGAAAGATGGCCGCACAGCTGTTCAGCTGGCAGCAGACCCCACCCGCTCAGCGCTCCTCCTCTGTGTCCCAGCCAGGTTTGGGGACTTACTCCTCTTGCTGACCCCACACTAAATCCACTCCCAGTGCGCTCCGGTATCCAGGAAATGCATGCTAAAGCGTCTTCTCTGGGCAAAAGTAACCTGCTCGAAAACAACCTGTACTTTTGAGATGCTCACTTATAAAGAGTAACGCAAAAATAAAGAATCGATGCTTTCAAACTGTGGTGCTGGAGAAGGCTCTTGAGAGTCCCTTGGACGGCAAGGAGATAAGACCAGTCAATCCGAGAGGAAATCAACCCCGAACATTCACTGGAAGGACTGAAAATACTTTGGCCACCTGATGCGAAGAGCCAATTCATTGGAAAAGACCCTGATGCTGGGAAAGACTGAAGGCAGGAGGAGAAGTGGGCAGCAGTGGATGAGACGGTTAGACAAGCATTACTGACTCAAAGGACATGGATCTGAGCAAACTCCAGTGAAGGAGAGGGAAGCCTGGTGTGCTACAGTCCGTGGGGTCACAAAGGGTCAGACGTGACTTACTGACTGAGAAACAACAACAGTAAAAAAGTATCCATAATGTTTGTAAGGAAACACACTGTCATTTCAGCCACTTTCCGTATTAGCTTTCAAGAGTGATTTATTTTACCAGAAAATGCCATATCAAACCGATCAGAGCTTACACATGCTGGTGATGAAAATCAGCTGTGAAACGCTCCTCCTACGTGCCGACCCACTCCCAGGCACCCTGAGGACTTGGTCCACAGCGAGTCCACACGAGCTGGTCAGGGCAGCTTCTAAATTTAAGGAGCACGCAGGACAAAGGCGTGGGGTTGTGGGAATGCTGCTTCGTGTTTTGCTCTGCTGAAACCACTTAGTTCAACTAAAATATACCTCTCTACTTAAATTGTGGGATTCAAGGTGACGGAATAATGGTTCTTAATCTTAAATAGGATTTAACACTGCTAAAATGAATATGACAGCCCCTGTTTGAAAAATA
The DNA here is from genome assembly GCF_027580195.1 of Bos mutus. Classification (NCBI taxonomy): domain Eukaryota; kingdom Metazoa; phylum Chordata; class Mammalia; order Artiodactyla; family Bovidae; genus Bos; species Bos mutus. The sequence goes on from NC_091621.1 coordinate 103,156,370, forward strand.
CTTAAAAACTGCACCATGCCTAGGGGGAAAAGAACTTAAAAACTCCAACAACACTAGAAGGGTTTCATGAATTATGCTACATTATCTCAGCAGAATATTCTGTGCAGGAGGTAGAAACGATCTTTACCAAGATCTCTTAATAATACAGGAACAAGCTAATGTTACAGGGACAAGCTCATGTTCTAAGGTTAAACGGGAAAAGGCGCGAAACAGAATTTTCTATGTAACATGTTCTGAACTACAGAAATAAAACACACAGCGAAGACTCAGAGGAGCTCCCCGCAGACAGCTGTCCCACCCGGCACTGCCGTGGGCCTGCGCCCCGTCCCCAGGCTGGCCTGGTGGGAGTGCAGAGGCACAGACACCTCCGAGGGGTGTCGGGAAAGCAGCATCTGGCCCCCGCAGAGGACAGAGCGAAACGCGGCTGCGTAAGGCCACAGAGGCCTCCTTCCCCCCAGCCAAACCCAGACTTTGGGACCCCTGGGCTCAGTGGAGCCTGGAGAGGAAAGCACAGGACCCAGCCCTGCTGCCCAGCCCATAGCCCCGAGAAGCGGCCAGCTCCCCTGCACTGAGCCCTCCTCCACTGTCTTCTCCCAGCACGTGACACGTTCCTGGAGCGACAAGCCACTCGGGCTTCCCCCCGCTGGCTTCAGCGGCCTTCTCCAGCCTCTGGATCTGGACCACCCACACACCCACCCCCGCCACCGAGGTCCCCAGAGCTCTCCTGACTCTCGTCCTCAGACACCCCTCGGGGGTGACAGACACCTCCAGGGCCCAACCGTGACCAGGGGCTCCATCCCAAAGTTTAGTTCAGTTCAGTCGCTCAGTCGTGTCCGACTGTTTGCGACCCCATGGACTGCAGCACGCCAGGCCTCCCTGTGCATCACCAACTCCCAGAGTTTACTCAAACTCATGTCCATGGAGTCAGTGATGCCATCCAACCATCTCATTTCTCTGTCGTCCCCTTCTCCTCCAGCCTTCAGTCTCTCCCAGCATCAGGGTCCTTTCTAGTAAGTCAGTTCTTCCCATCAGATGGCCAAAGTACTAAGTTTCAGCTTCAGCATCAGTCCTTCCAATGGATATTCAGGACTGATCTCCTTTAGGACAGAATGGTTGGATCTCCCTGCAGTCCAAAGGACTTTCAAGAGTCTTCAACACCACAGTTCTAAAAGCATCCATTCTTCTGCACTCAGCTTTCTTCACAGCCCAACTCTCACATCCATACATGACTACTGGAAAAACCATAGCTTTGATTGTCTAATCAAATCTTTGCTGGCAAAGTAAGGTCTCTGCTTTTTAACATGCTGTCTAGATTGGTCGTAGCTTTTCTTCCAAGGAGCTGAGGATTTGTTCCACACGTGCTTGCAGAGGCGGGGGCTGGCGCTGCTGCACCTGCGTGTGTCCTTCAACAGCGGGACAGCAGGGTGAGGAGCTGGAAGAGACCTGACTGCCGGCAGCCCCAGGGGGCCTGTGTGTGCGCCTGTGTGTGTGCATATGTGTGTGTGCATATGTGTGTGTGTGCGCGCACGACTGTGTGTGCTCACGGCATGAAGAGTCTCTGAGTTTACCTGAAGGCAACACTTGAACACAAATTGTTCTCTCCAGCTTTCCTCTCTTCTGGACAATTAACATCGCGGTCATGTCCCTTCATCCCGGCCTGCTGATGATTCAGACAAATGCACCAAGGATCGCTTGGGTCTTACAACCTACATTGGTGCTAGACTCGTTAGGACAAACTTATTTACCACATTAATTAAATGGTCTATTTAACATGGAATATCAATTCTCTAATCACATCTCAGTTGAACTTCTTCTTTCAATTAACAGCTCTGAAGTCTACTGACAGAGCTCCTACTGTTCTAGGATCATTAAGAACACTTTCATTATCTGTCAAACGAGGAAGCGAGAAACAGAGAGGCAGGCAGGCTCAGAGCGGCCTCTCCCTGCTGAACAGATGATGGGGGAGCAGCCCGGGATCACTGGTTGCTTAGCAACGGAGAGGCTCCCATGAGACTCCAAGCGATGGGAGAGGGGTGGCCACAAAATGGACCACAAAATGGATGAGAAGCGGGCGCCGTCAGGGGACCACCTGGTCTCAAGTCAACCTCACTCTTCAGATTACAGCAACGCGAGAATCCGAAGTGGACCTAACACTGAGATGGCTAAAACACAACCTAAAAAATAACCACAATGACAAACACCAAGGCAGGAAGGTTCACGTGAAGACAAAGTAACACCAGTTTTAAACAAAACGCTACCGCTCAAGAGTAAACCCGTCCTGTGGTGTTTCATTTCTGTCCACAGATGAATTAAAAAGTAGATCTCACACACATATCATCAGAACGGTTTTTCAACTTGAAACATAAACCAGGCAAAGTTATGCTACAGTTGGCTACCTGCTGCAACATAAACGGAAGAAAGAATACGCAATACTCAGAGACAGTGTAACCCAACCTAAAGCCCATTAAGCCAATTATTTTGCATGTAATTAATATTCCCATAAAATTAAATGCTACTAGTATATCAAAGGCAAACCAGTGATAAACGCTGCAGAAATGCAATTAAAGAGGATTCGGTTTTTAGCTTATAAGCAAAACATCCAACTAATAGCCTATCACCTTAACCGTAGCCATTTAAATCCAAATCATTAAAGCCAGTGCTCTGTGGCCATCAACACAAAACCACGCTCCTCGAATATATTACATTTCTCCTCATTTATTATTTAAAAGAAGATATTAATAATAATAAACACATCTCAATGTCTTCAGTGGTTGAGCATGTGGATTTAAGGACTTTTTCAAAGCGGGCATCAGTGATAAAACTATTGTTCTCCAATATTATTAATGGCCGTCACTAATAACATTAAAATTAACAGCAATTTTCAGCACGGGTGTAATTATGCAGAGCAACATGGTCAGGCCACTGAAGTCCACGTTTAATGTCTGTGAGAAGAAAGCACCATGCATGCTGTGATCTTACCTATGTACTCGCAGATGAAGACTACAAAGAAGGGAGTGACAAGGTCATTTATCCCCTGAACATATCCGCTGGCAGGATGACGTATGGCCCATATGAACAGTATCCTTTCAAAAATCTGAAAGAAAAGTGAACACTGGTGGAGCAGAAAGCAAACACATCAGAAACTTTTTAAGTGTGTGCATCCTTAGGACACACGTTACCGATACTTTTCAGTCTCTAATATAAAATACAACTGTTTTAAATTCCAGTTATCTTGATTTTTTTTAATAGACTCACAAGCAGCATGGAAGAACGTCCTGGAGCCCTGGGCTCAGTCCCACCACACAAGCTGGCTCCTACAAGAGACACTCACTCTCTGGCCTCCCAGCCCCGCGGGTAACCGCTGCGTGTGGCCGCCCTGGACTCGGCCAGCAGGCGCAGCGGCACCTGGCCTGGCAGTTCAGGAAGCGGGGGTGGGGGGGCAGACAGAGGAATGGACGGGTGGGCAGGTGGGCAGGGGGAGGTCAGCAGCTGGCTGCCCACGTGAATGGGCATGAATGGGCAGAGGGACAGGTGGGACGGAGGGGATGGCCGACGCCCTAAGCTTCCCTCACCAGATGCTTTTTCACAACTGACAGGTAACAGCATATTCGCTCCAGCTGTCAGCATAACGACTGAATATCTGTAAATCCTATATTCCGAGGTGACCGGCACAGTAAGTCTGGTTAACACCCACCACCACACACAGCCGTAGGACTTCTTTTCTTGTGACGAGGACTTCCAAGACTGATTTTCTTAACGACGTTCAGAGAGGTGGTAAATGTCGTGCACTGTGGTCGCCGGGCTGCACGCGACAGCCCTGCCGCTTGTCTATTCTATTCTGACGCCCTTCACCCATTTCACGTCCCAGCCTCCTCTGGCAAACACCGATTTATCCTTCGTGTCTCTGAACGTGGTCGATTTTTTAATAGATCTTTTTCAGGTTATTTCCTATTACAGTTTATTACAAAATGCTGCACACAGTCGACTGCTGAACAGTAAATCCTTGTTGCTCACCTATTTGACATGCAGGAGTCTGCACCTCTTAACCGCACACTCCTCACGCATCACTCCCTTAACTCCCCCCTTCGGTCCCCATAGGTCTGTGTCCCACGTCTGATGCTTCTTTTTTATGTATGGATTCATCTGCGTCACTTCTTAGACTCCACACACAATGACGCAACGGACGCCCCCTTAAACCGCAGGACGCTCCCGGCCCTTGGATGCAGGCGTCCCCGTCAGCCTGGCTCCCGCCGCCGTCCGAGGACCCACCACCCTGGCGCCGTCTCAGCTCCTCTCTCCTCGCCACTCACACCCAGTCCATCCTGCCTCCCCTCCTCACGCCCCGCACCATCCTCCACCTGCATTCAGGAGGCGTCTCACCAGGGCCCCACCGCGTCGTCACCCACGCACACGCATGCGCACACGCACGCACACGCGGCTTCACGGCCTCCCCGGCTCCAGGCTCCTGGCTCCAGGCCCCCGCCCCCAACACCGCGCGCTGGCTGCCCTGGCTCTGACCCTCTGCCGCCAGCTCCCAAAGCCCAGCTGCACTGGGCCCACCAGGCTGCCACCTCCTCTGTGCTGGTCCCCGGCCCTGGCGTCCAGCTCAAGCCACACCGCTGGGTGGCTGGGCCGCCATCTGCCCCCTCCCCACCCGCTGGGGAAGGCCGACGGCTTCCTGCTCGTGAGGCCCCGGCCGGCAGTGTCCCTGGGCCTTCCCGTCCCGGGTCCCTCTGGACCGACGACACCTGGAGGCACCTCCTGGTCGCTGGACCACCGTCCGAATCCTGCTTCTCCATCAAGCGGTGACGCTCCAGACCTGCAAGGCCCACTAGCCGGGACCTCAAGGCCCCCCCTCCGAGTCCATGATGGGAGACGGACTGGGAGCGGGGATCGGCTCCAGGGGCATCTGGTGGACAGAGACCAGCGAGGAGGCGACGGGCTGTGATGCTGATGACAAGCCGCTCGGACGGCAGTAGGAGAGAGGAGCCTTCCAAAGCGAACAGAGGCAGACGGAGCCATGCGTGGCTGAGAATCAGGGCCCACAGTCTTGGCAAGACGGCCTAGCACCCCGCACGGGGGACCTTCTGTCTTGCCCTGCACAGGTCTCCCTCCTTCCCAGCCACCGGTCGAGCAGGGGCGTGGAAAGAACCTGCTGAGGAGCCAGGCAAAGCCCGCGGGTCTGCCCCTCAGCACCAGCATGCCTGGTGGAGGGGACGGGTGTGCACGTCCTCCTCGAAGCCGTGACTCCAGGCCCGCCTGCCCCAACTCCACACAGGCCCGACAGCTGCCCGGAGCCCTCACCAGCTTCCACGCCATAAACAACATCCCCAGCGGCTCTGGTGCTCGCGTGCCCTTGACCTGACACCTATCCAGGCAGCACCCCTACCTCCCCAGGTAATCAGAGCCGGGAGGCCGCACCTACAGCCTCTCGTCATCTTGCATGTTATTTCCCTATAACAACAGCTATTAATTTAGAGAATAAGAAAGACTCCCATGATTTACACATCTCAGAGCGGAAGAGGGAGACAGAAAGGAAAGGTGAACCACTTGCTTAAACGTCCTTCAGCCTCTCTCTTGGCAGTAACTGTCCTGTGCGCTGGGGACACCAAGGGTCCACAGCTGGATCCATCCCAACCAAGCCACCCGCGGTCCCAGGCCCCCCACCTGCCCTTGCGGGCGCATGCCCTGGTCCCCGCACTCCCTCCAGCCCCACTGTGGGACCACCCACCGCCCAGAACATGAAGCAGCATCTGGCTGAGGGCGGACAGAAGCCGATGGACAGATCAGCCTCGTCTGGACTCTCAGGGAAGCTGCACTGAGTGTAATGAAGCAGGGAAGGTGTCCACACAGACAGCGTGCCTGGTGACGGCGGGGAGCAAGAATCCGGAAGGAGAGAGGGGAGCCCTGAGTCCTGACCTGCCTGCAGCTGAGGGGGGCTGAGGGAGAGTGCTGGCTGGGGTGGGGCCTGCAGGATCCACAGAGCAGCGAGAGCCCTGCCCCCCACTCCGAGGGGCACCTCACAGTCAGCTTGGCATCCCAGGTCCAGTGGACAGTGGCTCATGGGGGCAGCTCTGGGGCCACAGGGGCCCCAGGGCGAGGGCCAGCCAGCCTGGGGTATGGGGCCGGCTTCCCACGAGGTGCCTAAAGGCCAGAAAGGAGAGGTGTCCCGGGGCGGGAACCAGGTGGCCTCAGCAGCTCAGTGTCCCCTGCACAGTCCAGCGTCCCCACAGACGGCCCTGCCCCTGGCCACCGTCCCTGAGTCCACCTGTGACGGGGACAAAGTCAGCGCCCCACAGGCTGATTCTCCACTGGCATCAGGGCCCCAGGCTCACACACGCACCAACGGAGCCCAGCAAGGTCATCGCGTGCCCAGCAGGCAGCCACGGGCATTTCTGCAGGGGCCACAGTCCCCACGGCTCCGTGTGTCAAAACCCAGGCATTTCACTAAGAGCTGTCACAGGAAGGGTGAGGACGGTGCACTCGACTTGCACGAGGCTGTCAGTAGACGCGGGGCAGCTTAGGAAAGAGCAGACGTGGAAGGGCGGACACGGGACGCGAGTTCGCGCCTAAGCCGGTGTGCTGTGGGTGTGAGCAGCGGTGCTGTCTGCCAGTGAAGGAAGCGTGCCCTCCGTGTGTGCACGTGTTTAATGAGAACACGGAACGATACAAGATGGCCCTAGCGATGAATATTTACTTGGTAATATTTGCTATTAAAGTTCTGTTGACATTCCCTGAGGTCTACCTTCGTTAGAGAGGAGGAATTCATCAAATGCAGTTCAGACTTCAAACTCTTCCCCAAGTACCTTCTCTACAGACCAACTGACCCTCGTCAACAATCATGAAAACACTTGCTACTCTTACCACCAGCACCACTTGCACTGAAAACGTGAGAAGGCACCAGGCATTCCCAGCCTCCGGAACCTGATCACAGGCCAGGTTTTCCCTGAAAGCCCAGCGTTCCTCCACAGAGGGCCCCGGGGAGCAGCTCAAGAGGGCCCCGTGGAGAAGCTCCTTCTGTCCTGACTCTGCAAACATATTACCACCTTCACGCGCCTCCATAGCAGGACCAGGGTGCCGACACGCCATGCACTTGGAGAGCTGAGATGTTCTGCATTCTAAAAAATTTAATATATTGAAACTGAAAACGTTGCTGTGCTCATGATTACTTGGGGGAAAAAAAATCTGATTTCGAAAATGCGAAAGCATCATAATTCAACCATATGCATCGGCAACATGACTTCCCAGTGTATCAAGCGCCGTGGAGATGATTTCTGTGAGAATAACAACAAAATATACGATTGTGTTGAGAAGACCTGTGGGATTTATATCTCCTGAAATCCAGGAGCCATGTGGGCTCAGAAAGCAGAGAAATTTATAACACAGGTGCTCGCACCACGGCTGAGGGGACGCTCCCCCCAAACGAATTACAACATCTGATGAATGAGACAAAAGTAAGAGTCCATAACAAATCTAAAACGTAGATTAATCGGCAGCCATCCATCACATAATATATACACCGAATGCAGGTTTACAATCCAGTTAATAATACCGCGCTCTGAAGCCGCTGCCGCACCACGCTGGGTGGTGAATTACTCCACCCTCACCTCCTTGAGATGTGGGGATTTCCGTCCCACGTTCTGTGCTCAAGTCACTTGACGGGCTGGCAAAGCACACACGTTTCATCAGGCTCAGAACTGAAGTACAGAAAAGAAACAACACCTTCAGACGACACATCACGCTGTCACCGTCGTCAGACCGCACGCTCGGCACGGCAGATGGAGCTGCGTGCCGGAGCGCAGCCGAGGAGTCGGACGCGGTCAGAGCGTCTGTCCCTTTAGAGCGCGGCCAGCCTTTCCCCTCGGGCGGTTCAGCACGTGAGATGCTGACACTCTTAATCCTGTGAGGCAGTGAAACATCCGTCCTGGCCAATTTGGGTTTACCTCAGGAACACACACTCTCCTTCCTACTCGGAAGTCGCCTGACAAAATCCACTGTATCAACAGAATAAAGGAGCAAAGACCTATTCTCACCTCAGACGACAAGTGGGAAAGGAGGCGGTAAAACCTCAGCAGCCACTGAGGACTTTAAAACCCTGAGCAAAGCAAGGCTCCAGCCTTAACACGAGCCATCTACAAAACCGGGAGCAAACACCCCAAGTCAACGGCGCAGGCTTCTTCAAAACTGGAATGACACCAGGGTGTGCCTGCCTTCAACACTAATATTCAATACTGCAGTGGAAATCTTGGCCAGCGGAGGAAAAAAAAAACCAAGCATGGATATATAGAACAGAAAGAAAACATGAAGCTATCATGATTCATAAGCCATATGATTAACTTCTTTAAAAACTCAAATACACCTACACACAGAACATTAGAATTGATAAAAGATTACTGTTTGCCAGATATAAAATTAACTTACAAAGGTCAACTGCATTTCTATATACTGTCATTAACAAATTAGACAATGCTACTAAAATGCAAAAAGATGCCACTTCCTAAAAATATATCTATAAAGAGATTTAGTAAGTCGTGTGACGTATTTGAGAGAGAAAGCACCAGAACGAACACCAGCCAGGTGCTTCTTCACCCTGGGCTGGATCAATAAACCACAGGAGACACAGGCAAGACTACGCAGCAGTGAAGATGAGCCACGCGGTGGGTGCAGGGGCTGGGGCTGAGCACCGGAGCCCTGGAATACAGAGTGCTGACAAGGGGCACGCTGAGCACAACCCCACCAAGAATAAAGAGTGAAAACAGATGAAACACACACAAACCCACGCCACAAACCTAGAGAAGAGCAAGAGAATGATTTACCAAAAATCCAGGAAAGAGCTCCTTGTTGGGGGACACAGACAAGTCTGGGGAGGGACAGAGAAGTGACCTGGACGATGCCAGCCTGGCTGTCTCATCAGCTTCACAGTGGACAGTTCACTTCAGTCCTGTCCGACTCTTGGTGACCCCATGGACCACAGCACGCCAGGCCTCCCTATCCACCAACTCCCGAAGCCTGCTCAAACTCATGTCCATTGCGTCGCTGATGCCATCCAAACATCTCATCCTCTGTCGTCCCCTTTTCCTCCTGCCTTCAATCTTTCCCAGCATCAGGGTCTTTTCAAATGAGTCAGTTCTTCGCATCAGGTGGCCAAAGTATTGGAGTTTCAACTTTAGCATCAGTCCTTCCAATGAACACCCAGGACTGATCTCCTTAAGGATGGACTGGTTGGATCTCCTTGCAGTCCAAGGGACTCTCAAGAGTCTTCTCCAACACCACAGTTCAAAGACATCAATTCTTTATCACTCAGCTTTCATGACAGTGAACATGTGGAAGTAATTTTTAATTTTTTCTTTACATTGGACAGGTATGTTATGGAAACCTTTCTGCTCTGATTTGTTTTACCATAAAGCCAAAAAGGGAAAAAAGGGAAAGATCTATGGATTAGATCCTTGAAATATATGCCAGAAGAGTTTAATGAACTGATTACATAATGAATACATATCTCTCAGGCTCTCACAAAGAGGTTTCTCAGGTGGCTCAGTGGTAAAGAATCCACCTGGCAATGCAGAAGACAATGAGTTCAATTCCTAGATCAGGAAGATCCCCTGGAGAAAGAAATGGCAACCCACTCCAGTATTCTTGCCTGGGAAATCCCATGGATGGAGGAGCCTGGTGGGCTACAGCCTGTGGGGTCACAAAGAGTTGGGGTCACAACTGAGCGACTAAATAACAGGCTCTTACAAATGCAATCCCCCCCCCAACCTCCAAAGGGTAAAACAAAGATGAATTATGAGACGGCATGGAGAGAGCAATAACTACGAAGACGCAGGCTCAGGAGCACTGAACGTCCACAGCTCCCCAGCCTGAGACCTGACCAGCACCGCGTCTCCCACGGAAGGACCCTCCAGAACGCCCACCCCAGGAGGAGCGCGTGTTTAATGCATGCAGCCCACCAGCACCTGTCAGCTGTTTACCACGAGCCAGCCCCACTGGAGGGGCCGGGGGGACACAGGAGAAGAAAGACCCGGGCCCTGGCCGTGACAGCCTGCAGCGTGAGAAGAGACAGCCAGGGCCTCGGCCGTGGCCAGAATCCCAGCAAGATGCTCAGACACGCCGGTCTGAGACCCCAGGGTGCATCAGGCACCAGCAGTACAAAGACAACAGTGGAGGCTGCCCCCCTCGAGAGCTGCGTCCAAGGGGACAGAGACGCGAGCAGACCGTGGGAATCATGTGGGCGCCGTAGGGTCAGCCAGGGCAGGAGGGGGTGCTGGCAAGCTCGAGGAGGTGGGGGAATGGTGAGCAGAGCAGGCCAGGAGGAGACCCCCGGGCACGGAAGTAGCGCCCCTGTGCAAATGCCCCAACCCTCTTCAGTCTAGGCCAGACCCTCGGGACACAGCCAATGCCTGCTCCTCGGGAAGCGGGCTTCTCCCTGGCCGCCTCAGCCCCGGACGCCAGCTGGGCCCATGCCCCTCCACACAGGCACTCCAGTCAGGAAGCCTGTCTGCAGAAAGCTCACAATCAGCGGACGAGTCGAGGATGAACACATCTGTGCTCCACAGATACGTGCCTCCCAGAAAACGACCATGCTTCGGGCCACGGAGAACTCATCACCCCAAGCAGAAGGACCATGCGTGGATAATGGGGTCCTAAAGGCCTGCACAATCTTTGTCCTCTCGTCTGATTAAATGTGACGAGATGTCACTTCTCCGTGGCTAACTGGAAAAAGCATCCTATTTCCCTAATTCGTGAAACTGCTCTAAGAAGCAGAAAGCCAGAGGGCAGATAATATAATAATTACGGAGGAGAAGGGACTCGCAAGTTGATGACCTTATCTCGTGACAAGGCCCAGCTCTGAGATCTGAAGGAAGCTCCTTCCCTGAGCTCCCTGCACCAGCCCACGAGCCAGAGGGCCTCGGGTAAGAGTTCGCATTTTCCAAGTAAGAGGCTGAGGTTACTTCCACAAATAGAAGATAAAAAGAGCAAGGGCCAAAAAGTTATGAACTTTACTTTCAAATAACAACGTTGGATAAAAAGATTACTCAGTTCAGTTCAGTTCAGTCGCTCAGTAGTGTCTGAGTCTTTGCGACCCCATGGACCGCAGCACGCCAGGCCTCCCTGTCCATCACCAACTCCCAGAGTTTACTCAAACTCATGTCCATCAAGTCAGTGATGCCATCCAACCATCTCATCCTCTGTTGTCCCCTCTCCTCCCGCCTTCAATCTTTCCCAGCATCAGGGTCTTTTCAAATGAGTCAGTTCTTTGCATCAGGTGACCAAAGTATTGGAGCTTCAGCTTTAGTGATTAACGACTCACTTCAACAAAATCTCCCAAGTCCCGTGAGGCTCCAGGCACTCGGGCGCCGGCCCTGCTCCCAGGGAGGTGACGTGCAGGCAGAGTGAGACCTCATCCACGAGGAGACAATCAGACAATAAGCACCAAGAGGATCAAAGTGTGAACCAAAGTGGGGCGGGGCGTCTCCGACAAGGCTCCATCTCTGGAAGGCCCAGAGGAAGCAGACTCCTGAGGTCACGGGTGAGGAAGGGAGGACCCCAGACAGCGTCACGTGATGAGTGCTCGTGCCCAGCTGCCCTGCGCCGAGCAGACAGAGGAAACCCACAGACAGAAGGCCTGATCAGACAGGTCAAGGCGGAAGGGCAGGGCACAGGCAGGGAGGCAGCCGAGCCCCGGGTCCCAGGTCCCTGGGGACGTCACCTCAGGAGGTCCTACAGAGACCCTGCCTCCATCCACAGCCTCCGCCTCCGTCTGTGCTTCCTGCCAGCAGGGACTTCCAGGGTCCACCCCAGGAGTCTGACTCGGAAGGCCGAGAGGAGGCCAGGGAACAGGCAGGCTAAAGGTTTCAAAAGCAATTAAACAGTGAGCAAAAAAACGGAACAGACATTTCACCAAAGAAGATCTGAGCGTGACAAATCAGGAGATGAAAAGATGCTCAACGTCCACAGTCAACAGGGAAATGCAAATTGTAACCCCGTAAGACGCCACCACACAGCTGTTTTTTAAAACAGTGAAAATTAAACAGATTGGTGATCCCACGTATGACACGGACCTGGAGGAACTGGGCCTCTCACGTATGGTGAGCCGGCACGGCCACCTGGGGAAAGGGCTTGGCAGCATCTCATAAAGTGTACAAACACACGCTTACCCTGCCGCCCCGCGCCTCACGCCTGGAAGTCTTCCTAGATTTACACATGACGGTTTAGGGCAAATGTATGTCGTAACGGGCCCAGCCAGCACCGGCATGGATCAGCTGCGGTGCGTCCAAGTCTAACCCCTGCAATGCCGCAAACCAGAACCTGACTCTCCCTGCTTCTCCCTGAGACCAGCGCTTCTAGACTTTTCCTAAAGCCCCTTGCTTCCGTCACCTGGTTCCCCCACAGGCAGTTCCCCCCGAGCCGGGCCCTGGGCAGGTGTGCAGCTCCAGGAGGAACCTGTGGGAGCTGAGGGAGGGGCCGAGTGGCCCATTGCCAGGGCCCAGGGGCTTCCACGGGGATCGAGGTCCCAGCTTGTCACACCTGACGCCAGCCGACACCGGCCAGCGGGGACTAGCTCCCGCCTCTGAAACTGGGAGCCCACAAGCTCAGCTCTATGCAGAGTGCCTCAAGTGGCAGGAAAAACATAACGGTGAAGATAAACTAAAGGCCGCATGGCAGACTCCATTTTCCATTTTAAAAAATACCTTAAAACGAGGTTATAATATGTGATCTCTCATTTTCCAGATGCAATAAGCACAGTTATTGAAAAGGACAATCAAAGAGAAGTACCTCAAAATGACTACTTCTGTGGGAAACTAATTTTCTCCTTTTGTGTTTTGTAATCTAAAAACACTTTGGCTTTAATAATCGTGTGTGTTTTTTTTTTAACAAACTTACTGCACAGCAAGAGATATCAAAATTTAGAACTGCATTTACTAGAGCAATCAAGACGAAAAACAAATATTTAAAACAATAAGAAAATTCAGTTTTAAAGAGATGCCATTTATAATAGCAACAAACAATATGACAACGAAGAGTAAATCGAATAAAACATACACGGGACCTTTTACGGAGCAATTTCTAAAGCTTCATTGAAAGGCATTAAAGAATGGTCTAAGAAAATGCGGAATTAGCATGCTCGTGAAGATGAAGACTGAATTTCATAGACACGTCAGTTCTCCCGAATTGATCTGTAGATTCTGTGCAATTCTGATCACAAATCAAACAGACCTTAGGAATAAACAAGAGCGGAATCTAAAAACGCAACACAATAGTGAACGCGACAGAGAGAAGCAGACTCACAGACACAGAGAGCTACCAGGGGCTACCAGTGGGCAGAAAGGGGGCGGGCGGGCTGCACGGGCACAGATCGGAGGTGCACACAAGCCGTCAGGATCTACTGAGCAACACGGGGAACGCCGTCGATGTTCTATGATAACTGTAAGTGGAGTGTGAGCCACTGTACTGCACACCCGCAATACACATACTGTACGTCGACTGTACTTCACTTTGAAAAGAGAAAGACAACCCTGGCCATCTGATTCTGGGACTTCCATGGGCTCCCCACTTACAGGGAGGAGGAAAGCCCTAAGATGACCTGATGGGTTTTGAAAGTGGAGGGGGGCGTCATGTATACTCCCCACCAGACACTGAGCCTTCTGGTGACGCCGAATGAATCAGGCGCGCGTGATCTGCAGGAAAGGTGAGCTGAGCGCTGGGGCAGAACAGAGGCTGCGCGCGTCTGTGCGTGTCACTCGCTTCAGTCGTGACAGACTCTGTGACACTACGGACCCGCCGGGCTCCTCTGTCCCTGGTGGGCAAGCATACTGCAGTGGGCTGCCGTGCCCGCCTCCAGGGGATCTTCCCGACCCAGAGATCGAATCTGCATCTCCAGAGTCTCCTACATTGCAGGCGGGTTCTTTACCACTGAGCCACCAGGGAAGCCAACACAGAGATCAGATCTCCGCAAACGTGAAAAAGACGTGAACAGAAGGGAGCCTGCAAACGTGGGCAGAAAAGCCAGAGCGGTCACCACGGGAGGAAGTGACGGTGGACTCCCGCCTCAGAGCACACACGGCCACTGGACACCGGCGAGCTAAGGCAGGGATGAGCCGTGACACTTCAGAACCTGGAAGGGAGAATGAGGGAGGAAGCACGGCCTCGGGGTGTCTCCTCAGGAAGCTGCCCTCGCTGAAGAGACGGGAGCCATGGCAGCCACCAAGAAGAAAGTGTCAGGTGGGAGGAGGGATCTGCCCCCACCAATGGCAAAGAGGCAGAATCCCCAGTATATAAAGAGCAACAGGCAACAAACAATCAGACCAACCACCCACAAGAAGTCAGGCAAAGACAGAAACAGGCATTCCCCAGAAGGGGACACAGAAGCACACAGATGCAGGAAGACGCGCTCACTCCACGGGTGATCAGACACACGGAAGTGAGCACTGCCACCAGAGAGACAGACCGTGAGAGCCTGGCAGCACCCAGAGCCGGCGGGGCCGTGAGCACCAGACGGCTGCTCCTCTGCCGGAGAGAGCTGAAGCGGGGCAACCCTCAGGAGACCATCCCAACAGCATCCTGAACGTTTAACAGGCTGACACCCAACCTTGCAACACCTTGCTGTTGTTAAGTTGCTAAGTCGTGTCCGACTCTTGTGACCCCATGAACTGCAGCCCGCCAGGCTCCCCTGTCCTTTATCATGCCCCGGAGTTGGTTGAAACTCATGTCTGTTGAGTCATCACCTTCAGATCAGATGAGATCAGATCAGTCGCTCAGTCCTGTCCAACTCTTTGCGACCCCATGAATCGCAGCACGCCAGGCCTCCACAGAGACACACACTTGCTCCTGTTATTAACATCTTGCTTTAGTGTGGTGGATTTGTTATAACTGATAAGCTGTTATTGGTATATTCAATTCAGTTCAGTTCAGTCACTCAGTCGTGTCCGACTCTTTGTGACCCCATGAATTGCAGCATGCCAGGCCTCCCTGTCCATCACCATCTCCCAGAGTTCACTCAGACTCACGTCCATCAGTCGGTGATGCCATCCAGCCATCTCATCCTCTGTCGTCCCCTTCTCCTCTTGCCCCCAATCCTTCCCAGCATCAGAGTCTTTCCAATGAGTCAGCTCTTCGAATGAGGTGGCCAAAGTACTGGAGTTTCAGCTTTAGCATCAGTCCTTCCAAAGAAATCCCAGGGCTGATCTCCTTCAGAATGGACCAGTTGGATCTCCTTGCAGTCCAAGGGACTCTGAAGAGTCTTCTCCAACACCACAGTTCAAAAGCATCAATTCTTCGGCACTCAGCCTTCTTCATAAATGATACTGAGAAATCCTGCCAGTGGGCACCTGTGGAACTGTAGGTGAAGGTCCCAGGCAACACTGTCCAACAGCAAAACCTGAAACCACCCAAATGCCCCCCAACAGGGAAAAGGCAAGAGAAAGTGTGGAATATCTGAGTAGCAACTGGACACACAGATTGGCTAAACCCGAGAAAATAACGTAGGTGAAGAAAGTCAGGCTGCAGAGACCCGACCACTCAGACAGAGGAATGATCCGGCTCCAGACCACAGCTCCCTGGGTGTCACGTGACATGTATAAAAGGCGTGAGGAAAGGGAGGGAGACACAGGTGAGGAGAGCGGGCATCTCCTGGGGAGGGTCGGGAGGCGGCTGAGAGCGGCAGGCAGCCTCCATATGACCGGCCACACTCGGGTGGGGCTCTCAGTCCTACGCTGGGTGGGGGGCCCACGCGTGTAAATCACAGACACACATATGCACTCCACCTGTGCTCCTCTGTACACACCAACGTTTGCACAATGAAAAAGGACAGTGGGCACTTGTGTCGGCAACTCTGCCCCAGGGGCCACCCCGGCCCCCGCCGCGGGTAAAGCCACTGGGACGGCGGGCGTGGGGCTCCCTCCGCAGGACGTCCGGGTCCCGGCTCTTACCTCTGTCACTTTGGGCTGAAGTATCAACGCTTCGGGACTCATCCGAGGGATGTCTATGTGGATCTGGAGACAGAGGAGAAAGACACACAGATGTTAAAAGCTGACAGACGTCGTGGCAGGCATGACGATTGAAACAGAGACACTGAGAAACGGCAGCGAGTGTGCCCGGGGTCTTGCCTGCTCTCTCCGGGCCGGGCATTCTCCTGTGGAGAGGGGGCAGGTTCCATCCGCCCGGCCCCCCGCCCCGTCCCGGCATGACAGCCTTGCTCCACGCTTCCCACCCGGTAACGGCAACTGGCCAGCTAGAAACAGAGCAGGCCCTCAGCTACTTAGTAACAGGATCCATAGCAATTAGTAAGCATTGATTTCCAGCCTCTGACACAGGCAGCAATTTGAGTACATCAATAGCATACAAGTTTTTGGCTGTGACAGCTTCTTCTTGGAACCTGGGACACGTTTTTCTGCACTGTGCACAGTCCTTGGGGGAATCCAGGGCACTGTTCAGAGGCAGCGTTTCAAAAGCCCTGGGAGGAACTGCGAGGAACAGCGGGCCCCACCCGACCACCGGCTCACAGGAGTGTTGTCACAGAGCACACCCACCACGCAGCGGCACCTCCGGCTCCAGGAAGCCTGCTCAGCGCTTGAGCCGGCATCCAGCCAGCCCCCAGCACCCCGTGTGAACACCCCACTGCAGCCAACGCTACCACCATCCCCACTCACCCAGGCACACGGTCGCACGGGCCAAGAGAAGGCGGCACGTGGTGATGCCGTGGGGAGGGGGCTGCAAGCAGGTCCACCCCCATCCTCGCCCCTGACCACGAGGGTCCTGAGACCCACAGGGCCTGGGTCTCCTCACCGCCTCGCCAGCACCGTGGCCGTGGCCACCCCAGCGGGCTCTGCATCCTTGCCCATCAGAGCCCCACCCCACCGCTCAGAGCTGCCGGCGGATGCACGGCCCCGGAGCTGCACGGCTCTGACTCGGGGGAGCTGCTCCCACTCATGGGGCCCGCCCTGAACTCTCCCCTCGGTTGAGAACCCGGGAATGCGCTGCCCATCGGTGGTCCCAAGGGAGGCAGTGAGACTGCCCAGGGAGAGAACTGGGCCAGGGTCAGGGGCCAGCAGACTAGCGAGTTCAGGGAGCGTGGACTACAAGGCAGTGGGAGAGAGAGAGAAGGGAAGTTGGAGAGAAGACAGCATCAGAGGAAGACAAGAAACGACCTGACTCAGACCCGCTGAGCAACGCGGGGAGGGATCTAAACGCCGAGACGCGCAGGCATCCCCCGTTTGGGAAGGAGACCCCGAGGACAAGGACTACAGTCTGCTGGGGCCGGAGCCCTGCAGCTGGCCACGGGCAGCAGACCAGAACCCTCCAGACCTCACCCTGTGACCAGGGTGTCCTCCAGGGCCACCTCAGAGCACTGACTCCACGCCATCAGAGCCACGGGGGCACGCCAGGGGCCAGAGGAGCTGCCTGCCACGTGCTGGCTGGGGGGCAGGGCAGTGCACCCCAGCACCAGCTCGGCACACCTCGCCCCCACACACAGGACTGGGCCGGCTGGGGCAGCCACGACGTCCACAGAACCCGCAGGGCGGGGACGACACGCCGGGTGAGCTGGGACCAGCTCTTTGTGCTTTGGACGTGACAGCTTCACCCACAGAAACCTAGAGAACAGAGGGCAAGAGGGGCGGGAAGCAGACGGGGTCCTGGCCACCCGGGGCTGTGTGGGGGCCAGGCCACACCCTCAGGCAGACGGGCGGCCGAGGTCAGTTCATGGGTCAATCCCCGAGAGTGGGCAGCAGGGAGAGGAGACCAGGGTGCCCAAGCCCCAGCCCCGGGCTGGCTCCATCATGACCCAACAGAGCGCCTGAAACAGCCCTGCAGGACAGCCCAGGGTCCACCTCCAAGAGGCAGGAGCACTCGGCCCAGGGCAGGCAGGCCCAGCGGCTAAGCCTGTGCTCGGTCATACTGACACGAATGCAGAAACATTCGGGGGCTCACAGTAACAGGAGAGCTTTTTATTACTATCACAGTGACTACTGAGTAAAGACGCATGCGACCCGTCTGTAATTAACTTTCCCGTGAGAAACTCATAACAGAACGCAGCCCGGTAGATCCCGCAGATGGATGCCAGTGTCGTCCTGCGGACAAAAAACACAGGCAGAACAGTAAAGAATGTGCCCACTCACGCAACCCGCAAAGGGGAAAACAGGCAGGTGAGCCGGCACTGCCCTGACCCGACCCACACGCCCGCTGCCTCAGAACTCGGTTTCCCGGAGCGACAGGTGGCACGCCTGGGGCCTGGGAGCCGCCGGAGTTGTAGCCAGAGGACGAGTCCCAGTGGGGGCGGCAGGGGCCAGAGGCCGAGAACAGCCCACCGCGGAGGGTGAGAAGGGGTCCCTGCCCCCTCCCTACCCCCAGCACGAGTCACTCTTCCTCCAGGGCTGCCAGGCTCCCCTGTGGGGAAGGTGCTGTCCAGGAACCCAACTTAAAGGACCGTGGTGATCCAGCAGGGGAAGGCCCGTCCCCGGACTTCTTGGCGGTACTGCGCCACCCTGACAAGCAGACCTGAGTGTCCGCATCTGGGCGGAAAATTCAGCGACGCTCCTGCACCCAGAGGCCGGGTGTGTCAGGGATAACACTCCCGCTGACACACCTCGGGAGAGTCAGACGCTCAGCTCAGCACGCAGGGCAGGGCTGCCAAGTCCTAACCACCTTCCTGTTTAACGGCGCACAGCCCGTTCTGAGTTCTCACACGGTACAAACACAAGGAGAATTAGGGAGGCCTCCAGCAATTCCCACAGCAAATTCTGGATGCACAGTGAACCGTAAATCAATTTTAAGTATTTTTCCCATTATGCACACCGTCTGTCAACAGACTATTCAAGAGGCCATAATTATACCCATTCTGTATTAAACTAAATAGCCAAATGATAAGCTGGCTACACCTCCACTATGGACTGAAGTGCGTCCCTCCACAGCCGAGCTGAGCAGCACAGCTCTCCTCAGCGTAAACCACACCCACAATGGCAGCAGAGGACAGCGCCCGGGGCCCAGGGGACTCACTCCTCCTACCTGACCCAGGGGACGTCTACCTCTGACCTTCACGTCAGACGCCCCTGAGCCACAAGACACCCTCCACCCAGGGCTCCAGGCTCTCTGTTCTGTGGCTCCAATGAAAGTACCTTCCCAGCCCTGTAGGAGGAACTGGAGATGCCCAAGGTGCTACTATTAGGGGAAATTCACCATTATCAGGTTTCACATTTATTTATTTGCTAGAAAATGAAGATCTGTGACCCAATCAGGGGCCTTCCAGGTAAAGCACTTCCACCAACAAGAGAGACGTTCCCAAGTGAAAGAATTCTGAGTAACGAGAAGAAAGAAGACGTGCTCCCACCTGTCTATAGGTGTCCTGGTGAACCTCATCATTCCTGGAATCGTAATAGTGATCAATAAAAGCAAAATATTCTTTCTGTTTTCTTTGGAGAGTGGCTGGTCTTCGGTCTACATTGGCAGGAAGGTAACCCTGTGTGAGAAAAAAACACGAAAAGAATATACGCTTAATAGTAACTCGTGGAATGCGTAAGTATGTACGGTTAATGGTAACTCATGGATGGCAGCACCAACCGAATGGACATGAATTTGTGCAAACTCCGGAAGACAGTGGAAGACAGGGGAGTCTGGCGTGCTGCAGTCCACGGGGTCACAAAGAGTCGGACACGACTTAGCAACTGAGCAGCAACGACTCATGGAATTTCTATAAGTCTTTAATCAAAAGGCTCACATCTTTTCTTTAAAATTTCATTCTGTTTTTTCTGACCACGCTGCACAGCGTTTGGGATCTTATTGATAGTTTCCCGATCAGGGATGAAACCCGTGCCCCCTGCATTGGAAGCACAGAGTCTTAGCGACTGGACCAGGGAATTCCCAAAAGGCTCACATCTCAAAATGAGCTTGGTGCTCTGAAATGCGGTACAGAGCGGAGGACAAACAAGTCTCAAGAAGAGGGACAGAAAAGAAAGGCAGCGAGCTGAGCCCTCGGGAGCCGCAGCCCCGCCCGTCCTCCCCAGGGGTCCGGGTTCGGCACTGCAGCCTCCCCGGGGCTGAAGGACCTTCACCCTCGGCCGCACAGAGGGGCGGGCGCCCAGCAGTGGGCTGGCATCCACCGAGCTCCCACAGCAGGACCAAGAGCCGAAACCCCGTCTGGACATGCCTCATACGGCACAGAGAGGTCAGGCGTCTGCAGGCCCTACAGCTGCACACGTGTGTGCTTACACATGCGTCCATGACACACACACAGGCACACACAGACATGTGTGTGCCTGTGCCTGGGTCTGCACACGTGTGCATTTTCCCCTCTCTCCAAAGACTCCTGGATCTTGGCAGCCGCAGTCCCGGTCCAGACTCTGCGAGGGTCAGGCAGCGAAGGGCAGCCACAAAGAGCCCAGACAGCTGCCTCCCACTTTCCACGTCTCAGTCAACACTACTACCGCATCACGCCCGGAACAGAAGGTCCTGCTTCACGCAAGCGGCTCCGTGACAGGTGACAAGGTGCACAGCTGTGTGGCGACTGCCCGTGAAGACCAGAGCACTGTCACCCCGAGTCCGTCCCGGTGCCCCCCTCGGCCAGGAGGAGCGGGGAGTCACTCCCTCTGCCCCACGCATCTCAGCCGCCACCCCAGAGCCGCACGGAAATGGCATCGCAGGGGCCGGAGCCTGGGAGCAAGGCTGCCCTCGCCCAGGTGTGCTCGCTCTGCCTGACTTACAACGTGGTGCCCGCCTCTGCACAGCGGTGTGGCTCAGCTGTGCGCACACACACACACACGTTCTTCCTTTATATTCATTCCCATTCCGTTTTATCCCAGGAGATGGGACACAGTTTCCCGTGCGCCACAGCAGGACTCTGTCGTTTATCCACTCTAAATGAAGTGGTTGCATCTACCAACCCCGAACTCCCAGTCCTCCCAACCCCATCCCCCCAGCAGCCACGAGTCTGACCTCCCTGTCTGTGGGCCTGTTTCTGTCTTGTGGATGAGTTCATTGTGTCATATTTCAGACTTCAGCAGGTGAGCAGACAAAGAAGATGTGTGTGTGTGTGTGTGTGTGAGAGAGAGAGAGAGATGGAGTATTACTCGGCCATAAAAAGGAATGGAGGAATGCCCCCTGCGCAACACGGGTGCAACTCGAGATTATCGTGCTGAACGTGAAGCCAGAAGGAGAGAGACCAACGCTTCGTGACAGACCGCCATCCCCGGAGACTCTTTCTGAAACCGGCAGTGACCGCCCCGCCCCCCCCAGCCTTTCTCCCTGAGCAGAATTTCCAGGGTATGGTTAAACCAGTTTGTGAAGCCCCTCACTCTTTGCTGATCATCTGAGTTGTTTCTAGTTTGGGGTTATTTTAAATAATGACTGTTATAGATATTCTTGTAGCAGGCTTTTACGATATACACTTGATTTCTCCTGGGTAACTGGGTCATAAAGGAGGTGTATGCTTAATTTTCTCAGCAACTGCCAGACCTTTTCCCAGAAGGATCATACGGTTTTCCACACCAACTAACAAGGTCTGAGAACCTTCGAGTGTTGTCCATCTCTCAACATCAGTCCTTGTCAAGGGCTTTTACTTCATTTCCCAAATGATTCACGATGCTGAACGTCTTTTCACAGACCCCTCTGCCACTTTTCTTTGATGAAGCATCTGTTCAAATCCTTTGCCCGTTTTTTTTTTTAACCAGCTGCTTGTTTTCTTACTGAGTTTTATGAGTGCTGGATACATTCAAGATCCAAGTCTTTTTGTCAAATATATGCACTCTGATGATATTTTCCTAGCCTGTGGCTTGCATTTTTAATGTCTTAAACAATAGCGTTTTAAATGTTCATCAAGTCCAAAGGACGGTTTTCCTGTTATACTTGTATTTAGCGGTTCTTGTGTCCTGCATAAGAAGGATTTTCTCCTTGCTTTTTCCCTGGACATTCTAAAGCTCATCCCGGTGCGTCCCTCCTCACCCTTCGGGCATCTCTTGACTGGTCACTTCCTCAGGAGGGTGGGCCTGGCCCAAGCGGGGCCCGCTCACACAGCCCACCAGCAGCACCCGGCAGGCACCTAAACTGTCAGTGAGTCATTCCACCTGAGAGTGGACAAACGAACAAACACAGCAGCAGTGCTGTCCGCCGTTTAGAGCGTTTCCAGCCCACAGTGGACGTCATCGTGTTCACTGTTAAACACCTGTGCATCCTTTGTCAAACTGCATCCTAGAGAGCCTCTGGGTACCAATCTGAGGCTCCTCCTTCAGGGTGAGCAATCCCCTTCCTTCAGGACAAGTCTTGATGGGCCGATATGCCCCACCATCCCACCAGCCCCAGTGACTGACAGGCTCAGGGGAAAAGGGGGAACCAGAAACAGGCACGAAAGCCAGGTACAGGGCGCACTCTGCTGCTGCTTGTGAATCAAAAAGAACGTGCAGAGTCTGGAGCTGTGGCAGCCATCCTGTGACCCTGAGGGAGAACCATGAGCCACAGACCCACCATAAAGAGCTGACGTGAGGGCAGCTGTGCTCAGCCTCGAGGATGAAGCCAGCCTAAGTCCAGCCACCCCTTCTCAGCTGTGTGAGCACGCACATCCCCTTTACCCACCTTTGGGCATCAGTGAGCATCTGTTCTATATTATAAACTACACACTCGTGCACATTTAACACATTTGGATCACATCATTTAAGCTTTTTAATAAACATGTATTGAAATAGACCATGTGTGTGCACACGTTGCCCAAATATGTGTGTGAATGATCACAAAATGAACACATCTCAGGGCAGGCTGGGGCCTCCCAGCCACTGACCCTCGCTCCTGACCTGCCGTTGGAGGTTCCCCCTGACGCCTCACACCTGCCAGGTTTTGCCTATCAGGTTTCTGAACTTTATACTCATGGAATCTGTTTCTTTTCTCTTTTGCCTCATTGCTTAAACTCAGTGTTACATTTGAAAAATTTATTCGCTCTGTAACACAAAACAGTAGTTAATTTTCACTGTTGCATAACACCTCCATTGCAAAATCCGTTCTGTTGACAGACATTTGGGTAGTGACCAGGTTTCTGCGATAAACGTTCTCATGCCTGCCTTTTACAGCACGCGACATCTGTTTTGTTAAGTAGACACCGGGGAGCAAAGGTGGGCGTACCGTTGACAGGTTTTGCTGAAGAATTTCCCAAGTGACTACACTCCCGGGGGACGTGCATGATAGCACCCGCTGGCCTCCCTTCTTCCCAATGCCGGGCACTACCACCTTTTCCTTGCGGCCGTGCTGACGGGCTCACGGAGGTATCCATCAGCTCGCAGGCCTCAGGGCCTCTCCAGGGGCCTGCAGGAGGCCGTGCGCATCCTCGCCCGTGAGCAGCCCTCCCCTCCTGCTTCGCAGGCGCCTGCTGCGCCGTCTGCACGGCAGGCCTGCAGAAACATCGCCTCCTCCCACCTGTGGCTTCTCGCCCATTAATGACGTCTTTTGATGAACAGAAGCTCCTAACCTGAACGAAGCCCAATTTACTTTTAATGACTAGTCCTTTCCATAGCCTGTTTAAGGAAACTTCCTCTCCAACATTCTGTGCTTACATGAGTGAAGTGAGTGAGTGAAGTCGCTCAGTCGTGTGCGACTCTTTGCGACCCCATAGACTGTAGCCCACCAGTCTCCTCCGTCCATGGGATTCTCCAAGCAAGAATACTGGAGTGGGTTGCCATTTCCTTCTCCAGGGGATCTTCCCGACCCAGGAATCAAACCCAGGTCTCCCGCACTGCAGGCAAACGCTTTAACCTCTGAGCCCTTACGTACCTGGACATAAAATCGTGAACCTGGGCTCGCACTGGCATAACGTTCTGTTCTCCTGCGGGG
This sequence comes from Bos mutus, assembly GCF_027580195.1. Taxonomy (NCBI): domain Eukaryota; kingdom Metazoa; phylum Chordata; class Mammalia; order Artiodactyla; family Bovidae; genus Bos; species Bos mutus. The sequence goes on from NC_091621.1 coordinate 103,180,172, forward strand.
CTCAGCGAATGCCAGCCCACCACCCATTTCCGTAACCAGGACACCAGGGGCACAAGGCCACACCTGTCTGCCCATGGGTGTGGCTGTCTGCACACGACTAAGGCAGAGCTGAGGAGTCGGAAAGTGACCGTGTGACCCACTGAAACACATGCTCAGATACTCGGTAACCAGCCCTTTACAGAAAAAGCTTAACAACCCCTGCTCTGTGAGCATTGGTCCCCAAGGCCACGCGGCCTTCCACCACATGAAAGTCTTTATTACATATTTCCGTTTAACCTTTCCTGGATTTCTGAATGTTCTGAGTATTTTCAACTGTCCAGTGCTCTAAAATACGTGGTCCTGAGCAATGTTTGATTTTTCCCGGAGTAAAATGTCTATGAGCGCGCTGTCAGCTCACTGGGACTCGGGATATACTTAAGGCTCTTGATGCTTTTTTTCCAAGTGAACCTGCCAGGAGGTGTAGCAATTTACACCCCAGCAGGCTTGTCACAGGTGTCGCCCGCCCTCCGCCTTCTCTAGCAGCGAGGAGGCGCTCCCCGAAGAACAGCCGCCCTAAAATGACTTCAATTAATTACAACCCGTCGGAAAGGGGCCCTGCTGTTCCCAGCGCAGCACCGGGTCCAGCTGACAGATCCCTGCGAGTCAGCAGCGAGCGGCCCCTGGTCCCACCCGCCTCCATTTTTCTGGTCAAATGAGGCTCTTGTATCCCAAAGAGCAGACCGCTCCGCACACTTACACCACCAACAAAAACCACCACCAGCCCCCAGTGTGGACTGAAGAGGCCTCCAGCGCCTTCACACCAGCCGGTAAAGCGCCCACCTGAGAGGCTCAGACCCCGCCCCCTTCGGCCAGCATCACCGAAACCACCCAGAGCCCTCCTCCCACCCGGACCCCAGCCCGCCCTGGCGGGGCGTGAAGTCACAGCTTCCGAGAATCCATCTGGGAGCCCAGGCACCCACCAGGCCCAGGTGGGCCTTGACAACCACGCCAAGCCCGTCGCCTCCTGGACAGAGACCAGGGGCTGCGTTTACTTCTTTTCCTCTGTCCTGAAACTGCCACAGTCCCGGGGAAGGAAGGGAGGGACAGCTCCCCGCCGGGCCGGCCCACCTGAGCCCCGCCCCTCTGACCACCCCCACCACCGGAGCTGCTGGGGGCCCAGGCACCGCCTCGCCCCCGCAACCCCGCCCCCCACAACCCCGCCCCGCCAGACAGGCCTCCCCCCGGAAACGCCCAACACGCCCAGCCTGGCCGTTCCCACCTCTCAGCCCGGGATGCTCTCCCTTCCCCCGCCTGGCACCCCCCAAGACCAAGGCCCCTCTGAGCTCACGGCTCCCTCCACCTTGGGTCCCATCCCCTGCGTCGTGGGCCGGCAGACCACCACTCACAGGCCACGTCCAGCCTGCAGGGAACCTTTTCAGGAACACAGCCACACACCCTCATCATAGGAGAAACCTCCCAGCAGCGTGGGCAGAGCCAGGCGGCTGCAGCGCCCACAAGAGGCGGTGCCGCCCCATGAAGCCACCGCCTCCGCCTCTGCCAGGCCGGCTCCCAGCCTCTGGGGTCTGGGCTCCAGGAGCGGGCGCCACTGCCGTTCCTCAGGAGCGCCTGCCCAGCGCCCACCCTCCTCCGGGCCCGGGGCCGAGGGACACGTCCAGGCACTGCGTCCACCTCCTCCTCCTCAGAGAGCAAGCGGCTCCTCAGCGGGGCTGCCTGGTCTGCCCTGCTGGAGTCGGCACCGCCCTCTCCAAGGAGCCGGTGAATCTGGGTGGGACCGAGACCCTGCAAGGCCCCGTCCCTCCCTCTGCAAGTTCTGACTCCCAGGTCACCGCCCCAGCCACCAGCCCGGCCCTGGGGGCCCCTCCTACTTCACTCCCGTTTTGTTCTGTAACATCAGCCCTTCTAAGATGCTGTGAACTTTAGTCACTGCATTTACCGCTATCTCCTCTCACTGGCATGCCAGCTCCAGCACGCAGGAATCCTCACCCCTCTGTTCACAGACATCCCTGGGGCTCAGGGTACCTTTTGGCACAGCAGATACTCCGCAGATACTTGGCGGATGAAGGCATGAGGTCAACAGATCTGGGATGACACTGCCACACCCCAAGAAGGGTCCCCACCCAGGAGGCTAGGAGGTTGTGTCTGAACTAATTCATGAGAAGTAGGGGGCTCAGTGGTAAAGAATATATCTGCCAATGCAAGAGACGTGAGTTTGATCCCTTGGGAATATCCCCTGGAGGAGGACATGGCAACCCACCCCAGTGTTCTTGCCTGGAGAATCCCACAGACAGAGGAGCCGGCGGGCTACAGCCCATGGGGTTGCAGAGTCGGACACGACTGCGCGACTAAACACCAGCAACAGGGATGGGCTGGCGCCCTCCTCTGGGCTGGGTCTGGAGGTGGAGGAGCGGATGGAGGTGGAGAGACAGAGGACAGACACCCTCACACAGGTGACAGCCGCGGGGAGCCCTGGGCAAGCTCGAGACGGCCTGGCGCGGGAGGAGGGTGGACACGCGTGCAGTGGCCGGGTCAGGGCACTGGGGCCGCCGGGGGGGCGCCGGCTGCGGCTGGAGGGGACGGCCTGACACAGACCACCTGCAGTGCCACCGGTGGACTCTAACTGAACGGGAACGAGGACCCAGAAAGTCTCGCCACCCTCAAATGTTAACTGAAGAACCGAGACAGAACTTCTGAAAGGCAAGGGCATCGAAGCGGGGATGCGGGCAATGAGCAAGCCCACAGCCTCCTGACGCTCCCCTTCCTGAAGGAAAACACACACATGCAAGTTGAGGCCTCCAGATAATTAAGCAAGACTGGAAATTATGCAAATGAAATATATTCAAGTATGCAATGAATTTTAAATGACAGAACTACAGAAAACTTAATTGCTGTATTAGCATGCTATAAAAACACTAATCATAAATGTAAAACAATGCACGCATATACTTATATCAGAATTGTCCCGCTGACACAAACATCAAGTCGCTCCCTCCCGCCGGGTTCACGTGCAAACTCACCTCGATGAACGGACAGAAGGAAAGACGGCGTAAGAGCCTCACTCGTCGTTTCCAACCACCCTACCGACTGCCACGGATGGCAAGTGCTTAGTTTTTGTTGGATATTTCTGAAATGCTTTTTTAAAAGAGCCAAAAATGTAATTTTCTAGAGCATTAAATTTTTAAATTTTTGTTTCATGTCAGAGTATAGTTAATTAACAACATTGAGTTAGTTTCCGGTTTTACAGCAAAGTGTTTCAGTTACACACGTACAATCCCCCGTTCTTGTTGCAAGCTCTTTTCCCATTTAGGTTATTACAGAATATTGAGCAGGGTTCCCTGTGCCATGCAGCAGGTGCCTGTTGGCTATCTATTTGAAGGAAAGCAGTGTCTACAGCATTGGTTTTTAAAAGTTTCTGCACCACTTGCATGGAATTTCAGCGTTAGATGGCATCAGAAGCGGTTTACCGGTGAGCTCTGGAGTATGGGTTAGCTCTCCTGAGTGACCAGAGCCCGGCTTCCCATCTTTCTTCATTAAAGCGGCATCTCCTACTCATCCGTTAAGAAAGTGCTCGTCCACACGCCACCAGGACAGTGTTAACGGCAGACCCTGAAACATCAGGCAAGCCGGTGGTCTCCTTAAATGAGGCAGAGCATAAACTCTTACCGACAGCCGCCCCTCAGCTGCAGGTGAGTCAGGCCCAGCCGCGCCCCCCCCCCAGCGCTCCGCCCAGGGGTGCTGCCCTCGACGCCTCATCTCCCAGCAAGCTCGGGGTGCCCTGCGTTGTCCCTCAGGGGGCCGGAGTGTCCTAGAGCGGCGCCCCCCACCCTGGACCCGCAAGAGCACCCCTGGGGAATCCAGATGGCAGCAATTACCAAGCCCCCTGGCTAACACAAGTGTGAACCCAGAACGAAAGCTGCAGGTAGAGAGGAGGCCGGAAGCCCACACACCCCTGCCATGCCCACCCCTGCCCCTCCCCCCAGCCTGGGCCAGGTGCTCGGTGGAACCTGGAGTCGGTGCACACCCTGGGACTGCAGTCCACCCCGGGATCTGCTCCATGGGCCCACACGTCAGCATTCGCAAGAACTCCCCAGGACACAGGAGCGTGAGGCCCTCAGAGAATGACTGAGAGCTAGTCCTGACTGGGTGACCGCTGCTCCACCCCCGGCCCAGCCCCAGGAGCCCCCGGGTGCTTCCTCCAGGACACTCGTGGGCCTCACACTTGTAAAGGGCCCAGCCCAGGACAGATGCTCAAGAAACACCTGCTGAATCTGGGCCGAGTGATTAACGGGGTTCACTGTGCTCTCCAAGTCTCCCATCAGAGAACACGCCCTGAGGCTGACCGTGCCGGGGGCACCCCAGGACGAGCACAGAGGCTCACGAGCTCCGGGTGTGGTTCACAGGACGGGAGAGGAAGGGTCCCACAGTCAAGACTTCCCCCTGCCTGCCCAAGCCCATGTCTGACCAGCACCCCTTAACTGCGTGGGTTCCCTGCCCTGGACGCCCAGATCCCCTCCCCACTCCCTGAGGCCACAGCATGTGCAGGCGGGAGCCCGTCAGGTGGGGGTGACACCCCTGCTGACCCACACAGGCCTGAGTAGTCAGTGAGCACCGTCCCCAAGCACCCACCCTGGCTTTCTCCTCAGTGGCCTGGGACCCTCCTCCCCTTCCATCCCGCCCATCCCAGCTCCTACCCCTTCCAAGGGGCATGACCCGCTGCTGGCACAGGAATCTCACACTGCGCAGGACGGCACACAGTAAACACAAGAAACGTTTGCAGAACAAGCAAAAAGGCAGAGGAGAGGCGCGGGGAGAGCCGCATGCTGGGAGGACAGGCGCTCTGTCTGCAGGGGGCCAGCTCCACCCCGGGGCCAGAGGGCAGAGAGGGCAGGGGCTCCCTCCTTCTCGGCGGGCCCCAGGAGCTACGGGGACGTGGTTGTTCCCCTTCCCTGCTTTCCCGGCCACAGACAACACGCCCAAGACCGTGGAACTGCTCGGGCAACGCTGAGCGAACAAGGGGAGGAGGCAAGCTGCAGTCCCTCCCCCGCCCGGGGCGCCTGGCTTCACCCCACAGCCCTTCAGGAGGTGGCCCAGCCCTGGGCACCTGGCCTCCCCGCACCCCCCCTCCCACCCCCTGCCCCCGCCAAGGGGTCAGCTGACCCGCCGGTTCCTGGGGAGCCTCGGTGCTGGTTCTCTGCCTCCCCAGGCCACGTGACCTCCCATGTCGCTCACCCGGGAAACCCCGACACGCCCTTAGAGACGGCCAGAAGCACCCCACCTTCTCCGAGAAGCTGTGGGATGCCCTCCCGCTGGTGGCCCACCTTCGGAGGGACGGGCTCGGCTCACTGTCCCCAACACCTTTTTAACTCATCTGTCAACGCAAGTCGAAGACAGTGAGAGCTGCCCTAGTCACCTCTGCCCTTTTCCTCCACCCCAGCCCGCCTCCGCTTTCACCCAGGGGGCGAAGACCCCAGACACGTGCCCAAGACACTGTCGCCTTCCTCTCGCCCTCTGGGGCCGCCTGCGGCCCATGCATGCCACGGTCTGTGGTCCCCGATCACATCCCGCTGCACCCCTGACCAACCCAAGGCCCCCACTGTGGTGCGCTGGAGTCCGGCTCCCCTCCGCCTCTGGACAGGGGCCCCTGTAACCGGCGGTGGTGACGTGAACGAACGTCAAGAAGGCCAGACTCTGTCTCCTGCATCCCAGCGCCGCTGGTCACAGACCCTCCCCACCGTCCCGCCCCGCTTCAGACCGGCCGAGCCGAGCCGATCTCACATCGCCCCTGCCCCTCTGCCCACTGACCCCAGGCGGCTCTTCCTCCAAGGCAGTCACTGGGCAGCGTGTGAGGGTGTCTAACCATGACCTGCAGAGGCGGGGAGCTAAAGGAAGAGGCCGGGACAACGTAATTCACAGAGGGCTTTCCACCAGGAGGAGCACACCCTTCACAAATGCAAAACCTCCACAGAGACCCGGAAAGTCTTCCTAAATGCGAACTTCCTAAAATGCGGCCTGGAAAGCCTGTAGCCTCTCTTAGAGAATGTTGGGAAAACCAGATACAAACGCTTAAAATAAAAAAACACCGAACAAAAACATTAGCAATTGCAGCGGGTCTAATTTTAATTGCAAGAGAATATTTGATCAATAAATATTCACTGTTCGGAGCTGCATCTGCATGCAGGATTACGAGGTACTAAGCTGCAAATTTATTAAAGCTCATTAGCAAGAAAGACTCTTTTAATACTGAAAGTCCAACCCAATTTAGGGCAAACTCTTAGGGGTCTCTATTGACTTAGTTCCCAAAATAACAAGGAAGAAAAAAAAAAAGGAAACGGGAAGAAAGCTGTCTAGAAACGACTCCCAAGATGTTCAGCAGGGCCAAGCTCACTTCTGACATTGACTCAGGGCGAGAACCAGCTCCCACCTTCTCCCGAAGCCCCCAGAATGTGTTGCTCCACACTGGGTGTGAGGGAGCCACAGCCCAGCCTCCGTCACACAAACACACACTGGTCTAACACCATCACCACTGATGCTTTTTAAAAGATTTCCCTGTTTGAGTCCTCAGAGCTGAAAGAATCTTCTATGCTGGAACCGTTTTATAACACAGGTTTGGAAACACCACAAAGACTTTAAAAATAATAAGATCAGAGAAAAAGAACACAGCCGTTATGATTTACCCTCATTTTCTCCCAGTCTTGGCAAACCAAGCCTGAAACTGAGCTAAGGGTAGGAAATGCCATCACAGCCCCAGCCAAAGCCGGATCTGCGAGGTGGAGCTGGGACACGTGTGGGGCTCAAAGCCCGCCCGGGCCGGGAGAGCCTGTCCTCGTGGGAGAACGGTGCCTGGGCAGGGTGTGCAGGGTGGGGGCACAGAGGGGGGCAACTTACTGAGAGCAGCTTCCACGTGATGGCACGGACGGGCTTGGGGATCCCGGACCAGCTCAGCTTCCTGAGCTCCTCTGTTAACACAAGAGACGGGAAGAAGGGGGTTACGGATGGCAGGCAAAGCTTCCCCCCTCGGTGACATCCTCCCCCAGTTCCTCGGGGGGCAAGGAGCCCCATAAATGAAACCATAATGAACCTAAATGAGAACAATTTCAGATACTGATTGTTTTCAACACACCGGAGAAGTTACCACTCTATTCAAACCAAGCTAAACGTGACCTGTTTGCCTTTAGATCTTAGCACACGCTTGCTCTACACGGCCCGAGCGTCCCTGGAGCCACAGGGACAGGCCAGGGGCAGAGGACACGCTTCCCCCAGCCTCCTGCCTCCCCACACACCCACTCCCCTCCCTCTCTCCCCCCGCCCCCAGCTCACACCGTTCCTTCATCCCTTGTCACTCTCACCACTTACTCTTTAAGAAGACCTACATGAGGTGTGCTTCTCAGGACAGACTTTTTTTAATAGATTTATCTTTATAATTGAAGGATAGTTGCTTCACAACACTGTGCTGGTCTCTGCCATACATCAACACGAGTCAGCCAGAGGTATACGTGTGTGTCCCCCCCCCATCTTGAACCTCCCTCCCACCTCCCACTCCATCTGACTCCTCAAGGTGGTTACAGAGCTCCGGTGTGAGTCCCGAGTCGCACGGCAAACCCCCACGGGTCACTGACTTTAAGGAGGTAGTGTACACGCCGCCACGTCCCGCCTTCCATTCGTCCCACCCGCTCCTTCCTCCCCAGCCCAGGTTCTACATCTGTTCTCTGTGTCAGTAGGGGTTTTGAAAGACATCAGTTCGTGGAGATAAGCTTGTGTCTACACAGCACTGATTAAGGATGTGGCCACATCACACCCTGGGGACAATCAAGCGTCAACAGTGCAAGCCACAGCTGCCCCGACAAACACCCCAGGCTGGGCGGTGGTCACAGAGGGCGGGGCTGGCATGGACAGAGGCGCCTGGACAAGAGCAGGTCAGGGCGCAGCCTGGGGAAGCGGGTAAGTCAGGGCCCCAGGTTCTTCCCGACCTTCGGGGTCTCCTCGAGTGCCTCCATCACAGGCCCCGAATGGCCAGAGAACACATTTCAATCTGTAGGTACCTAACAGTCAGACCTACAGAAACGGAAGTAATTATTTCTTTCCTTTAAGTTAGGTTCTTCCCTTAACAGCTCAGAGCTAATGATTAATACTAGGAATAAAGGAAATGATTAAAGAGAAGAACTCTGGTAATAGAATCAACAAAATACAAAGTCCTGACATCTAATCTCTTTCCAATTACTAAAGTCTAAGTAAAATAAGTACAGAGTAATTGGGCGACGGCACCAGCAATAACTTGCGTTTCACGGCAATCTCAGAAAATATCAAATCTTCCCCAGTTCCCTGAGGATATTATGAAAAGCAGGAACCTAATATCCGAACACCAATAATGCGATGTTTACCAATCACGTTCCTGGGGCCTCAGTGGCTGCATGGGCCCGCTTTCTGAGGATTGTTTATGAAGAAAGCCTAGAGAAATCTCCACCACTGATGTCCTCTGAACCTCTCTCCTCATGAAGGACCCTCGCAAGACGGTACCTTCAGTCAACACAGTGAGACACGGTTCTGACTCTGGTGCTGAAAGGGAGCTTTCGGGTATGAGGTCCTCCAGGCAGCTTGAGTTAGTTGGGGCCACGGTCCTACTGAGTGATGGAGGAACAGGCTCAGAGAGGTGAGGGGACTCGGCCGTGGTGGCACGCAAACCAAGGGGCCTTCATGTCCCCGAGTCCTTCCCCACCGTGGACTCCCATTACTAAGAAGGCTTCTGCTAATGCAGACAGATCTCACAGACAGAAGGGTCCAAAATCAAACCTCAGCAGACTGAAACACCACTGAAGGTCCAAGATCAGTAAGACTGCAGGAATGAAAAGGCCGCTGCACACCAGGAGATCTTCCAACCTGATCCAGGTGTCAGGATGTGGGTGGGAGAAGTCCCAGGGCCACTCTGACAGGGGTCACGTGTGGACTTTCAACCCAGGCCCATCTGCCCCTTCCACATTTCCAACAGAATTCTGACTGTGCAAAGTGACGCCCCCCTCCCCCCACCACCACACACATACCCAGCCGGTCAGGGCCATCTGCACCTTCCACCTTTCCAGCAGAATCCTGACTGTGCAAAGTGACCACACACACACACACACTCACCCCAGCAGGTCAGGGGCAGGAACCCACCGGCCTGCTGTACATTCAGGCTGGGCTGGTTGGCATGGAGGCACACACACACACACACACCCCCCAGCAGGTTGGGGCACGAACCCACCCACCTGCTCTACACTCAGGCTGGGCTGGTTGGCATGGGGGCAAAGCCACGCCCTCACCAGCAGCCAATCTGGCCATGGGCCTGGGACCCCATCTGAACCTTGGGAAGAGAGCGCAGAGGAGCAGGGGCGCCTGAGGACAGTTCTCCTGGCTCTCTGGGGACCTGCTAGATCTCTGATCTCTGGATCTCTGCTTCCTCTGAATGCTGGTGGTGCCAGATGTCAAGCTGGGGGCCGGCAGCCCCCCACCCCACCACCAGCCTGAGGATGAAGCCAGCAGACAGGCACACAGCACCCAGAGACACGGAGGACCCCAGGTTCTGAGTTCAGCAAGACGGGCAGATACAAGAGTCAAAAAATCAATAGCTTGTCTCTACTGACAAAAAAAGAAGTGGAAAAGGTTACAGGCATGAGCTTAACAAGAAACGCACCAGAAATACCATGCGAAGAAAACAGTAAGATTTTACTTGAAGACAGAAAGAAACAGGAAAACACGGAGGTCACTGACGGACGCTAACAAGTATCTAAGGAACGCTTCCCTGGGGCCAGCAGGGCAGGGGAGTTAATTACAAGGGTGACCGTCACGCAGACCCCACACGCGGGGAACTCACCTCTCGGTCCAAGGGCGGACCAAGGTAGAGTCTCAACCAGAGTAAGTGCTCACAGCACGAGGGGAGGGACGCGGCGAAGTCCTGAGGGGGAGGTGCACCCCGTCAGCAAGGTCTCCTCACAGCACGAGCGGAGGGACGTGGCGAAGTCCTGAGGGGGGAGGTCTCAACCAGAGTAAGTGCTCACAGCACAAGGGGAGGGACGTGGCGAAGTCCTGAGGGGGAGGTGCACCCCGTCAGCAAGGTCTCCTGGAGGGCGTCAGAGCTGAAACGCGACCCAGAGGTGCAGAGAGACCACCTGAGAGAAGAGGGGGCCACAAGGGGAACATTCTAGGCCCAGGAACAGCTTACACGCAAGGGCTTGACCACGGTGTGGAAAAAGGATCAGAGGGGCCAGCGGTCACAAGACCACCAGGCAAGGGCCTACTTTCGAAGCCCAAGGCAGAGGTGGTGGTGGCCGTGAGGGTGGCAGTGAGAGCAGGGCAGTGACCAGAAAGGAAATTCGGAGATAGAAGCAGGAGGAGGCAGATGAGGGCTAGATCACGCTGCTAACACGCCTACCCCTCTCTGCCTCCTTGGGTCACGGAGCATCGGCAGTGTCAGCCTCCCAGGGGGGAATCTTACTGAGAAGCAAAGACTCACACTACAGATGACTATGGAGGTGGGACACTGGTGTTCACATAAAGATGTTTTCAACTTTTACTTTTTAGAAAGCAAATGCACTGCTGTAGATGTGCTATTTATTTCTCATTCATTTTCTGCTTATTGAAGTCTTTCTTACATTTTAGTTTCCTCTCTTAGACGATTAGTGATTCTGCAGTCTGCAAGAAATACGGGGACAGAGCGCTGAAAGGAGAACCAAACACAGGCTGTCACCATAAAGACTCAGGCAGCTGAAATAAAAGGTGGAAAAGATCTGCCAGGGACGTGCTACTCATAAAAAAGCTAATTTGCTTAATAATATCAGAAAAAAACAAACATCAGTACAAAGAGGGATGTTCCGTAACAATAAGAGGTTCAACTCGTTAAGCAGAGATATGCTTCCTAAATGTGTGTACCTAATAATATAGCTTCATAATGCATGAAGCAAACCCTGAGAGAAATAGACAAACTTTCAATCGTAGGCAGAGATTTCGGTGCCCCTCCCTGAGCAACCGACAGAATAGGCATTTTAAAAACCAGTAAAGGGAGATGTGAACTGGATCTAACTGGTCTGCAGGACGCCACATCCACCACCTGAAGAATGCACATTCTTTTTAAGGACACACAGCGTATTTACCAAGCGGGCCACATGTGCTGCCCAAGCAAGTCGTGATAAGCATCAAGAGCTCAAAACAACATCAGGTTTATCTGACCAGATGCCTTAAGTGAGAAATCACTCTACTGTGATACCCAGGAAATCCTCAAGTATTTGGAACTTTATTAACATACTTCTAAATATCTCATAAATCAGAGAAATCACAAGAAAAAAATTGTAAAATATTTCAAACTGAATGATAATAACAGATATCAACATGTGTAGGATATAACTAACACAATGCCCGGAGGGAAATGTATGCCCTTAAAAGCCTAAATCAGAAAAGAATAAAGGTTCAAGGCAATGAGGTTCTACTTAAGAAGCTAGGAAAAGATGAGGGATTTTAAACAAAGCTAAACTAAAAGAAGGGAAATAAAATAAGCATGGAAATAAGCAAACTGCTTTAAAAACAAACAAAAAAAAATCAATAAAAACTTGTAGGTAGACTTGACCACTGGGAAAAAGTGTCAGACATGAGAAAGGAACATCGCTACAGACCCTACAGCCACAAAGAAATAATAAACGGATCCTGGTGACAACTTTATGCCAATAAATTCAAAATTTACATGAAATGGACATATTCCTTGAGAAATGTGGTCTAACAAAACTGATGCAAAAGGCAGCTGGAAACACGTATCTCCACATCAATTTAAAAAATAACGGTGGGCAGGATAAAAGGCTGCTGCTGCTGCTAAGTTGCTTCAGTCGCGTCCGACGCTGTGCTACCACTTTGAAAAGCCACATGGCAGGGCTTTTTATTTTACGTAAAGTTAAACATATATCTGTCCCATGACCCAACAGCTCCACTACTTCATATTTGCCTAACAGAACTGGAAACGCAGGCCCACAGTGCAGTATCCACAAGGACCCTCATAGCAGCTTTTCCATGGGGGGAAGGCTTGTGAACAATCTGTGAGCAGGCGGATATGTTAACAAACTGTGATGTATTCATAGAAAAGTATACTGTCTCTGCTTGTAAAAAATGAATTGCTGTTACACCCATGACTCTGACAAACACATTTAGGAAAGACATCTCTACTTAACGAGTTGAACCTGTTATCGCTATGAGACATCCCTCTTTGTATTGATGTTTGCTTTTTTTCTGATATTATTTCACAAATTAGCTTTTTTATGAGTAGCACATCCCTGGCAGATCTTTTTTCCACCTTTTATTTCAGCTGCCTGAGTCTTCATGGTGACAGCCTGTGTTTGGCTTTTCTGCCGGCTCTCTGTCCCTATGTTTCTCGGAATCAGACTGCAGACTCACTAGTCGTCTACAAGAGAAAACTAAAATGTGACACGTGCTTTAATAAGCAGGAAATGAATGAGAAATAAAGAGCAAATCTTCTACAATCGCGCATTTGCTTTCTAAAAACTAAAATTCGGAACCATCTTTGTGGAAACAACACCAGTATCACAACTCCATACTCGTATGTGCTGTGAGTCTTCCCTTCTCAGTAAGATTCCCCCGGAGGCTGACCTAGCAGAGAGGGGCAGGGCAACAGACACTGGCTGTGGATTCAGCAGACGTGGGCTCCAGGCCCAGCGTGGCCAGTGAGACTCTACGGCCTCCCTCAGTCCTCTAAATCTCTCCTGAGCCCCAGTTCCTTCCTCTAAAACTTGTAACAAAACAAAAATACCTTCCTTGCTTGAGTCACAGAATCCTCGCATGGAAGAAAGAAACAACACCCGGGAAAGTATCGTGACACACAAACCCAAGAGCTCGATCCTGCTAGGCTTCCGGATGTAATTACTCATTCCTCTCCACGAGCCCAAACCACGCAGCCATTGGGGCTCGTTTGTTCTAATTGGATGTAAAATCACATCTGAGACGGAACCAAAAGTCTGTCACAGAATGGTGTATGCAAAGAACTCCTAATTATAAGTACCTTTTTTTCCCCTGAAAAGCCAGGAATAATAGAAACATCAATCCATAATTTATTTTTTTTCTAATACTCTTTTGAACTGGTTTTAAGTCTTATTTTTTAAAACTTTGGTAGTACTAAAATCTGGCAGAGACACTGAACAAAAATAAATGCATTAGTGTGAAAATGCATTAATGTTTTAAAACATTTTAAAACAAGAAAGAACACACATTTTGTATTATTATAAAATACTACTATAAATTGATGAGACTGGAAAACTCTTTAATACTTTACTAAAATGCGTAAAGTAAGAACGCTGGACTCTTCACCACAGTATTTTGTTTGTAGCCTGATTCACTTTGGTACAACGATAAAATTGTAGATCTTTCCAAGACACATAAGAAATGCACGCGCATTACCGTCACCAAGGCTCCCGTGCAAACCTAATACAGAAGCTGAGCTGTCTCCAGCCTCAGAGAGCCTGCCAAGCACATCTCTGGCTCCTAGAAGCCAGGGTATGGGCAAGGCGCATCCATCAGCCTGCTCTGACCGGCACATGTTGAGCGCCCCTCTGGGTAAGCTGCCCCTGGGGCCAAAGCCACCTCCACGCTCCCCCTGCTCTGAGTCCATCTCACACATTGATTTATCCGGTCCGTGAAAACCGATCACTCCAAAGAAGCCTGGGAGAGTACGATCAGACCCCTTCCTACCCTCCAGGGGCTCGCTGCAAGCAGGAGGAAAGTGTAACACTGCATTCAGGGAAGCAGTTCGAGGAAGGTGCACAGCTGACGCGGGACACCGAGCAGAGGCGGCCTCCTCTCTGCAGGAGGGGATGCCAGGAACACCCCAGAGCCGCTGCTGGAGAGGCACCGGGAAGCCACGCCACAACCCAGCAGCTTTACGTCTGCCGGCCCCCCTTGACCTCATCGACACAACAGGAAGGGAACAGTGTCATAAACAGGGACGAGGGCATCCAGGAGGAGACGAGAGCAGACGCGAAATGTCTGCTCGCGCCTCCCGGCCCCGAGTCGGGGGAGGGTCCCGATGGGCCCGCCGGGCCTCTGCCAAGTGGGGTGGCGGGTGCCCTGTGTGTTCTTGCCAAGCCCATGGGGAGCCCAGGAGGAGGGATCACCCGGCCCCCGCTTCTCCAGTCCCGCTGCCGGGAGGAGCCTGTCACACCTGCCCTCGCCCCGGGCCGCAGCCAGTTCAGAGGATGACATGGTTGAGGATGAGATGTTTGGATGGCATCACCAACTCAATGGACATGAGTTTGAACAAGCTCCAGGAGTTGGTGATGGACAGGGAGGCTTGGCGAGCTGCAGTCCATGGGATCACAAAGAGTCGGACACGACTGAGCGACTGAACTGAACTGAAGAAGTGTCGACACAAATCTGAATGATGAAACACTACTGGGAGAGGAGGAGCTGACTCACACAATGCAAGGGCTTCCTTGGTGGCTCAAACGGTAAAGAACCCGCCTGCCATGTAGGAGACACAGGTTTGAACCCTGGGTCGGGAAGATCCCCTGGAGAAGGAAATGGCAACCCACTCCAGTATTCTCGCCTGGGAAATCCCGTCACCACAGTTCAGTTCAGTTCATTCACTCAGTAGTGTCCTACTCTTTGCGACCCCATGGACTGTAGCATGCCAGGCCTCCCTGACCATCACCAACTCCCGGAGTTTATTCAAACTCATGTCCATAGAGTCAGTGATGGCATCCAACCATCTCATCCTCTGTCATCCCCTCCTCCTCCCGCCTTCAATACTTCCCAGCATCAGGGTCTTTTCAAAAGAGTCATTTCTTTGCATCAGGTGGCCAAAGTACTGGAGTTTCAGTTTCAATATCAATCCTTCCAATGAACACTCAGGACTGATTTCCTTTAGGGTGGACTGGTTGGATCTCCTTGCAGTCCAAAGGACTCTCAATAGTCTTCTTCAACACCACAGTTCAAAAGCATCAATTCTTCGGTGCTCAGCTTTCTTTAAAGCCCAACTTTCACATCCATACATGACTACTGGAAAAACCATAGCCTTGACTAGACGGAACTTTGTTGGTAAAGTAATGTCTCTGCTTTTTAATATGCTGTCTAGGTTGGTCCTAACTTTTCTTCCCAGGAGAAAGCATCCTTTAATTTCATGACTGCAGTCACCATCTGCAGTGATTTTGGAACCCAAAAAAATAAAGTCTGTCACTGTTTCCATTGTTTCCCCATCTATTTGCCATGAAGTGATGGGACCAGATGCCGTGATCTTAGTTTTATGAATGTTAAGTTTTAAGCCAACTCTTTCACTCTCCTCTTTCACTTTCATCAAGGGGCTCTTTAGTTCTTTGCTTTCTGCCATAAGGGTGGTGTCATCTGCATATCTGAGGTTATTGACATTTCTCCTGGCAATCCTGATTCCAGCTTGTGCTTCATCCAGCCCCACATTTCACATGATGTACTCTGCATATAAGTTAAATAAGCAGGGTGACAGTATACATCCTTGACGTACTCCTTTCCCGATTTGGAACCAGTCTGTTGTTCCATGTCCAGTTCTAACTGTTGCTTCCTATCTGTATTTCTCAGGAGGCAGGTCAGGTGGTCTGAGAACCCCACGAAAGTGAAAGTGAAAGTCTCTCAGTCGTGTCTGACTCTTTGCGACCCCATGAACTGTACAGTCTGTGGAATTCTCCAGGCCAGAACACTCCAGTGGGCAGCCTGTCCCTTCTCCAGGGGATCTTCCTGACCCAGGAATCAAACTGGGGTCTCCTGCGTTGCAGGCGGATTCTTTACCAACTGAGCTATATGAGAACCCCATGAACAGTATGAAAAAACGCCTTCCTGTGTGGCCTCTGGCAAATCTGAACAAGGTTTCCCTTCAGGAGACGGAGCTGGGAGGGGAACTGTTTTCCTGGCCGCGTGATGGCGTTGAAGAGTTCCGGAGGGCGGCTGTGCAGGGTCCTGCAGGCCGGAGGGCAGGAGCGATGAGCGACGGTGAGGGCTCCTCTCCCAGCTCCTCTCTGGCAGCAAGAAGAGGAGGTGAGGGGCCCGGACGCCCCACTGCCTGCCAGCTTCTCTACGCATTCTGGGACTCTAAGCTCGAATTCTGGGACTCCAAGCTCGATGACCTTTAATTGCTGCAATTAACATCCTAAAAGTTGTGCAAAATAACTTTCCCGGCTGTAATTTTTTTCTATTATCTAAAGGGTTTCCCTTCAGGCAGGGAAGGCATGCACATTTAGAGGCCTCAGAATAGACTGAGAGGCACAAACCTTCCTCCAGGGGCAGAGAGCTGAACCAGGGAGAGGGGAGACCTGGGGTGGGAAGAGGCAGCTGGGACTCGGGACCAAGGCGAGTCCTGTCCTCCAGGGGCAGAGAGCTGAACAGGGAGAGGGGAGACTGGGGGTGGGAAGAGGCAGCCGGGACTCGGGACCGAGGCGAGTCCTGTCCTGTCCACACTCTGCGCCAGGGAGGGTTCTGCACAGTGAGGCCACACAGGGACCCTGAAAGGTGGGGTGAGTCCACCAGACAGACAGAGGGAAAGGCCTTCCTCAAGGGAGCATCTGGACCAAGGGCTGCAGGCTGGGGACAGGGAGCCCAGGTGGGGCCCTAAGGGAAAGCCTCGAGGACATGGGTGGCGCTGACCAAAGGAAGGACAGCAGTTTTCTTCTGTGTAAGGTGACCTGACTCGACTTATGGGCTAAGATGAGTCCCAACCAGGACAGGAATCACAGGGGAGACGGGGGGCAGATACAGACTCCTGGGCCTTGAGGGGGCTCTGAGCGGTGGGCCTGCCATCCACCCACCCCCCCACCCGCCCTGGCCACGGAGCAGGGGCACCACTGGCCTCGCCCAGGGGCTCCTGCAAGAGGGGCGGGCCCCTGGCCTGGGGCTGCAACACCACCAGAAAGGGATTCGGCGACCACACGAGAGGAGGCGGACGGCTCGCTCACAGGCCCTGAGCGTCCTGAAAAAGATGGGGAGAGGGCCCCAGGGCCTCCTGCCACTTCCTCTGCTCACAGACACTAAGTCCTGAAGCCACAGGCCAGAGAACACACGGCAAGGCCAGTTGAGGTCCACACTCAGGCTGCCTCGCTGCATCTCACGACCCGGAAAGATGAACGGTTTCAAAAGGACAGAGCTGCGTTTTATTGTAGAAACTGCTGCAATTAACTGCTAAGTCCTACGTGAGATACACCACATTCTTAAATATTAAGTTTATTATGTGTTTTCAAACATCCCTCCACCAAAGAGCACTGCCCACAACAGCGACATCCCCACAAG